>NC_140994.1:82580079-83001304 GCF_052327205.1 Somniosus microcephalus | reverse complement strand
TTTACTTCTTTTGTCAGATCGCAGATTTTCTTTCCAGTTTTGAAGAAGGGTTTGACCCGAAACGTCAACTCAAATTTCTCTCCACGGATGTTGCCTGACCTGCTGAGTTTTTCCAGCATTTTCTGTTGTTATTTCCCCAATTTACGTGGCTGTCTAGCCGTGCAATTACACAATTGTACCACTACAGGTTGCCTTTGTACCACAACTCCCGTCTTGAAATAAGAGAGGGGATCATTTTCAGCGTCAGTTAACGAACCCCCACCGCTGATCCCAAATCCCTCGCGGAATAGGAGCTCCACACGGAATAAATTATTTGCAAAAAGCAGAGGACGATGTTAATTTGTTTGAGGTGCAATGCTGTGATTTAACAAACGCCGGGTACAGGTTGCACGCTCTGCCCTTTGTTGTTGCCGCTGCGGCGCGCACTCCTTGGTTACCCCGGAACCTGTGGGACGGAGGCGCGCGAGATTCGAACGTTGGCCCGGGGCCGGGAGCGCGGGCGTTCGGCGCTGCGAATGGAGCCGGGAAGAGAGCGAGTGATGGGCAGCGCCCCGTTACCGGACCCCAGGGTGAGTGGCGGGCCTCTGGACAGCGCTTCAGAGGGCGCTGGGTTGGAGCCCGGGTAGACCGTGTTTTTCCCGCCGGCCGGAGGCGCATTAGCCGGGAGCTGATTTGCAAATGACTTTAAACCCCTGCAGGTTCCGGGCCCCGCGAACACTGCGGCCTGGTTCTGTGCAGACGATGCAACCCAAAAGATGCGAGTTATTGTACCTGAAGTGACCGTGCTAACCGAGAGGCGGGGAGTGCACCAGGTACACCTGGGCTGGGAGGCAGCTCTTATCAGAAGCTTTCCCACCATGGCTGGCTAAATGTATTTGGATCCCTCCATGGCCTCGCCCCTCTCTACCTCTGCAACCTTCTCCAACCTGGCAAGCTCCCCCACCCCTTGCCCCATTTCTCTAACTCGGACCTTTTGTGCATCCTTTTGCCCCACTGTTGCTGTCTGTGTCTGCAGGCACCATACTATAGAATCACCTCCCTCCGTCTCTCCTTTAAGACCCTCCTTAAAATCCACTTCTGACCAAGCTTTTAGTCACCTGTTCTAGTATCTCCTTCTATTGTCTCAGCACCATTCTTGTCTGGATACCCGTCTGGAGGTTTTCCACCGTTAAAGCCACTGTATAAATGCAAGTTGTGTCAGCCATGGCTCAATGGGTAGCACTCTCGCCTTTGAGTCAGAAGGTTGTGGGTTCACAGTCCTACTCCAGGGGCTTGAGCACATAAAGCTAGGCTGACACTCCAGTGTACTCCTTTTGAGCAACCCATAAAAAAAAATACTGTAACTAATAAAACATTAAATGAAACTTAAATTAAAATTTAATTGTCCGGGGTGATGATGCACTCCAGCCCACCGGTCGCGGAAGGCCTCTAGCGTGCCGGCGGACACCGCGTGCTCCATCTCCAGGGCCACCCGGGTGCGAACGTGGCCGCGGAAGAGAGGCAGGCAGTCAGGCCGAACGACCGCCCGCTGCCTGGACCAGTTGATGGCACTTTGGCCAGGCCCAGGAGCAGTCCTACAAGGAGGTCCCCCGATCTGCCTGCTCCCCCCCCCCCCCGCACCGGGTGACCAAAGATCAGGAGCGTGGGACTGAAGCGCAGCCAGAAATCGAGAAGCAGCCCCTTCAAATAGTGGAAGAGGGGCTGCAACCTATCACGCTCTATATAAACGTGGAACACGGACTCCTCCAGGCCTCAGTAAAGGCAGGCGGCCTGGGAGTCCGTGAACCTACTTAAAACTTTATTGCACGGGACTGCTCCATGCAACACCCTCCCAGGCCAAGTCCCCAGTAGATAAAAGGAGGACTCCCGTGTAGAGAGCCCTCCATTGGGGACCCCCGCCTCTGTCGGACGGCAAGATGGTGTGCCAAGGCGTGGACGCTCCAGTGTAGTACTGAGGGAGTGCTGCACTGTTGGAAGTGCCGTCTTTCGGATGAGACATTAAATCGAGGCCCTGTCTGCTCTCTCAGGTGGACGTAAAAGATCCCGTGGCACTATTTCGAAGAAGAGCAGGAGAGTTCTGCTGGTGTCCTGGCCAATATCTATCCCTCAAGCAACATCACTAAAACAAGATTATCTGGTCGTTATCACATTGCTGTTTGTGGGAGCTTGCTGTGCGCAAATTGGCTGCCACGTTTCCCACATTACAACAGTGACTACACTTCAGAAGTACTTCATTGACTGTAAAGCGATTTGTGAAAGGCGCTATATAAATGCAAGTCTTTCTTTCTTTCTAAAGCGAACTCACAGTATCCAGGCGATCCTGCTTTAATCTCCGGTTTCAAATCAGCCGCTCCACCTACATCCCAACCATCCATTACCATCTGCAGGAACTAATTAAGTGCAAACTCTCTCCTTACAGTCAAAGTCCCTGCATTGAAACTTTCAGTAAAACATTTTGTGTTGATGTTCTGACCCAATTATCTGGTCACCCTGGAATAATAACTGGATACTTCCGTTAATGAGGAGTACCCCCCGCACCTCTGGAGCAACAAAGTGATGAGGGAACTGCTGCAAATGTGGGACGCGGATCGGGAGGGAGACCTCCAGTATTATTGCTGCCGTAAGCTCATCTAAACTCTGCTGCCCGTGTCCTAACTCGCACCAAGTCTCATTCACCCATCACCTCTGTGCTCGCTCCCAGTTAAGCAACGCCTTGATTTAAAAATACTCATCCTTGTTTTCATTTCCCTCCATGGCCTCGCCCCCTCCCTATCCCTCCAGCCCTACAACCCTCCGAGATATCTGCACTAATCCAATTCTGGCCTCTTGCACATCCCTGATTTCCATCGCTTCACCTTTGGAATCCTGCGATTATAAATCTTGTCCTTGCCACAAACCTTTTGTTTTACACACCAAGTAAGGCGATCGTCGAAGGTAAATCTGGAGATGAGTACAACTGGATAAAAAGAGCCAGCCTGGGAGCATTACACTCCAGCGCTGGCTTGTGGATCACACTGGTGCCTTTCTCCCTCCATTCCGTACTAAGCTTTCATTGCCTCCTCGTTTCCTCCAGCATTGAATCCTTTATGGCCTATTGAGGTTTTTTTATTTTGCTTCCCAATGCTGTCTCCTTTTCTATACAAATTTTATTCCTGCTTCCATTAGGAGTCATACATTGTTGAAGTTCAAGTGACTTTTCAGGAAGTGAAAAAATTAACTCTGGCAAGTTCTAACTCGTGTCCTCAGTCCATAACCTTTCACAACCTGCTTCCGGCCAAAAGAACAGGCCAATTCCACAGTTGTTCATCAGGGCCAACATTCTTTGGAATGAAAAATGTTGTAGTGTAGCTCATACATTTTTCTAATTCTCCAATGTTTTTTTTCTCTCTCTCTCTCTCATATGCTCATCTAGCACTCGCTCACACTCCCACTCTTGTCCTCACCTCGCGTCCTCTGCCCTCACTCAATCCATGACTCCTTCCTGCCAGCCATGCCCCCAGTGCGTGGTTTCTCTCTTGGTGTATGCTCCTGCAGGTCCTGGATGGCCTCGACCGTCTAGCCGTGATCCAGTCTGTGTTCTGCCATTTTGCTGAACTTCATGGACTTAAAGTAAGAGAAACAAACTGAGCAAATCCATAATGGAAAATTCTAGAGAGGAACAGGCAGGGAAGGAGAGAGTTACAGAAAGAGGAAATGAGAGAACAATAGTAACAATGAGATAAGTGCGTGAGAGGCAGAGAGCGACACTAAATGGAAGAAAAAACAATAAGTAGACACACAAAATTCTAGAATGGAAGTGGAGTAGAGAGACCATTACAGGAAGACAATTAAAAAATAATTTCCTGAGCAGCACCAGATCAGTATAGGATTTTCTTTGCTTTCTTACGCAAGTTAAAAGTCTTGTCAGTTTTTGAAGTTCCTTTTGTATCTGTAACCAATCTTGCACTTTGAGTGTTTAATGAAGTGAGGGGTTTTAAAATGTTATTTGTCCAAAGTGTGGAAGCTTATGAAGATTAAGGTGAATGTGTCGTGGTCCCCACTGTTCATTTCATTACATTTGTAGATAATGGAAATGAGCACTTGGATGAAGCAAGTAGCTGTGATGAGTTTGCTTTCGGAAAACTACAGCCTGCTTCTTCTGACCAGAGCCACACTGATCCCAGTGGGCCTAAAGGAATCATTCCACTATGAGTGGAGCGGCATTTGGGGGTGATGTGTAGAAACAGCGATGTGATGTTCCATGGAGTGGAGGGGACACGGGATTAACGCCCCCCCCCCCCCCCCCCCCCCGGTTCCTGCAGTGAGTTCCCATTCTCAGCCACACTGCCACGGTGAGATGCTGGGAGGAAGTGTAGGGCCTTCACATGGGGACCTAGGCCAGTGTTGTCAATTGGAAACCACTGAGCGACTAGCCACAAGTGTGACTTGGAGGAGAACCTGGAGGTGATGGTGTTTCCCTTACGCCTGCTGCCCTTGTCATCCTTGGTGGTGGAGTTTTGGGAGGTGCTCTTGAAGCCTTGGCGAGTTGCTGCAGTGCATCTTGTAGATAGTACACACTGCAGCCTGCTCAACCTGTCTGCAGCCTTTGACACAGTTAACCACAACTTCCTCCTCCAACGCCTCTCTTCTATCGTCCAGCTGGGTGGGACTGCACTTGTCTGGGGTTCCATTCTTATCTATCCAGTCGCAGCCAGAGTATCACCTGCAATGGCTTCTCTTCCCGCTCCCGTACCGTTCCCTCTGGAGTCCCTCAAGGATCTATCCTTGGCCCCCTTCTATTTCTCATCTGCATGCTGCCCCTCAGCATCATTATCTGAAAACGTGTACGCCGCCGACACCTAGATCTACCTCACCACCACCTCTCTTGCTCTCTCGACCCCTCTAATTTGTCAGACTGCTTGTCTGACATCCAGTATTGGACAAGCAGCAATTTCCTCCAACTAAATATTGTGAAGACTGAAGCCATTGTCTTCGGTCCCCGCCACAAATTTCATTCCCTGGCCACTGACTCCATCCCTCTCCCTGGCCACTGACTCCAGTCCTCTCCCTGGCCACTGACTCCATCCCTCTCCCTGGCCACTGACTCCATCCCTCTCCCTGGCCACTGACTCCAGTCCTCTCCCTGGCCACTGACTCCAGTCCTCTCCCTGGCCCCTGACTCCATCCCTCTCCCTGGCCACTGACTCCAGTCCTCTCCCTGGCCACTGACTCCAGTCCTCTCCCTGGCCACTGACTCCAGTCCTCTCCCTGGCCACTGACTCCAGTCCTCTCCCTGGCCACTGACTCCAGTCCTCTCCCTGGCCACTGACTCCAGTCCTCTCCCTGGCCCCTGACTCCATCCCTCTCCCTGGCCACCGACTCCAGTCCTCTCCCTGGCCACTGACTCCAGTCCTCTCCCTGGCCACTGACTCCAGTCCTCTCCCTGGCCACTGACTCCATCCCTCTCCCTGGCCACTGACTCCAGTCCTCTCCCTGGCCACTGACTCCAGTCCTCTCCCTGGCCACTGACTCCAGTCCTCTCCCTGGCCACTGACTCCAGTCCTCTCCCTGGCCACTGACTCCAGTCCTCTCCCTGGCCCCTGACTCCATCCCTCTCCCTGGCCACTGACTCCATCCCTCTCCCTGGCCACTGACTCCAGTCCTCTCCCTGGCCACTGACTCCATCCCTCTCCCTGGCCACTGACTCCAGTCCTCTCCCTGGCCACCGACTCCAGTCCTCTCCCTGGCCACTGACTCCATCCCTCTCCCTGGCCACTGACTCCAGTCCTCTCCCTGGCCACCGACTCCAGTCCTCTCCCTGGCCACTGACTCCATCCCTCTCCCTGGCCACTGACTCCAGTCCTCTCCCTGGCCACTGACTCCAGTCCTCTCCCTGGCCCCTGACTCCATCCCTCTCCCTGGCCACTGACTCCATCCCTCTCCCTGGCCACTGACTCCAGTCCTCTCCCTGGCCACTGACTCCATCCCTCTCCCTGGCCACTGACTCCATCCCTCTCCCTGGCCACTGACTCCAGTCCTCTCCCTGGCCCCTGACTCCATCCCTCTCCCTGGCCACTGACTCCATCCCTCTCCCTGGCCACTGACTCCAGTCCTCTCCCTGGCCACTGACTCCAGTCCTCTCCCTGGCCACTGACTCCATCCCTCTCCCTGGCCCCTGACTCCAGTCCTCTCCCTGGCCACTGACTCCATCCCTCTCCCTGGCCACTGACTCCAGTCCTCTCCCTGGCCACTGACTCCATCCCTCTCCCTGGCCCCTGACTCCAGTCCTCTCCCTGGCCACTGACTCCATCCCTCTCCCTGGCCACTGACTCCATCCCTCTCCCTGGCCCCTGACTCCAGTCCTCTCCCTGGCCACTGACTCCATCCCTCTCCCTGGCCACTGTCTCCAGTCCTCTCCCTGGCCACTGTCTGAGGCTGAACCAGACCGTTCGCAACCTTGGTGTCGTATTTGACCCGAGACGAGCTTCCGACCACACATATTTCCACCTCTGTAACATTGCCCAACTCTACCTCTGCCTCAGCTCATCTGCTGCTGAAACCCTCCTCCATGCCTTTGTTACCTGTAGACTTGACTATTCCAACGCTTTCCTGGCCGGCTTACTTCCTTGCACCGTCCGTAAACTTGAGGTCATCCAAAACTCGGCCGCACGTGTCCTAACTCTCACCAAGTCCTGTTCACCCATCACCCCTGTGCTCGCTGACCTACATTGGCTCCCACTCCAGCAACGCCTCCCAATTTAAAATTCTTATCCTTGTGTTCCAATCCCTCCATGGTCTCGCCCTGCCCTATCTCTGTAACCACCTCCAGCCATACAACCCTCCAAGATCTCTGCACTCCTCCAATTCTGGCCTCTTGCACATCCCTGATTTTAATCATTCCACCAATGGCGGCCGTGCCTTCGGCTGCCTAGGCCCCAAGCTCTGGGATTCCATCCCTAAACCTCTTCACCTCTACCTCTCTCTCCTCCTTTAAGATGCTCTTTAAAAACCTACCTCTTTCGCCTGTCTCAATATCTCCTTATGTGGCTCAGTGTTAAATTTTGTCTGATAACGCTCCTGTGAAGCGCCTTGGGACGTTTTAATATGCTAAAGGCGCTATATAAATGCAAGTTGTTGGAGGGAGTGGATGTTTAGGTTTATTATTTAGATGTGCCTCAGCTGGTTTTACAGTTTGATCTCACAACTGACAGACAATATTTAAAAAGTAATTTTTTACAAGTGATCAGTCACATCGTTGTAAAAGGGCCTAAGTTGGTGGCCTAGTCTGTCTGTGCTCTTAATGTGTGGCCTTGTTGTCACAGTGGGAGGAGGCTGGTGTGGAGCATAAACACTGGCATGGGCCGAGTGGTCTGTTTCTGTGCTGGAGATTCTATTATGTTAGTGAGTGCGGTATTCACAGTGTGCTGGCACCATCTAGTGGCAGCACATCACTAAATCGGTTCAGTTTTGCTGAACCCAGATGTAGTCTACATTCTGCCAATTTAACCATTTTCAGTTCCATTATTGCCACTGGAAGCCAAGGCTCCGATGCAGTGTGAAGTGCCTATCATTCTGGTGGGCGAGTTTGTTACTGTGATGGAATTAAAATTAATAGCAAGAAAAAAACTTAAAATAAAAGTTAATGTTTTTCTTTTTTAAAAAAAATAATAATAATTGTGCCCATCAGGCACAGAGTGGAACCAGTTCCATTTCAGGACATCCAGTGCCAGCATCGAGCAGTCCTCGGTCGGGTATAGTATGGATGCTCCCTCCACTCTGCCCCAACAATCTGCCACAGCCCCAACAAACAGCAGAGCACCCCCCCCCCCCCCATCTTCCCCTCACCACCCATCCTGTGTCCCGCTGATTTAGTGCCGAATCAGGGACGGTTTTTGTGCGGTTGACCCCACACTCACTTGGAAACAGGACTGAGACACCCCCAAACTCGCTTCTCGTTGGGGCTCTTGCAGCCAGTTGGCCTGGGTTGGATTTGCAGCCAGATTCTGGAGGTGAAAGGTCAATGCCTAACCCAGCTTCCTCGTGTACTTTTTACGATACTCGTGCCAGCGGATGTCTTCAGGGCATCATCTTACGATCTCCCCCCCCCCCCCCCCCCGTGCCAAATAAGCTAAATATGAATGTGTTGACAGACCCCTGGTATTGGTGTTGTGGGGTGCGGGTCTTTCCTATGGCTGGCACTAGCATCGGCTGTGTGGGCTACAGAGGTTTAAATGTTACTGTTTGTTTTGAATCTTTTGTCGCTGTGTGGGAAGCCAAGGAAAAGGTGCAATGATTTCATGCTTTACACACCATTAAGAACTCCAATTATTGCCCGTGTGACAAGTTGCTTGTAGGATCACGCTGACTGGAAATGTTTTTTTTTGGATGCACCTGCACGACTCCTTTTAACGGGATACGCGACCCATTCAAATTTCAGCGCATGCGCGGTTTTTCACATTGTAAAGTCAGCACGTGGCCTGTGCGGGACCTCCAGACCGCTGCGCTGCCGGGCAGCTTAACGGGAACGTTGGTCATGAGCCGTGCAAACAACTCCTCGATTGGTTGAATGTTTGGTCCAACCTCAAAAAGACACTTGGAACGATCTGCCAGTCTTTGCAACAGATACTTTGTGTGGAACTTTCCTTTGTAGAACTGGCCAAGTGTCTTGTGGAGAAAAACGCCAGGGAAGAATTGATGTGCCGAATGGCCCGATTCTGTGATAACATGCTAGGATCTTCCGCTTCCAAGTTCCTTTCTATATTGTAGCGGGGATGCATTCAAATATTTATACCTAAATATAAATAAGGATAGATAAATAGATAGAGAATAGATAAGGAAGAACCAGTGGATGTGGTGTATTTGGACTTTCAGAAGGCTTTCGATAAGGTCCCGCATAAGAGATTAGCGTGTAAAGTTAAAGCACATGGGATTGGGGGCAAGGTACTGACTTGGATAGAGAACTGGTTGGCAGACAGGAAGCAAAGAGTTGGAATAAACGGGTCTTTTTCCAAGTGGAAGGCAGTGACTAGTGGGGTCACTAGGACCCCAGCTATTCACAATATATATTGATGATCTAGACAAGGGAACTAGATGTAATATCTCCAAGTTTGCAGACGACACAAAGCTGGGTAGGCGTGTGTGCTGTGAGGAGGATGCTGAGAAACTCCAGTATGATTTGGACAGGTTGGGTGATTGGGCAGATGCATGGCAGATGCAGTATAATGTGGATAAATGCGAGGTTATCCACTTTGGTGGCAAAAACAGGAAGGCAGATTATTATCTGAACGGCAATAGATTGGGAGATGGGGAAGTGCAACAAGACCTGGATGTCCTTGTGCACCAGTTGCTGAAGGTAAGCATGCAGGTGCAGCAGGCGGTTAAGAAGGCAAATGGTATGTTGGCCTTCGTAGTGAGAGGATTCGAGTACAGGAGCAAGGATGTCTTGCTGCAGTTGTACAGGGCCTTGGTGAGACCACACCTTGAGTATTGTGTGCAGTTTTGGTCGCCTTATCTGAGGAAGGATGTTCTTGCCATGGAGGGAGTGCAGTGAAGATTCACCACACTGATACCTGGGATGGCAGGAATGACGTATGAGGAGAGATTGGGTCGATTGGGCTTATATTCGCTGGAGTTTAGAAGAATGAGAGGGGATTTCATTGAAACTTATAAAATTCTAACAGGACTAGACAGACTAGATGCAGGAAGGATGTTCCCGATGGCGGGGGAGTCCAGAACCAGGGGCCACAGTCTAAGGATAAGGGGTAAGCCATTTAGGACAGAGATGCGGAGGAATTTCTTCACCCAGAGAGTGGTGAATCTGTGGAATTCTCTACCACAGAAGGCAGTGGAGGCCAATTCATTAAATATATTCAAGAACGAGTTAGATATATTTCTTAAGGCTAAAGGGATCAAGGGATATGGGGAGAAGGCAGGGACAGGGTACTGAGTTTGGATGATCAGCCATGATCTCATTGAATGGCGGAGCAGGCTCAAGGGGCCGAATGGCCTACTCCTGCTCCTATCTTCTATGTTTCTAACGAGTTTTAAATTGAAGTGCTTTCATTGAAAGACAAAAGATTAAAACATCAGACTGTGCCCGAGTATGTCACCTTGGAAAAGGATGCCTTTTGCACGTTGCCGTGCACTGCTCCATACATTGCAGGATAGCAAAGGGCTCTGCTTGTTGGCAGATCTGAATCTTTAAGAAGCACACACTTTTACGTCTACCTGAGAGGGGGCCCTCGGTTCAATGTCTCATTTGAAATTCATTGTCAAAGCATAAAACCCACAAGAGCTCGATATATCTTCAGAACACTGAATTCTTCATTTTACTGTCCTGGTAATGAGAGAGTTACAGAATTCTATGTAAAATGAAGAATCGAGTGTTCTGAAGCTATATCGAGCCCTAGTGGATTTTGTGCTTTGACGATGACTTTCAGGTGAGACGTTGAACCGAGGTCTCGTCTGCCCTCCGGTGGCATTATCCGAAGAAGAGCAGGGGAGTTTTCCCCGGTGTGCTGGCCAATATTTATCCCTCAACCAACACCACTAAAATTGATGATCTTGTCATTATCTGAGTAATGTTTGTGGGCCCCTGGGCGATCGTAACTAGTCCAGGAGATCACTTGGGCCCTGATGAATTCTGTGCAGTACCTACCTTTTCTACAAGGTGATCTCCACCCCTGCTGGTCTCATTTAGTGATGCTCACCTTGTGATCTCATCTTCCCCCATCTGCTTTTCTGCTGGGAGGTGAGAAATGACCATATTTGATTAGTAGTTACATTCTGTCTCTATGTTCCGTATATTGGCCTCTCTTTCTCATCGCCAAAGCATAGTGTAAGTAGAGTTGTGTGTATCGTGTGAGCAAAAAGCGGAATCCTGCATGTACCTTTTAACAAGTTTGTTCACTTTATTACAGAAATAAGTTGTAATGCACCAAGAAAATGCAGAATGACGATGTAGTGGTTTTGTGTGTACACCTTCCATTTCATTCAGTTCTGTGCATGTAGTGCCTGGGACAACGACTACTACAAATGTTTGGCCAGACCATTAAATGTGCCAATTAAAAGTACTGATTTGTAACATCGCCCGTCTCCACCCTTGCCTCAGCTCATCCGCTGCTGAAAGCCTCATCCATGCCTTTGTTACCTCTAGACTTGATTATTCCAGCGCACTCCTGGCCGGCCTCCCACATTCCACCCTACGTAAACTTGAGGCCATCCAAAACTCAGCTGCTCGTGTCCTAACTCGCACCAAGTCCCCGTTCACCCATCACCCTTGTGCTCGCTGGCCTACATTGGCTCCTCGTTAAGCAACGCCTCAATTTCAAAATTCTCATCCTTGTTTTCAAATCCCTCCATGGCCTCGCCCCTCCCTATCTCTGTAATCTCCTTCAGCCCCACAACCCCCGAGATATCTGCGCTCCTCTAATTCTGCCCTCTTGAGCATCCCTGATTATAATCGCTCCACCATTGGTGGCCGTGCCTTCTGTTGCCTTGGCCCTAAGCTCTGGAATTCCCTGCCTAAACCTCTCTGCCTCGCCACCTCTCCTTCCTCCTTTAAGACGGTCCTTAAAACCTACCTCTTTGACCAAGCGTTTGGTCACCTGCCCTAATTTCTCCTTCTGTAGCTCGGGGTCAAATTTTTTATCTTATAATACTGCCTTGGGACGGTTTACTACGTTAAGGCGCTATATAAATACAAGTTGTTGTCTGGATTGTGGGTTGGAGTTGGAATTTGGGCTTCCCAGTCTCGGTTCTTGACGGGAATGACTACGGTACACATGGTACTGCTGTGCTAAGAGGGAAGCAATCCTCTCTGTCCTCGGCACCGCATTTTCCTTCCAGCATGGTGGTGTAAAAGCCGGGCTGTCCTGATACTGGATGGCAGTTGCATTGGCCTTTCGTGGATCTCCTGTGGCATTGCTCATGAATAGTCTCTGGTCTGAAGCACAGCTTTAATTCTAGCTGCTAGTCCAGGCTTGTCCCTTTTAAGACCACTGCTCTGAATGGGCAAACCCAGACAATTGTACCGACTGCCGAGGTCAGATTGACCATCTGCTTGTAAATTTCAGGCCACAGGATTTTTGTTTTAAGAATATTTTTCACTGTAGCAAAGTGTGACACTTTGAAATGTGACGTCTGGTGACGTGTACTGGACAGAAGAATTTTATATTTAATTTTGTATTTAATGTACAGTCTCCTGCTCCCTGACACCTGGACTAAAAGTGTAGAGTGCACTTTCCGCCATATTTCTAGCAGGGTTGTGTGGAAGTCTTCACTGTCTGAATACTTGAAACTGTATTCTGGATCAGAGAGAAAGGGCGAAAGCAGCTTCCACAGGACATGCAATATCAGCGGAGGCATGGTGGCAGCACTCTCACCTCGGAGTCAGAAGGTTGTGGGTTCAAGTCCCACTCCAGAGACTTGAGCACAAAAATCTAGGCTGACACTCCAGTGCAGTGCTGAGGGAGTGCTGCACTGTCGGAGGTGCCGTCTTAAGAAATAGGAGCAGGAGTAGGTCATTTGGCCCCTCGAGCCTGCTCCACCATTCAATAAGATCATGGCTGATCTTCTACCTCAAGTCCACTTTCCCACCCTATCCCCATATCCCTTGATTCCCTTAATATCCAAAAATCTTATCGATCTCGGTCTTGAATATGCTCAATGACTGAGCCTTCACAGCCCTCTGGGGTAGAGAATTCCAAAGATTCACCACCCTCTGAGTGAAGAAATTTCTCCTCCCCTCAGTCCTAAATGGCCCACTTCTTCTCCTGAGACTGTGACCCCATGTTCTAGACTCCCCAGCCAGGGGAAACATCTTAACTGCATCTAGCCTGTCAAGCCCTGTAAGAATTTTGTATGTTTCAGAGGAGACGTTAAACCGAGGCCCTGTCTGCCCTCCAGGTGGTTGTAAAAGATCCCATGACACTATTCAAAGAAGAGCAAGTGAGTTCTGGCCAATATTTATCCCTCCGCCAACATCGCTAAAGCAGATCTCCACACTGCTGTTTGTGGGATCTTACTGTGCTGAAATTGGCTGCCGCATTTTCTACATTACAACAGTGACTACACTTCAGAAAGTACTTAATTGGCTCTAATGCGCTTTGGGATGTCCTGAGGTCATGAAAGGTGCTATATAAATGCAAGTTTTTTCTTTAGTATTCTACTGCTTTCTCATTACTGTGTTGTAGGGCTCTGATATCCAGGAAAAAATCGACTTTGAAACTCGGATGCGAGAAGGGACGTGCAAACTTCTTGCCGCCTCCACCCAGCGGGATCAGGTGCTGCACGCCACCAAAAACCTGCTGACCTGTAATGCCCGCATCCTCCGCTACATGGCCGAGCTACAGAAGCGCACAGATGAACAGATCCTGCCCAAAGTGCCAAGGAGGTAGGTTGGAACTGTACGGCAGTGGGATTTATTTCTCCGTTTCCGTTTTGCTCCTTGACTGTTGTCTCCTCAACGTATGCTGGGTTATCGATTGTTTAAAGCTTGCTTATAATAAAGAAACCAAGTTCCCCTGCAAGTCACACACCATCCAGACTTCGAAATATATCGCTGATCCTTCATCGTTGCTGGGTCAAAATCCTGGAACTCCTTCCCTAACAGCACTGTGGGAGTACCTTCACCACACGGACTGCAGCAGTTCAAGAAGGCAGCTCACCACAACCTTCTCAAGGACAACTAGGGATGGGCAATAAATGCCGGCCTTGCCAGCGACACCCACATCCCATAAACAAATATAATTTTTTTTTTTTTTTTTAATACCATAAGGACAGCCTCCCTGTAACCCGAACACATTGTACCACCCTGCTGGACATTTTGATACAGTATAAAGAGGGTCCCACATTTTTGCTGGACTTGTATCTGTGTGAACGTATCCCAAGCTCACCGCCATCCTACTCAATAGAGTGGTTAAAGGGCACTGTTTGAAAATAATATATATCTGTTTGAAAATGTACGTCATTTAAAGCCATGAAATATATCTGTGAAAAGTACCATCTGTTTGGTATTTTAGAAAGGAATACTGCTTTTGGAAAACCTTTTTAAAATGTGCCTGAAGGGGCTGACTCCTTGAATGCCACGGAAACAAATCGCCCTTTATTCTTGATGAAGAATTGAAAAAAGCTTTCTGTAATGGCACTATTGTGCTTCAATGGTGTATTTCATAAAAATTAGAGAAGCACATCTACAATGCGGCATGATACAGGCATGCTGCCTGTGTGAACTGTATGTTAGTAACTCGCCCTTTTCTAATTAATATTCTTGAGGCTGTGTTTGATATTTGCTCGCTCTCTCTTCCACAGGTCATCAGACACTGAGATGAAAGAGCATTCAGCATGTTCTGGAAAAGTTGCAATATCCGGTACCACCATTTACTTTGTGGTTTATTTCACATCTCCAGTTACAAAGACCGCCTATTTCCACCTCAGTAACATCGTCCGTCTCCACCCCTGCCTCAGCTCATCTGCTATGGAAACCCTCATCCAAGCTTTCGTTGCCTCTTGAGGCGCCTGTTCCAATGTTCCCCTGGCCGGCCTCCCATCTTCCACCCTCCATAAACTTGAGCTCATCCAAAACTCTGCTGCCCGTGTCCTAACTCGCACCAAGTCCTTTTAACCCATCACCCCTGTGCTCACTGACCTACATTGGCTCCCGGTTCACCATCGCCTCAGTTTTTAAATTCTCATCCTTGTTTTCAAATCCCTCCATGGCCTCGCCCCCTCCCTATCTCTGTAACCTCCTACTGACCTCCAAGAACCCTGCATTCCTCCAACTCTGGCCTCTTGTGTGTCCCCCACTCTCTTCGTCCCACCATTGGCGGTCATGCCTTCAGCCGTCTAAGCCCTAAGCTTTGGAATTCCTTCCCTAAACCTCTCTGCCTCTCTCTTTTTTAAGGTGCTGCATAAAACCTACCTCTTTGAGCAAGTTCTGGGTCACCAGTCCTAACATGTTTTGTTTGATAACGCTCCTGTGAAGCGCCTTGGGACGTTTTACTATGTTAAAGGTGCTATATAAATGCAAGTAGTTGATCCCTTAAATGTTTGTAATTCTGATGCTCTTCAGGACTAATCTTGTTTTCTCTTATTTCCAAATATCCTTACTCTGGTAATGTCTGGCTTTTAAGTTGCCTGAGACCAACTCCCTGGTTATGCTAAAACTCAGACATGCAAACCTGAATACCAAGGTTGGCAATGACTTGATCCCAGCTTCCAGGTACAGACACCTCTCTAACAGGGTTGCCATCCCTGGCCAGATGTATTCTGGGAGGTTTCATCACATGACCGCCAGCTGCCCTGCCCCCATGCTGCCGCCATTGGTCGCCCATGTTCGCATTTATAATGAAAATCGCCTATGTAAACTTGTCACGCTGTAATTGCACCCTCCTGCCTGTGGTGGTGCTGTAGCGCCTCAGCTTTTTGAGCAATAGTTTGTTCCTCCTCAACGATGTAAAATTGAAGTTTGAAGCTGGCCTGCGGACTTTTTCTTTTGCACAGTTGTTGTGCTGTACAATTATATAAAGGTGATCGTATTCTTATCATTGCAGACCTTCGAATTCCATTAATGTGGAAAGACTCTGATCACTTTAACAACCGGGGCAGTAAGTATCAAAAGCATTGTTGGTTTTTGACTCTCTCTCTTTTCCTGACCTCCCATTTTCTGGCACTAACTCCATCTCCTTGTGTTGCAGAGAGCCAGCGTTTTGCTGTGTTTTGCCTGCTGAAGATTGGAGCTCAGATTTTTGACACCGAGATGGTCACCGTAGATAAGACTCTCACTGACATCTGCTTTGAGAATTTGATGATTTTGTAAGTTCATGTTTCGCATCGTATGCACTTTCTTCCATGAGCCATAATTCCTAGTAAGTTTTTTTTACTTGTCAGGAAAGAAAGACGTGCATTTATTTACTTCATCTATTTACTTTCACAAGCTCAGGATGTCCCAAAGCGCTTTACAGCCAATGAAGTACTTTTGAAGTGTAGTCACTGTTATAATGTAGGAAACGCTGTAGCCAATTTGGGCACAGCAAGGTCCCACAAACAGCAAAGACATAAATGACCAGATCATCTGTTTTAGGTGCTGGTTGAGGGATAAGTATTGCCCAGGACACAGGGAGAACTCCCCTGCTCTTCTTCGAAAAGTGCCATGGGATCTTTTGCGTCTACCTCGGGGCAGACGGGGCCTCGGTTTAAAGTCTCATCCGAAAGCTTTGAGAATTCAATTTCCAGTTTCTTTAAAAGTATTTTTGGAAAAGCAAGGAATCTCTCAAATCATTGCACGATGACGGGCTAGGGCCTTCCAACGATACTGTACATGTTGGAATGCACAGGATCCGAATCGTCTTCACACAAGGGGTGGCCAACTGGAGTCTCGTGAGACGGTTCTAGGCACCACACCTCAGGAAGGATATATTGGCCTTGGATGGGGTGCAGCGCAGATTCACCAGAATGATACCGGGATTAAATTATCAGGACAGATTGCATAGATTAGGTTGGGTAATCACTTTACGGAACACCTCCATTCAGTCCGTAAGCGTGACCCCGAGCTTCCGGTCGCCCGTCACTTTAATTCTCCGTTCCACTCCCACTCTGACCTCTCCGTCTTCGGCCCCTTGCACTGTTCCAACGAAGCTCAACGTAAGCTCAAGAAACAGCACCTCATCTTTCGATTAGGCACTTTACAACCTTCTGGACTCAACACAGAGTTCAACAATTTCAGACCATAACCTCTGCCTCTTTTTTTTCACATGGCAGCTGTTGATGATTCTACCAACCCCATTTACACCCCTTCTAGACTCATCTTTTGTTTCTTAATTTGTCCCATTACCATCTCCTTTTGCCTTACATCATCCCTTTTGTCTTAATCTCTCCTGCCTTCCACCCTATCACAGGCCTTCCCCTTAGTTCTTTCCTTCCCTCCCCCCTTTCCCTGCCCCTGCACTTGCTTAAAATCTGTTACATCTCTAACTTTTTCCAGTTCTGATGAAAGGTCATCGACCTGAAACGTTAACTCTGTCTCTCTCCACATATGCTGCCTGACTGCTGAGTATTTCCAGCATTTTCTGTTCTTATTTCAGATTTCCAGCATCTGCAGTATTTTGCTTTTGCATAGGTTAGGCTTGTGTTCCCATGAGCTTAAAAGTTTATGGGGTGATCTGTTTTTTATTCGTTCTGGGATGTGGGCGTCGCTGGCAAGGCCAGCATTTATTGCCCATCCCTAATTGCCCTTGAGAAGGTGGTGGTGAGCCGCCTTCTTGAACCACTGCAGTCCGTGTGGTGAAGGTACTCCCACAGTGCTGTTTGGGGGGGGGGAGATCCACGATTTTGACCCAGCGATGATGAAGGAACAGCGATATATTTCCAAGTCAGGATGGTGTGTAACTTGGAGGGGAACTTGCAGGTGGTGGTGTTCCCATGCGCCTGCTCTCCTTGTCCTAGGTGGTAGAGGTTGCGGGTTTGGGAGATGCTGTCGACGAAGCCTTGGCGAGTTGCTGCAGTACATCTTGTAGATAGTACACACTGCAGCTGTGGTACACTGGTGGTGGAGGGAGTGAATGTTTAAGGTGTTGGATGTGGTGCCAATCAAGCGGCTGCTTTGTCCTGGATGGTGTTGAGCTTCTTGAGTGTTGTTGGAGCTGCACTCATCCAGGCAAGTGGAGAGTATTCCATCACACTCCTGACTTGTGCCTTGTAGGTGGTGGAAAGGCTTTGGGGAATCAGCAGGTGAGACACCAGCCTCTGACCTGCTCTTGTTGCCACAGTATTTATGTGGCTGGTCCAGTTAAGTTTCTGGTCAATGGTGACTCCTAGGATGTTGATGGTGGGGGATTCGGCGATGGTAATGCCATTGAATGTTAAGGGGTGGTGGTTAGACTCTCGCTTGTTGAGGTGTTTAAGATGATTAAAGGATTCGATAGGATGGATAGAGAAAAACTATTTCCTCTGGTGGGGGGTCTGGTATAAGGGAGCATAACCTTAAAATTAGAGCCAGGCCATTCAGGGTGATGTCAGGAAGCACTTCTTCACACACAGGGTAGTGGAAATCTGGAGCTCTCGTCCCCCAAAAAGCTGTTGAGACTGGGGGTCAATTGAAAACTTCAAAACTGAGGTTGATAGATTTTTGTTAGGTAAGGGTATTAAGGGTTATGGGACCAAGGTCAGTAGATGGAGTTAAAATACAGATCAGCCATGATCTAATTGAATAACGGGACAGGTTCGAAGGGGCTGAATGGCCTCTTCCTGTTCTGTGAGTGAAATGCAGCTATTGGAATGCTGTGTTTACCTGTGCTGACCACATACACAGTCCCCACATTAGGGGCGAGGAAGGCCTTCCTTCACTGTTGAAACCGGGGATCCTATACCCCGTTTCACCTTTCCGAACAATAACACTTTTTTTTTTACAATGAGTCTATCTGCTAAGAAATAGACATTTCTTAACCAATGCCCCTTCTTGTTAATATTTAATTTTATTTGATGTCTTCACTAAAATATTTTTATCTAGAATACAAGCAGCTTTCTTCCTCATTTCAGCATCGATGCACAAATTGCTTGGAGCTGTTCCGCGGTCGACTATTTGAACAATATTTCTTTTAAGTTGATTCTTTCCTTGGGTAGAACGGAACAAGTAGCTCAAACATTGGGCCGGATTTTCCGATCAGAGGCTTCCTGCGTGCGGATGCCTTTGGTCTGGAAAAATCTACGAATTTACCTGCTGGCTCCATAGGTCCCGACACTTCCGCTCCTGGGCCTCTCCTGGTGCACGCGCGCAGAGGCCCAGATATCCCAGGGGCGCAGGCGGTTCGCAAGCGTCCCTGGGATCACGTGGGCCATGGGGAACCAATCAAAGAAGGGAATCTCCCTTCACACTTTTGACAGGTCTCTCCGGATAGACCTGTCAAAAGTATGAATGGGGATCACTCAAAAAAACACACTAAAACATTAAATAATTTTTTTTAAATCACGTAATTAAAATTACATTATTAAATTAAATATTTTAAACAAAAATTTAATTTTTTGAAAAAAGTAATTAAAGCTTTTTACAGGGCTAAAAATAAACTTACCTTTTTTAAAAGTATTTTTAAATTATAAATGAGTGAAAAAGTTTTACTTTTTTAAACTCTTATGCTGGTAAAAGCAGGCCTTACGCAGGCTTTTACCAGGCGTCAGATTTTTAAAGGTTTTCAGCGGGCAGAGGTTGTGCAGAAAGTGGAACTCTCTGCCTGCGGAGGCCCTTTTCCCAGGCAGGCGGATGATCTGTCAAGAGAATTCTTGACAGATCGCAAGTGCCGGTTTTCAGCACATGCGCTTCGCATGCCTGAAACCAGCACTTGCGAAGCCCCAACAGGTGTGTACGCACCCATGGGGGGCGGAAAATCTGGGCCATAATGGCCCAGATCTTGCTGGAGCAGGGCTTGTCACATCGTGTGCCGTTGGACTTTTCCTTGCACCCTTTAAGCTCAAAAATGTTTTTGATTGGCTGTCATCAACAATTAGCATGTTGGTAAAAGGGTATTTATGTTCATTAATCTCACCACAGGATATTAAGTGTGGTGATGTGCAATTCCAGCAAGTTCTTCAAAATAACGGGGAGGCTAAGGACGAGATGCTGTTTGTACGAAGCATCAGGTTCTGGAGATTCACAACTCACGACGAATCTTTTAATCCCCTGAACCTGCTGGCCGATTTGTGCATCGGTAACTGGGTGCCTCGTGAACTCGCTGTCAGTTTTCTAGCCAGTTCCGGCCCATTCGTTTTGATTTGTATCGGTAACTAAAACCGTGGTGACGTCACTCACTCACTTTCTTCCGACAATGTTTCCGTGCAGTGATGGCGTGAAGCCGGATTTCGAGTTGAAGTTGGAGGTGTACAGCTGCTCCATGGAGGAGGGGCCTTCCATCACCAACACTCCTAAGAGACTGGCTCGAAAAATCAGCACCTCTCTCGGCAGGACGACAGGAAAGAAGCTCGCGTCCACACTGGAGACTGGAGACCTTGGATCCCTCCTACTGACCAACCCAGTAGCAGCGTGAGTCCTTCGCAAAATTCACTGTGCTTTTTCTATGCAATTGTCCTTTAATTAACGCTGCTTTTATGGGTGTTTTTAATTTTGTTAAATCTGCAAGAAATGGCATCCTAGTGAATGTTAATACAACTTTTAGCTTTAAGCAAGGACATTAAAATGAACAAATGGATCCTATAGTTTTGAAACCCTGAAATGAAGAGCTTTTCAACAAGTAGGCTTTCTTCTAAAGTCGAACTTGTCGTGCTCTGTAGGCTTTCTGTTTGGAAAATTATAATCTTATTCAAGACAGCGTTCGATAGATTTTTGGACTCTAAGGGAATCAAGGGATATGGGATAGTGCTGGAAGGTGGAGTCGAAGATCAGCCATGATCTTACTGAATGGCGGAGCAGGCTCAAAGGGCCGCATGGCCTACTCCTGCTCCTATTTCTTGTGTTCTTATTAAAAACTGTCCCTCCATGGGTTCGTTTGTCTGTCGAAATGGCCACATTCCTGTAAAATGCCACCATTAACGAATAAATAGTGTGGAAGAGCTCTATCTCCTGATTGATAATTACATTTTTGAGAATCCACTTATTGGGATGATGAACATTGGACCGATGGGTGTAAGCTGGAAAAAAAGAGCAGATATAGAAAGTGTCAAAAGGAAAGTTTCTCGGGTTTGGGGAAGGACTTCCTGTTACTCAAACATCCTGAGAAACTCCTGCCACGACTAAAGGGGGAGAATTGGGTAGGCCACAGTTAGAGTGCTGTGTCCAGTTTCAGGTGCTATACCTTAGGAAGGATGGCAAGGGCAAGAAATAGCATTCACTAAGATGATGCCAAGGATACGAAGCTTTAGCTATGGGGAGAGAGATGAGGGAAATGGGGGCTCTTCTTTGGAGCAGAGAAAGGTTAAGAGGAGATCTGATGGAAGTATTCAGAATTATGAAGATGAGGTAAATAGGGGAAAAACTGTTTCCACCGGTGAGTGAGTAAAATAATTAGAGGAGATAAAATTTAAAATCATCACCAAAAAAATGAAGGGAGAGGGCACGAGACCTTTTCTTTTACCCAGAGGAATAGGAATGCTTTCCTAGAAACAGTGATGGAACCAAAATCCATAATAGTTTTTAAAAGGGAAGTGGATTTATGGGACCAGCCGCATAAATGCTGTGGCTGCAAGAGCAGTTCGGAGGCTAGGTATTCTGCGGCGAGTGTCTCACCTCCTGACTCCCCAAAGACTTTTCACCATCTACAAGGTACAAGTCAGGAGTGTGATGGAATATTCTCCACTTGCCTGGATGAGTGCAGCTGCAACAACACTCAAGAAGCTCAACACTATCCAGGACAAAGCAGCCCACTTGAATGGCACCCCATCCACCACCTTAAACATTCACTCCCTCCACCACCGGCGTACCGTGGCTGCAGTGTGTACCATCTACAAGATGCACTGCAGCAACTCGCCAAGGCTTCTTCGGCAGCACCTCCCAAATCCATGACCTCTTCCACCTAGAAGGACAAGGGCAGCAGGCGCATGGGAACACCACCACCTGCAAGTTCCCTTCCAAGTCACACACCATCCGGACTTGGAAGTATATCGTCAATCCTTCATCATCGCTGGGTCAAAATCCTGGAACACCCTCCCTAACAGTATTGTGTGAGCACCTTCACCACACGGACTGCAGCGGTTCAAGAAAATGGCTCACCACCACCTTCTCAAGGGCAACTAGGGATGGGCAATAAATGCTGGCCTTGCCAGCGACTCCCACATCCCATGAATGAATTTTTAAAAAATTTGAAAAACCAAAATTTAAAGAGGGTATAGGAAGAAAGGGTAGGCGAATGGGACTCACTAGTAGGCCGATCTCCTTGCACACATGGTATTGTGCCTGTGATTTGCTCAGCTCACTCGGGGAGCCATCGTGTGAAAGCTAAATGGTATCGCCCTCCCTCCCCCCCCAACCCGACACAAGGAGAAATTAGGCAAGTCAGCCAAGGCCACTCCCCTCTGCCAGTACCTGATTTAGAGTGGCTCATGTAGAGACTTATTGTCCCATCTCGAACCAGGTGAGGGCAATGACCAATGGCGAGTAAGTAACTTTAAAACTAGGGAGGAGCCATTGATTGAGATATACGAGGAAATATACAGGAAGTGTTCACAAATTTGAGGTGTTTTGATAGAGCAGATCGGGAGAAACTGTTTCCACTGGCAGGAGGGTCGGTAACCAGAAGACAGATTTAAAATAATTGGCAAATGAACCAGGGAGGGTATAAGAAGAATGTTTTTACGTAGCAAGTTATGATGATCTGGAATGCACTGCCTGAAAGGGTGGTGGATGCAGATTCAATAATAACTTTCAAAAGGGAATTGGGTGAATACTTGGAAAAGGACAATTTTGCAGAGCTATAGGGAAAGAGCAGGGGGGTAGGACTAATTTGATCGCTCTTTCAAAGAGCCGGAGCCGGTATGATGGGCCGAATGGCCCCCTGCGCTGTATGATTCGAAGAGCATTTCAATGTACAAGGGAAAGTGAAGAGCTAAATTGAGGGTGAGGGAGGAAATGGGACAAATGGGAACAAAGCACGCGAGGCAGGAAGGACTGACTGTAATCATGGAGTGCTCCTTCAGTGATGCAAATGTGGTGGAGCCAGACCGCCGTCTGCCCAGATTATACCATCAGCATGAGTCATTTGAAACATGACATGGAGCGTGCTTGGGAGAAACGGATGACTTTGGACCGATGGTTTCCAAAGCTCTCCACCACTGGGGATTTCCTCACCACCTGTTGTTGTAGACTCATTGATCGAGATTGATTGCTGTGATTGGTCAATAACTCCGTTATCATTGTATCATCTGATGACCAGGATGGTAGAAGGCGATCTAGATGGACCTTGGTCTTTTTTTGTCTAGCAGTTCCTATGGTTCTGGAGCTAACTAGTGAGTCAACCAGATGTACATACTCTGATACTTGTCTGCGATACTTGGCTTAAGTGCTCTGTCGACATTGCAGCAAAGTAACATTGTGTTCTTCCTCCTCTAGTGGTGCCAAATATCATTTGCTTGCAGAAACCACACTAAAACTGGATGATGCTGAAGCCAGCTTCCGAACTCATGGCCTCACTATCGTAGGAAATGGTGAGTGGGTCTCTCTCTCTTCAGTTACAAGCCCTTTATTATCCTCATTGCTGTGTGATGTCACCTAAGGTTGCCAACTCTGATTGGACACATTCTGGGAGGGTTCATCACATGACCTCCCACCTCCGACTGCTCCGCCCCCCACCCCCCCCTTCCCCCCCCCCAACCACGCTGCCGCCATTGGTCGCCCAACAGAGAGTGGTGAGAATGTGGAACTTTTTACCACAAGGAGTGGCTGAGGTGAACAGCGTCGATGCATTTAAGAGGAAGCTAGTAAAGTACACGAGGGAGAAAGGAATAGAGGATTATGCTGAGAGTTAGATGAAGAGGGGTGAGAGGAAGCTCATGTGGTGCATGGAGCAGTTGGGTTGAGTGGCCTGTTTCTGTGCTGTAAATTCTGTGTAATCCTCGCGGCGCTCCGCCTTCCCTCTCCCAATTGGACAGCGAGCAGACTTTTCATTACCCAATTGGGTGATTCTTGCCTGTCGGTCAAACAGCCCGTTGTCCCATCTCTTAATACTTTTAGAACTGATAAACAAAAATGTGCAAAGAAAATGAAAACCGCTCATCATTATTTTTAACGCCCCTGTGATTTTTTGTCCTCCCCGGTTGCTTGCAGCAGATTAATCCTTACTCTGTGGCGGCTCCAGGACAATCCTGGGGACTTGGCAACCTTATCTAAGTCCACTTTATATATTTCTTTTGAAACCATTAGAACATTCACGGGGAAATGCGAGGACTGGCATTAATAACCAGTAAGATAATAGATTACAGGCAATCAGTCAGATCTGTCTGAGTGTGCAACATTCAGCTTTCCCTTCCTGCAAGCCCTGTTCTTGGGCACTTCAGGTTTTTTTTTAATGATTGTGTGTGAAATGGTTTTTATTTCCAGTATAAGATGAATATTAATAATAGTAGCAGCTGAACGTTTAACGCAATCGAATTATGTTTTTCTGTGCTCTGCCTTTAATGAAAAATGTCATGTCATTTATTTTAAATAGATCGCAATTTCATGCATTCGAAAAATAAGCGGGAGGTAGACCAGCATCTCGAGTTTTGTTTCAAGGATATTCACTCAGCCTTATCCTCCTGAAACTACTTAAAACTAAAAGTTTATTTAAAGTAATTAAATCAGCATCTGCTCATCTCGTGTAATCCTGTGCTTGCCTGTGCTGTGCCCTGTGGTCATGGACAGGGTCAGATGCGCCTGTTTGGTTTTATGCATGTAGAATGCACGGCTGTTTGGGATTATTATACAGGTATGTAGGGATTATTGAATATACCGAGAGGCACCATTGGTGACAGATTGGGTAGCGGATGGTCAACGGAGCAGCTGATTTCAGTAACCGAGACATTTTTTAACAGTGCAGCCAGAAGCAAGGAGTTCAAGTTTAGGCTCGGAACTCCCAAGAGCAAGCATCAAGGAAAAATGAGTTGCAGAATTGCTTCCAGCTTTCCCTTACTGACCCTTTTAAAGTCGCGCTCACACTGGCAGATTCTGGCCCTGTACCACCCGTGAAATGTGGGCGGGTATAAAGACTAGCGGTGGCAGCGGGACTCGCTCTGAAATGTTGTCTGTGTCCTAAATATATCATAGGTCTCCGATTTAAAACTTTGTTGGGTTCCTGCCTGCCTCCGGTGGGAACGCTAGCCGCCTAAACCGGCCCAATAACACCTGTTTGTTGTTATAAAGTAGCACGTCCTCCAGCTCACCTTGAGCACTGCCATGGGAGATGAGCTAGCTATGTAAAATAAGCTTCTGGGGGTGGTGGGGGGATATCTTTATTAAATCATTAAATGGGTAATTCCGGTCCTGAGTAACCGTTGAGTGAGTAATATTCCAGCTGTTTCTCCAGTATATCGAGCTGTGCAGTTGAAAGTGTAGCCACTGTGTCATTTTCAATCCATGTTTCTCCCTTCAGAGGAAGCGTCCTTCTGGCTGCCCTTGTATGGAAACGTGTGCTGCCGATTAGTAGCTCAGCCTGCGTGTATGACCCAGGATGTGGTGGCTGGATACCTCAATCTGCAGGTAAGACTCACTCTGTACATGTGCCAGCTTGACGTTCTTGTACCATTCCCAGTCATTCTGGGTGTGCAGACTGAAGTGGTGTTTCACCCGTGACGGTTTTCAAATGAGCCCCTTTGTTCTGGTCCCACCAGCTCCTCGATGATTTTGGCTCTTGCACGCAATCTATTACTGTGTTTCACTCCAGGTGTGAAAAATGCAAAGCAGCTGCCTTAACTTCAATTAAAATAATGAGCAAACTGCCACCTTCGGCCTTTTCTGCACACGGTTTTCACGGAAGACGACCTTCTTTCCTCTCTCTGCCTCCCCAATCCCGGTACCAACATTATTTCTTTCTTGGTATAAAAGAAAGAAGCACATGCATTTCTATAGTGTGTAGGACATCCCAAAGCGATTCACAGCCAGAGAAGTATATTTGAAGTGTAGTCACTCTTGTAATGTAGGAAAATGCGGCAGCCAATTTGCGCACAGCAAGATCAAACAAACGGCAATGGGATAAATGACCAGCTAAAATGATAATCCGTTTCAGTGGTGATCACTGCATCAGTCACTTCGCACTCACTCTGGTGTCCCTCCATCAGTCACTTCACACTCGCTCGACTGTCCCATCAAACGTTCCCACGGCAGGTATAACTGTGGGGTAAACCTGTTGGCCTAGAAATTCAAACTGGGTACCAGACACAGGTCAAAGTTCGCTTTGCATTTTCCAGCAGACTCCAGGTGTCCTCTTCAACCGCCCCCCTGTGGTAAACCACTGTTGTTGTTGTTGTTACACACTGTTGTACCTATGCATGCCTCAACATGTCTCGGCTGGCTCCACCCACACGGGCCCAGGTATAAAGGTGATTGACCTGCAGCCCCCTGCCTTCTTGGAACCCAGTCAACCACGAGAGGCATGCTCTGTTCTTTGCTAATAAAAGCCTTTAGTTACTCTCTTAACTCTCAGTCTTTTATGAGTAATTGATAGCGCATCAATTTTATTAGCAAAAACAAAATGTCGACATTTGCTGAACAGCAGGCTGCTGCACCAAACGCTGAGCAACAGGAGCTGCTGCGAGCCCTCAGACCAACATGCCTGGACCTAGACCCCCAAGAAGCGGGTTCGGCTACCAAATTCGCGCATTGGCTGCGTTGCTTCGAGGCCTACCTGCAAGCCTCAACTGTGACCCTGGACGAAAACAAGTTGGAAATCCTGGCCTCAAAGGTGAGCCACCAAGTTTATACAATAATCCAGGACGCGACGACCTACGAGGCGGCTATCGGTCTGCTAAAAGGGCAATACGCACGCCCGGTAAATACGGTCTATGCCCGGCACCTCTTAAGATCCCGCAGACAGCAGCCCGGGGAATCGGTGGAGGCCTTCCTACGGGCACTACGGATACTCGGCCGAGACTGCGATTGCAAAGAAGCATCAGCCGCAGCACACACGGAGGGACTGATCCGAGATGCTTTCGTTGCGGGTCTAAGGTCCGACTACTCCCGGCAGAGACTGTTGGAAAAGGGAGAAATGGACCTGAGAAAGGCAGTGTCCCTCTCGCTCGACGCGGCCCACAGGAATATGGACGCCTTCTCCCCTAACCGCTCCGCAACGTGGACGCCACAACCTTGGGTCATGGGACCGCCACCTTCAACTGCTGCTGCGATGTCCAAGGCACAGAAATGTTATTTTTGTGGCCAGGCAAAACACCCCAGATCACGCTGCCCGGCGAGAAACGCTACCTGCTCCGGCTGCGGGAAGAAAGGACACTATGTCAGCGCCTGCAAAGGTAAAACCGCTAACGCCAGCAGCGCCGCGTGCGAACCGTGGGGGCAGCCATCTTGTCCGCCATCTTGGGCTCCCCCAGCCGCGTGGGGATCGGGACCATGGGCGTCGCCATTTTGTCCGCCATCTTGGACGTCTCCAACTTCAACCACGGGGGACCCGGACTCAACCACCGCCTCATCTGACGACCACATCGACTCGCTCGACCATACGCTGGCCTCCGTGACGCTGGACCAA
Organism: Somniosus microcephalus; assembly: GCF_052327205.1. Classification (NCBI taxonomy): domain Eukaryota; kingdom Metazoa; phylum Chordata; class Chondrichthyes; order Squaliformes; family Somniosidae; genus Somniosus; species Somniosus microcephalus. The sequence continues at coordinate 82,974,158 of NC_140994.1, read as the reverse complement.
TCTCTCCCTCATCAACTGTCCAGGTCCATGATGGACATTAAGGTAAACGGCCGCGCCACTACCTGCCTTTTTGACAGCGGGAGCACGGAAAGCTTTATCCACCCCGACACGGTGCGCAGTTACTCTCTCCCGGTCCTGCCGACGCGACATCGGATCTCTTTGGCTTCCAAAGCCCAGTCAGCGGACGTCGGTGGCTACTGTGTAGTGACCCTTTCAGTAAGGGGCACAGAATACAAAAATTTTAAACTCCTGGTCCTGCCCCATCTTTACGCTGCCGTTCTACTGGGGTTGGATTTTCAGTGCAACCTTAAAAGTGTCACATTAGCGTACGACGGACCCCTCCCCCCACTCACAGTCTGCAGCCAGCAGCTTTTAAACCGCCCGCCGTGCACCATTTGCAGCCTCTCCACCCTTAAAGTCCCCCCCCCCCCTCCTTGTTCGCTAACCTCACCCGCGACTGTAAGCCCATCGCTACCAAAAGCAGGCGTTACAGTGCCGGGGATAGGAGCTTCATTAAATCCGAGGTAGCAAGACTCCTGAAGGAAGGGATTATTGAAAGTAGCACCAGCCCATGGCGAGCACAAGTGGTGGTAGTGAAGACTGGCGAAAAACAGCGCCTAGTTATTGACTACACCCAGCTAGATGCATACCCACTCCCCCGCATATCTGACATGGTCAATCAGATAGCACAATACCGGGTGTTCTCGACGATTGATCTGAAGTCGGCATACCACCAGCTCCCCATCAGGGCTGAGGACCGCCAGTACACAGCTTTTGAAGCTGACGGTCGTCTCTACCACTTCCTCAGAGTTCCCTTCGGCGTCACCAACGGGGTTTCAGTCTTCCAACGGGAGATGGACCGGATGGTCGACCAGAACGCGCTCCAGGCTACTTTCCCCTATCTAGACAACGTCACCATCTGCGGCCGCGACCAGCAGGACCATGATGTTAATCTAGAGAAATTCCTCCGTACGGCCCAGCGGCTGAACCTAACATACAACAAGGACAAATGTATGTTTCGTACCAAGCGCCTTGCCATTCTTGGCTGTGTAGTGGAGAACGGAGTCATCGGCCCCGACCCCGACAGGATGCGCCCCCTTATGGAGCTCCCCCTCCCCCACTGCCAAAAAGCACTGAAGAGATGCCTAGGGTTTTTCTCGTACTATGCTCAGTGGGTGCCCAACTATGCGGACAAAGCCAGACCCCTCATCAAGTCCACCTCCTTCCCCCTGACAGCAGAGGCCTGTGCAGCCTTCACTCTCATAAAAAGAGATATTGCGAAGGCCACAATGCACGCAGTGGATGAGTCCATCCCTTTCCAAGTGGAGAGCGACGCATCCGACTTTGCCCTAGCTGCAACCCTTAACCAGGCGGGGAGACCCGTGGCCTTTTTCTCAAGGACCCTCCAGGGCCCCGAGATTCGACACTCCTCTGTCGAAAAGGAGGCCCAGGCCATTGTGGAAGCTGTGCGACATTGGAGGCATTACCTGGCCGGAAAACGATTTACCCTGCTCACTGACCAGCGTTCAGTAGCTTTTATGTTTAATAATAAGCAGAGGGGCAAAACCAAGAACGACAAGATCTTGAGGTGGAGAATCGAACTCTCCACCTACAATTACGATATCTTGTACCGGCCCGGGAAACTCAATGAGCCCCCAGATGCCCTATCACGTGGTACATGCGCCAACGCGCAGGTCGATAGACTGAAGACCCTCCACAATGACCTCTGCCACCCGGGGGTCACCAGGTTTTTTCACTTCATCAAATCCCATAACCTGCCCTACTCCATCGAGGAGGTCAGGACCAGGAACTGCCAAATCTGTGCCGAGTGCAAACCGCATTTTTATAGGCCAGACAGAGCAAGCCTGATCAAAGCCACGCGCCCCTTTGAACGGCTGAGTGTCGATTTTAAAGGGCCCCTCCCCTCCTCCGACCGCAATGTGTACTTCCTCAACATAATTGATGAGTACTCCCGTTTCCCGTTTGCCATCCCTTGCTCAGACATGACCAGTACCACGGTCATTAAATGTCTGAATGACCTCTTCGCCTTGTTCGGTTTCCCTAGCTATATTCATAGCGACAGGGGCTCATCCTTTATGAGCGACGAACTCCGGCAGTACCTGCTCTCGAGAGGTATCGCTACAAGCAGGACCACCAGCTACAACCCCCGGGGGAATGGCCAGGTGGAAAGGGAGAATGCGACGGTCTGGAAGGCAGTCCTTTTAAACTTGAAATCTAAGGGCCTTCCGACCTCTCGCTGGCAGGAAGTCCTCCCTGCGGCGCTCCATTCCATTCGGTCACTGCTCTGTACAGCCACCAATGCTACCCCTCACGAGAGAATGTTCTCCTTCCCCAGGAAGTCCACATCGGGGATCTCGTTACCGACATGGCTGACTTCTCCAGGACCCGTCCTACTGCGGAAGCACGTGAGGTCCCATAAGACGGACACCCTGGTCGAGAGGGTGAGCCTCCTCCATGCCAACCCTCAGTATGCTTACGTGGTGTACCTCGACGGGCGGGAGGACACAGTCTCCATACGAGACCTCGCACCTTCGGGTGCTCCCGAAACACCCCCCTCGCCATCCACCACTACCCACGCCTACCCCCAGTACGCTTACGTAGCGTACCCGGACGGGCGGGAGGACACACCCCCCACACGAGATCTCGCACCTTTGGGTGCCCCTGAAACACTACCATTGCCATCCACCACTACCCACAACCCAACCCCGCTAGACGGCATGCCGCAACCCCAGGACCCGTCATTGACCACCCAACCACTCAATGAGACGCCAGACTCAACGTTGGATGCTGCACCATCACCGCCGCCACCACGACGATCAGGACGGCATACAAGGCCACCTGATAGACTTACTTACACGAACCTTTAGTACACTTCATCCCGCCGGACTCAATTTTAAACAAGGGGTGAATGTGGTAAACCGTTGTTGTTGCTGCTGCTGCTGCACACTGTTGTACCCTGTTGTACCTATGCATGCCTCAACATGTCTCGGCTGGCTCCACCCACACAGGCCCAGGTATAAAGGTGATTGACCTGCAGCCCCCTGCCTTCTTGGAACCCAGTCAACCACGAGAGGCATGCTCTGCTCTTTGCTAATAAAAGCCTTTAGTTACTCTCTTAACTCTCAGTCTTTTATGAGTAATTGATAGCGCATCACCCGCCCCCAAGGGCAGGTGAAGACCAGTCGGCCAATGCCTCCAACAGCCTCCCTCCATTTCCTCTTCTCGCCCTCCCAAAAAACAACACTGTGTCCCTTTGCTCACTTCACTCTCACTCTGGCGTGTCTCCGTCGATCACGTCACTCTCACTCTGGCCTCCCTCTGTCGATCACTTCATTCTCACTCTGGCCTCCCTCCGTCGATCACGTCACTCTCACTCTGGCCTCCCTCCGTCGATCACGTCACTCTCACTCTGGCCTCCCTCCGTCGATCACGTCACTCTCACTCTGGCCTCCCTCCGTCGATCACGTCACTCTCACTCTGGCCTCCCTCCGTCGATCACGTCACTCTCACTCTGGCCTCCCTCCGTCGATCACGTCACTCTCACTCTGGCCTCCCTCCGTCGATCACGTCACTCTCACTCTGGCCTCCCTCCGTCGATCACGTCACTCTCACTCTGGCCTCCCTCCGTCGATCACGTCACTCTCACTCTGGCCTCCCTCCGTCGATCACGTCACTCTCACTCTGGCCTCCCTCCGTCGATCACGTCACTCTCACTCTGGCCTCCCTCCGTCGATCACGTCACTCTCACTCTGGCCTCCCTCCGTCGATCACGTCACTCTCACTCTGGCCTCCCTCCGTCGATCACGTCACTCTCACTCTGGCCTCCCTCCGTCGATCACGTCACTCTCACTCTGGCCTCCCTCCGTCGATCACGTCACTCTCACTCTGGCCTCCCTCCGTCGATCACGTCACTCTCACTCTGGCCTCCCTCCGTCGATCACGTCACTCTCACTCTGGCCTCCCTCCGTCGATCACGTCACTCTCACTCTGGCCTCCCTCCGTCGATCACGTCACTCTCACTCTGGCCTCCCTCCGTCGATCACGTCACTCTCACTCTGGCCTCCCTCCGTCGATCACGTCACTCTCACTCTGGCCTCCCTCCGTCGATCACGTCACTCTCACTCTGGCCTCCCTCCGTCGATCACGTCACTCTCACTCTGGCCTCCCTCCGTCGATCACGTCACTCTCACTCTGGCCTCCCTCCGTCGATCACGTCACTCTCACTCTGGCCTCCCTCCGTCGATCACGTCACTCTCACTCTGGCCTCCCTCCGTCGATCACGTCACTCTCACTCTGGCCTCCCTCCGTCGATCACGTCACTCTCACTCTGGCCTCCCTCCGTCGATCACGTCACTCTCACTCTGGCCTCCCTCCGTCGATCACGTCACTCTCACTCTGGCCTCCCTCCGTCGATCACGTCACTCTCACTCTGGCCTCCCTCCGTCGATCACGTCACTCTCACTCTGGCCTCCCTCCGTCGATCACGTCACTCTCACTCTGGCCTCCCTCCGTCGATCACGTCACTCTCACTCTGGCCTCCCTCCGTCGATCACGTCACTCTCACTCTGGCCTCCCTCCGTCGATCACGTCACTCTCACTCTGGCCTCCCTCCGTCGATCACGTCACTCTCACTCTGGCCTCCCTCCGTCGATCACGTCACTCTCACTCTGGCCTCCCTCCGTCGATCACGTCACTCTCACTCTGGCCTCCCTCCGTCGATCACGTCACTCTCACTCTCACTCTGGCGTCCCTCCGTCGATCACCTCACTCTCACTCTGGCGTCCCTCCGTCGATCACCTCACTCTCACTCTGGCCTCCCTCCGTCGATCACCTCACTCTCACTCTGGCCTCCCTCCGTCGATCACGTCACTCTCACTCTGGCGTGTCTCCGTCGATCACTTCACTCTCACTCTGGCGTGTCTCCGTCGATCACTTCACTCTCACTCTGGCCTCCCTCCGTCGATCACGTCACTCTCACTCTGGCCTCCCTCCGTCGATCACGTCACTCTCACTCTGGCGTGTCTCCGTCGATCACGTCACTCTCACTGGCGTGTCTCCGTCGATCACGTCACTCTCACTGGCGTGTCTCCGTCGATCACGTCACTCTCACTCTGGGGTCCCTCCGTCGATCACGTCACTCTCACTCTGGCCTCCCTCCGTCGATCACGTCACTCTCACTCTGGCCTCCCTCCGTCGATCACGTCACTCTCACTCTGGCCTCCCTCCGTCGATCACGTCACACTCACTCTGGCCTCCCTCCGTCGATCACGTCACTCTCGCTCTGGCCTCCCTCCGTCGATCACGTCACTCTCGCTCTGGCCTCCCTCCGTCGATCACGTCACTCTCACTCTGGCCTCCCTCCGTCGATCACGTCACTCTCACTCTGGCGTCCCTCCGTCGATCACTTCACTCTCACTCTGGCGTCCCTCCGTCGATCACGTCACTCTCACTCTGGCCTCCCTCCGTCGATCACTTCACTCTCACTCTGGCGTGTCTCCGTCGATCACGTCACTCTCACTCTGGCCTCCCTCCGTCGATCACGTCACTCTCACTGGCCTCCCTCCGTCGATCACCTCACTCTCACTCTGGCGTCCCTCCGTCGATCACGTCACTCTCACTCTGGCCTCCCTCCGTCGATCACTTCACTCTCACTCTGGCGTGTCTCCGTCGATCACGTCACTCTCACTCTGGCGTGTCTCCGTCGATCACTTCACTCTCACTCTGGCCTCCCTCCGTCGATAACTTCACTCTCACTCTGGCGTGTCTCCGTCGATCGCGTCACTCTCACTCTGGCATCCCTCCGTCGATCACGTCACTCTCACTCTGGCCTCCCTCCGTCGATCACTTCACTCTCACTCTGGCGTGTCTCCGTCGATCACATCACTCTTACTCTGGCGTGTCTCTGTCGATCACGTCACTCTCACTCTGGCGTATCTCTGTCGATCACGTCACTATCACTCTGGCCTCCCTCCGTCGATCACGTCACTCTCACTCTGGCCTCCCTCCGTCGATCACGTCACTCTCACTCTGGCGTGTCTCTGTCGATTGCGTCACTCTCACTCTGGCCTCCCTCCGTCGATCACCTCACTCTCACTCTGGCGTCCCTCCGTCGATCACGTCACTCTCACTCTGGTGTGTCTCCGTCGATCACGTCACTCTCACTCTGGCCTCCCTCCGTCGATCACTTCACTCTCACTCTGGCGTGTCTCCGTCGATCACTTCACTCTCACTCTGGCGTGTCTCCGTCGATCACGTCACTCTCGCTCTCGCCTCCCTCCGTCGATCACGTCACTCTCACTCTGGCGTGTCTCCGTTGATCACGTCACTCTCACTCTGGCGGGTCTCCGTCGATCACTTCACTCTCACTCTGGCCTCCCTCCGTCGATCACTTCACTCTCACTCTGGCCTCCCTCCGTCGATCACTTCACTCTCACTCTGGCCTCCCTCCGTCGATCACTTCACTCTCACTCTGGCCTCCCTCCGTCGATCACTTCACTCTCACTCTGGCCTCCCTCCGTCGATCACGTCACTCTCACTCTGGCCTCCCTCCGTCGATCACGTCACTCTCACTCTGGCCTCCCCCCGTCGATCACGTCACTCTCACTCTGGCCTCCCTCCATCGATCACTTCACTCTCACTCTGGCGTGCCTCCGTCGATCGCGTCACTCTCACTCTGGCATCCCTCCGTCGATCACGTCACTCTCACTCTGGCCTCCCTCCGTCGATCACGTCACTCTCACTCTGGCCTCCCTCCGTCGATCACTTCACTCTCACTCTGGCGTGTCTCTGTCGATCACGTCACTCTCACTCTGGCGTGTCTCCGTCGATCACGTCACTCTCACTCTGGCGTGTCTCTGTCGATCGCGTCACTCTCACTCTGGCCTCCCTCCGTCGATCGCATCACTCTCACTCTGGCGTGCCTCCGTCGATCGCGTCACTCTCACTCTGGCCTCCCGCCGTCGATCACGTCACTCTCACTCTGGCCTCCCTCCGTCGATCACTTCACTCTCACTCTGGCCTCCCTCCGTCGATCACGTCACTCTCACTCTGGCGTGTCTCCGTCGATCACGTCACTCTCACTCTGGCCTCCCTCCGTCGATCACGTCATCTCACTCTGGCCTCCCTCTGTCGATCACGTCACTCTCACTCTGGCCTCCCTCCGTCGATCACATCACTCTCGAGCTTCTTTTCTATTGGTGTCACTGGAGCGTTTGTGCCACTGGTTCCTGAACGTGGGTCTCACTCAGCCAGGGGCGCCCCAGCTTGAGCCTGACCGATTGACTGTCTAGTCATAGGTAAGTCCTGGTCAGGGAGCCTTGAGACTGGTGTCCCTGTGCTGGCTACTGTCACTGTTTCGTGCTTTGAAGCTGTTTGCATTGAAGCCGAGAAGGCAAGTGAACGCTGGGGATTTGATTTTGGACTACTGTTGCGGTTGCCAAGCAATGACAATCTCCAACAAGCGAGAGTCTAACCACCGCCCCTTGACATTCAATGGCATTACCATCACCGAATCCCCCACCATCAACATCCTGGGGGATCATCATTGACCAGAAACTTAACTGGACCAGCCACATAAATACTGTGGCAACAAGAGCAGGTCAGAGGCTAAGTATTTTGCGGCGAGTGTCTCACCACCTGACTCCCCAAAGCCTTTCCACCATCTACAAGGCACAAGTAAGGAGTGTGATGGAATACTCTCCACTTGCCTGGATGAGTGCAGCTCCAACAACACTCAAGCTCGACACCATACAGGACAAAGCAGCCCGCTTGATTGGCACCCCATCTACCATCTTAAACATTCACTCCCTCCACCACCGGCGTACCGTGGCTGCAGTGTGTACCATCTACAAGATGCACTGCAGCAACTCGCCAAGGCTTCTTCGGCAGCACCTCCCAAACCTGCAACCTCTTCCACCTAGAAGGACAAGGGCAGCAGGCGCAGGGGAACACCACCACCTCCAAGTTCCCCTCCAAGTCATGCACCATCCTGACTTGGAAGAATATCGCTGATCCTTCATCATCGCTGGGTCAAAATCCTGGAAATCCCTCACTAACAGCACTATGGGAGTACCCTCACCACAAGGACTGCAGTGGTTCAATAAGACGTCTCACCATCACTTTCTCAAGGGCAATTAGAGATGGGCAATAATGCTGGCCTTGCCAGCAATGCCCACATCCCATAAACGAATAAAAAAAAATAGCTTTTAGGTAGGTCAGGGAGAGGTCAGCCTGCTCCTTGATAGCAACATGGGCTGTGCCTGTTTAAACTCATTGCTTCCATTGTGTAGATACTGGGAAAATGATGGAGCAACTTCAACAACTCGCGTAATAGACTAAGGAACGATTAAACACACAAAGTTATCGTCTCAGTTTCACACATCAGCAGTTTGATCGACACACTCGGCAGGCCAGCAGCCGAAAATACAGGCTTGATTAAGGAAAAACTGCTCTGCTCTGTGTACAGATGGTTAGATGTGATTACTGAGGAGCATTTGCATACTGTTTCCATCTTGTTACACTCAGCACATCTCCAGCCAGCATAACAAAACAAGCTCCATCTAAACCAACAACAGCTGGGTCCAATTGAAACCTTAGTGTTTTTAAAACCGTCAACTAATCCTGGATGTGCTGAACGTCCGCACGTGAATCGGTGGTTTATTTTCTGCAGCAAATTGTAAATCTTATTCCAGCGGCCTGTTTGATAATGCATTCTTATTATTGAAGTAGACACTGCTTTAGTTTTTTTAAGTGTTTGCAAGGGACCAGGATTGCCACCAAAACATGCAGTAACAGATTTCATTCCCGCCTCCTCCAACCTTCATGGAGCGGAGTGATTGCTGTCAGCATCTGACACTTGACAAGGTTCACTGAGCTTGTCCGTCGTGCCTTTGTACAGTAATTGAACTAAGCCTGGCACTCCATATATCCAGTCACTCCACTCCAGGGCAGGGTTCCCGTATCTGAAGGAATTTTTGCATGCAACAGAAGAGTTGGGGAATCTTTCTTTCCATCAAACAGGCACCTGAAGAACAGGGCTCCGCAAGATCCTGCAAATCCATTGGCAGGATAGGCGCACCAACGTTGGTGTTCTCGCTCAGGCCAACATCCCCAGCATCGAAGCTTTGACCACGCTCGATCAGCTCCGATGGATGGGTCACATCGTCCGCATGTCCTATGCAAGGCTCCTAAAACGAGCGCTGTACTCTGAGCTCCGACACGGCAAGAGAGCTCCAGGTGGGCAGAGGAAACGCCTCAAGGACACCCTCAAAGCCTTCTTGGAAAAAGTGCAACATCCCCACCGACACCTGGGAATCCCTGGCCCAAGACCGCACAAAGTGGAGGAGAAGCATCCGGGAAGGCGCCGAACACCTAGAGTCTCTTTGCCGCGAGCAAGCGGAAGCCAAGCGCAAGGAACGCATGTCAACCCAAGCACCCCACCCACCCGCCCCTTCAACCACCGTCTGCCCCACCTGTGACAGAGACTGTAGGTCCCGCATTGGACTCATCAGTCACCTGAAAACTCATTTTTAGTGTGGAAACAAGTCATCCTCGGTTCCGAGGGACTGCCTAAGAAGAAGAACTGAAGAAATCTTGGGCTTTTCCCATTGTCCCTGTGTTATGCAGTTATCAGGTTTTCCAGTTGCGCGGTGCTTTGAATGGGAAGGCAGCTGATGGACTGGTGGTGTTTGATTATTGGCGCCATCTTTGACTGACTGCCCTCGATCCGCTGATTGCGGCTATGAGCCGCGTGCACTGTGAGCTGCCGGCGGTGTTTGGGAGTGCGGAGTAGTGGGTGAGGTGCTGTTCCCAGCATACACTTCCCTGGTGCGATGTTGCTGCTTCTGTCATGACCGCACCTTGTCTGCCGTGGAAAGCCTTGGAGATGTCTGTGAGGCACTGACCTCTTTGAGTTAGTTTTGGATTTTGTTGTGGTAAAAGGAATAAAACGGGAGCAGATTCGCTGCTGTGCAAGAAACAAGAGGCTGCTTTCCCAGTATTTAGTAGGAAACCACTTTTACAATGTTGAATTTTAAAACACCGGGCACTCCTCCAGTATCTGGTCCCAGAACTAATTCATTTTCTGTGTTGTTTTACTGACTCAATAAAACCAAATTTCAAAGTGAAGGTCTGCATCCTTTTGATCAATGATTTTACTAACCATGTCGAAGTGGATTTTCAGGGCGTTTTGCCAATGCTGCACCTCCCCAATTCCTGGTGTAAATGAAGTTAGTGTAAATAGCAATTACAAGCAACCTATACGTATTGAATTGCCCTGTTGTTTGCCAGCCCTTGGATATCCCTCCAAGTGAAAACCACTTGCACTGGCAGGGATCGCAAATATTAAGTAGATTGTCAAAGTATTCACTGGCGCAGAGAAACGTTTAGTCTGATGAGGAGTGAAGCATTTTGTACTGGGAAAGAAAGTTTTTAAATGTTTGAAAAATCTTTCAAGATAGCAGTTACACTTTCTATTAGTTACATTAGGAGCCTGTCTTGCCCTAAAGCGTCCCAAGTAAGTGCAGCTATAATAGGCCTCTTCTGTAAGTAAACACTACCACACAAAGAACAAAGCTTACCGAGCGCTTTTACTAGCCCACTTCACTGTGCTCCCTTCACAACGAACAACACATCATAATTGAGATCTTTTGTGTGTTACTTCTCATCTGCTAATACAGCAGGAGCAAAGCATCCTTTCCGATATTATCGCAAGCCAGATTGCGAGGGAGCCAGAAGGGATGTTGGAGTCGTGGAGCTCACTCCACTGTGCAGTCGCAACAGATTGATGCGCGCGCCCCATCCCAGAGCGCAGCGATGGTTTTCGGGGGCGTACAGTGATTGGAACGGCTCTCCTTTGTCTTTAATTAGTGTGAACCTGTCAGCCATGGTGGGGCGGGGGGCGTGCAGACTGTTTATGAATATTGTCATTCAAGGGCTGCATCTCTCTCTTTATTTCTTCCAGCAAATTGTAGGAGGCGTGCCTAACTGGACGAGGCTGTACTGTGTCCTGAGAAGTGGCTCTCTCATGGCGTATTACTCTCCTGAAGAAATCAAGGCACGGGTGGATCCCACACTAAAACTTGCCATTGATAAGGTGCAGTATTGTCCCATTGGTTGCGAGGAAGCCTCTTGTTGCATTTTGTGACATTTGGCTGTGCTGGGGGCTGGGAGGGGATGGAAAGAGGAGAAATATTGGCCCACATGTTAGAAACCAGCCTGAGCTGTTCGGAAGCAAATAAATAGTGTTTACTCACCCAGTTTGTAAATTCAAAGCAATAATTTGTTAGCGTACTGGGGAGAGTCTACACAAATTAATTGGCAAACACCTTGATTAGAGCAAGGGATCATGTCCAGCATTAATTGGTTCCCAATGTATTTAAATTGATTTTTTTTTAATGTACTTGCATTTATATAGCACCTTTTTATTAAGTGCTCAGCATTCCGAAGTGGTGTAAAGAATAGTTAATGTTATGTAGGCAGACACAGCAAGCTCCCACAGACAGCGAATGTGATAAACGAACAGTCATTTCGTTTTTGGTGGTGCTTCAAGGAGGAACGTTGGCCAGGACATCAGCTACTCTCGGAAGTGTTATGGGGTCCAGTACTTGCTCAATGCAGACTGTCTGAAGACCGAGTGGTGCACTGGGTTTATTAGCATTCCGGGGCTTGAATCAGAATGACTGGCTCCAAGTCTTCTTGTTCTGCTGTCAGTAAAAAAAAAAGTTGACTTTAAGGTCATCTTACCCTAGTTGCTTACGGTTGTGGGACCCGAGTATGAAACTCCTGTTGGCAACCTCGCTCGAGTTTTTCTTCCTTGTTAATGTAGCTCATGTTTGCATCTATAAATAAATATGACTAGAAGATGACTGGGTATCTGGGTTCACTTGTTGTAGAGTTTTTTTTCTATTGCCATGAAAGTCCCACCCGCCCCCCGCCCCCCACCCCCATTTATTGAACCTCATAATGTCATGTATTTATTGGAAATTAACGCTGGTTGTCTTCCCTCATCCCCAAGCGGGCATCTTTTCATGTGTAAACCCAGTTGGTGAATGTCATCAGGCTGTTCACTTCCAAACTCAATCCTGTTGTTGCCCAAGATCCACACATAGACACACGTGTGTAAACACACACTCCAACATAGGGTCACTAGATGGGAATCGGGAATAGGAAGACCTGCACTGTCACATAGAGTCTGATTATAGCACCCACCCCCGCCAGTGACATCAGCTAACAGCACAGAGCAGCTTCCTGGTATGAAGGCCACATAAGCACCATATGGTTCTGTATATAGAGCAGGGTGTATTTAATAACTGGGAATAATGATGGGAGAGTTTGCCATCCTCTCTCACTAGGCAATGGCAAGTAACTGGTGAGCATTTTGGTGTGAGGGGAGCAACCTTTTAAAGTTAAGCCCTCTTCTTGCCGCTTTGCACATGTTACTTTTTTGGGGGGGGCAGGCAGGTTGAAAGCGTCGATTTCAGGAACTCACTGAACCATGGGAGGAGATGTGGGTACAGGGTCAATGTTTGTTTGTGTGGCGGGTGAACGCCGTCACGGACTGGTTGGGCCGAATGGCCTGTTTCCCTGTGGTAACTTCGATCTGCTGCTTTGTTTTTCAGGTTTGTGCGTTCCTCCAATTCTGGCCTCTCGTGTGACCCCCGATTTTAATGGCTCCACCATTGGCGGCCGTGCCTTCAGCCGCCGAGGCCCTAAGCTGTGGAATTTCCTCCCTAAACCTCTCCGCCTCTCTCTCCTCCCTTAAGATGCTCTTTAAAACCTACACCTCGACCTAGCTTTTGGTCACCTGCCCTAAGATCGCCTTCCTTAGCTGTGGGTCAGATTTTATCTGATGACGCGCCTGTGAATCAAGGGATATGGGGATCGGGCGGGAAAGTGGAGTTGAGGTAGAAGATCAGCCGTGATCTTACTGAATGGCGGAGCAGGCTCGAGGGGCCATATGGCCGACTCCTGCTCCTAATTCTTATGTTCTTAAAGGCGCTCTATAAATGCAAGTTGTTGTGTTGATCTACTGGACCATAATGGGTAGCAAAAAAAAACAATTGGCACCTGACCTATTGTGATTGAAATGTGCAGGAAACTAGAATCCGCACCGTGGAGAAAGATTCGAAGAGAAGGACGCACAGCTTCTCCATCATCAACCCCTACAGCGGTGAGACGACGAGCAGAGTGTTTGCCGCGGACTGTAAGGATGATCTACAGCGGTGGATGGAGGCTTTCTGGCAGCACTTTGGTGATATGAGTGAGTTGGCAGAGAGCGGCGCTGAAAGCTGCCTGTTGCTGGCGGTTCCACAGCATGCAGCTACCCCATAAACAAAAGTCCAAATGCTGCTGCCTTGCCCGTTAATCGCCGACGATGCACTTCTCTCGTTGAAGGCTACAGTGGTCTCACTGAGCCAATCGCTGAGTCACGTATTACTGGAATTTTTACTTTTAATTGGCTTCGTTTTTTTTTAAATCTGATTATTGTCAGCCATCTTGTACCTCTTGTGTCAGCTGAGAGGATCGCGCTCCGTGGTCTGATCAGCGGCATCACAATGTTGCCCTTCAGTGTCCAGCCCCAGTTTCTTGTCTAACTGTGCTTGAAGGGGCGTAAACTCAGAACGAATCTGCGGAAACAATATTTCAGTGAGCGGGTGGTCAATCTATGGAGCAGGCTCCCGAGGGAGACGGTGAAAACAGATGATAGTGATTCATTCAATTGCAAATTAGGTAGGTTTTTTTTCAGCAAGTAAATTTTGGGATATGAATCATTTGAGACATGACGTGGTGAGTGTAGCATCCTTGGGAGGAACAGATGACTTTAGACCTATGGTTCCCAGAGGGCCCCAGACCAACACAGCCGCCCAAACACCAATCCGAGTGAACCAAATCATTAAAAAATGCAAAGAAACCTACCTGGAACATTGGAACAAAATAACCGAAAGCCAAAGCAGATTAGAATGTTACCGGGCCCTAAAAAGAGAATATAAACTGGCAGACTACCTCACGACCATCAGAGACACAAAACAGAGACAGACCCTCACCAGGTACAGACTAAGCGACCACCAACTGGAAATTGAAAAAGGCAGATACAAGAAATCCTGGCAGCCTAGAGAGAATAGAATATGCGATCAATGTCTGGCTGGCGAGGTTGAAACAGAAATGCATTTCCTCCTAAAATGCGAAAAATTCAACACATCAAGAAACATATTATTCAACAAGCTAAGCCAAACAACCCCAGATTTCAAGGAATTGGATGATCTGTCAAAATTGAGATTAGTCCTAGGAGAAGGAGACAGACCATACCTTGGGGCCAAATATGTAACAACATGTCACAACCTGAGGACTGTTTAAAATTAAGACTGTTTAAAATTAATATTGAACGTACCAAATGAAGTACAAAGACTGTTTAAAATTAATATTGTTTAAAAGTAATATTGTATGTACCCAACAAATGTCAAATCGATTGACACCTACAGAATGTTGGAAAACTGTACCTTTTTGCTATGTAAGCTTTGGCAATATGGTTCTCTGTAAACTTTCATGCCAATAAAGCATTTTAATTGGAATTGGAATTGGAATTGGGTTAATTTTGACTTTAGGCGATGGTGGTGAACGGCCGATAGTGGATCAGCTGCCATTATACACCCTGCCCAATTTTCCTTTCTGTTGAGGTTTCCCGATTTACACCATCGCCCCAGGAATTTTATAAAGGAAATATAAAAATAAGGGCAGATGTATGAATTTAAAATGGGGACTGAATTACATCTGTGCATCCGAGCCCAATTATCCCCCACCTCAACTGAAGGGTGCACTTACTCTTTTTCTCCCAACACCACAAGAGATTGACTAGTAATGCTTTTAAAATCTTGTGCATGCGTGGCCTTCCTTTCAGGATTTTTGATCCAGCCTTTTATGTCAACATTTAACGTTCAAAATGCCAATGAGATGAGCTATAACAGGAATTTGCTATGTAAACAGAGGCTGGTGACGGCATAGTTGCAGGCTGCAGCCATTAGATGGTGTTATAGCCCCAATATTCGCTGCAACACTATCCTGACACCTTGTGAGCAATGCCACGGGAGATCGAGTAGTAAGAATATAGAAAAGATATGTGGAAAGGACAGGGAAGTAAGATTAGAACTTTTATGACTGAGTTCGATAGATTTTTGTTTATAAGGGTATCCAGGGATATGGAGAAAAGGTGGCGGGTAAATGTAGTCGAGATACAGATCAGCCATGATTTAATTGAATGGCGGAGCAGGCTCGAGAGGCTGAAAGGCCTCCTCCTGTTCCTATATTCCTAGATATCTGCAGTGGAAGGGCAAGTGGCAGCACAGGCACGATGGGCAGAATGGTCGTCTTCGCTGTAATTTCTATAATTCTAGTTTTATTCATTACACCAGCAAGATTAGGGAGCAGAACTAACTTCCTGAACAACTTTATCTTTATTTTCTTTACAACAAAAGCCTTGTAACAACGTAATTCAATTTATAGCTTTTCACGGACAGGTCGTTCTTTTAAAAAAAAAAAGCCTCTTTAAATTCTTGAATAGTTTCCGATTTCTGCTCGCTGAAAGTAATTCCTTGCTCGATAAATGCTGCAGTACTAGAAATTTCCCAGATTCCCATTAAAAGAGAGGGTCTGTTTTAATTCTTTTTTTTTTTCTTTTTTCTTTAAATTCCAGTAATGGCTGTGTTTTAACTTTCAGGCCAGTGGAAGCATTGTTGCAAAGAGCTTATGAAAATTGAGATTATGTCACCACGGAAACCACCTTTATTCCTCACAAAACAAGCAACTTCAGTCTACCACGATATGAGTAAGTGGCCCTTGCCTTTTCTAAATGGGTCCTTGTTATAAAAGAATCATTGTTTGGAATTCAAATGGTTCCCCTATATAAAACAAAAAAATGCTACTCCACGCATAATTTGGAGCTGCATGATTTAACCAGCAATGATGGCATCGAGTGAAGTGAATTTTAATATGGGTCAGGTTACCCAAATCTATGACTGGAAACTGCTGGGAAATGTCAGCCTTTTGAATACATTTCTTGGGTTTGTACATTGCTCTCAGTTTTATTAATATTTTCTGTGTTACAACTGTTTTGTGTTTCATTTTATTGCCTGTCTAGTCAAGTGCAAAGGCACATTCTTTGAAATGTGCCAGGGTGAAAATTGTACTTCATTGTAACTTTGTATGCTGCATTGTTCTTTAACTCCTTATTTGTCTGCAGTATTCTTTTAGGTTAAGTTCTTAATTCTCCAGCTCCAAGCAAAGCAAAAATACGATATTTGGCACAGTTCTCCTTTTTTTGGTCCCTGCCCCCCCCAATAAAACTCAGGTCTAATACACTTCATATTTCTACAGGTTGTTTCTGTCTCCTTTGTACCAGGATTTCAACAAATGACTAAAGCGAAAAATGGGCTGGCTGCATTTATTGATTTCTCTGCTGTTCAGGGATCCGATCACTAATTCTCTCTTCCCTGATCCTGCCTGCTTCTGATTAATGGGCGGAGGTTTTTAATTTAAATGGGCGGAGGTTTTTAATTTAAGAGCATGACTACAAATTGTCAGTTGACCTGCGGGGTCGGTGGGACGAGATGGGGATTTCAACTGGGGTGGAATTGCAAACCCGTTCGTCATAAAGGGGTTTCTGGTTTTGTTGCCTATAGCACTCAAAGGAGATCTCTCCCTCTCTTGCCTCCCCCCTCCCCCCACCCCACCCCCCCGGCCTGCCCGCCCGTATGTCTGAGGAGCCTGCTTTAAGCACATTTGCTTCTTACGACCTTCCTATGTGCCAGTGATAGCATGTGTGGAGGGTTAAAACACCAGCAACTTGTATAACTGAATCGAGTGATTCACGGCCAGAATATTTGCAGCAGTTTTCTTATTTTTAGAGAGAGGTGTTTTTTAAAAAAAAAAACCAAGCCATGTGGAACTAAGGTGCTGTGTTGTATGGCATTAGGCCAGGTGACCAAAAGCTTGGGCAAAGAGGTAGGTTTTAAGGAGCGTCTTAAAGGACGAGAGAGAGGGCGGAGAGGTTTAGGGAGGGAATTCCAGAGCTCAGGGCCTAGGCAGCTGAAGACACGGCCACCAATGGTGGGATGATTAAAATCGGGGATGCGCAAGAGGCATATTTGATTGTAACATACTGTGGGAGGCCGGATGACTTTTCAGACAACCCCGTGCGCAGTGTGTCTACATAACGGCCTCTGAAGGAACCTAGATTCCATTCTCTACATCAGTCCTCGATTACATTGGCTTCTGTCTCGTGCGCTGTGCGCCTCCGACTCTTTGGATGGAACATGCTGGCTAACCTATTTGTGGATGTTTTGTAATATAGACTTCACGGTATGACTAAATCCTATGCTCGTAAATGTGCTTGCAGTCCGGCAGGTTTTTGCATACACTTCCCTTAACCAAAGTCAACCCTATCGATAATCAGACTTTCCATATTGGAGTAGGAAGTGGTATTTGTTTGTAAAAGTATAGCGGCTGCTGTTTACAGTCTCCGCACTAGGTGGGGCTGTACGCCATTGTTTAATGCCACATGCTGTGAAAGGGCAGTTTAGTGTTTGCAAACATTTTCTGAATTACAATTTACATTATTAATAGAACATATTTGTAATGCTATTTCCCACATACAGTGTCCATACAAAAGGCCATTGTGAACACGTTAATGATTTGTACAGTAATTTGGAAGGCTGCGAGGAAAAACAATACACTTAAATCACCGAGCACAGTGAATAATCCACATCTTCCTGCAGCTGTTACCATATACGGTCTGATTCCCACCATGGGATATTTAATGTTGTGCAGTAGCTAATCATAATTCCCAGCATTGCTGATGAGTCACAATGTGTCCACACTTGGTGATTCAGGTAAACTGCTGAACCGAGAGGAAATGAAACGTCAAAAAAATACTTTCACAACTTGTTGTGACCACATACTCGAATACTTAATGAAAGTTATTTCTCACAATTCACGTCATTTCTGCCATACTTGATGATTTCTCAATAGTTCTGGAAATCAGATCTTTAAACACTTAAGATCTTTGGGGGATTTAAAATGGTGACATCTGCAGAATATGAACAGAAATGAAAAATAAAAATTAACTAGTTGACCAGATCTTAAGTTGCTTGTGGATAAGAGTAGAAAAATCAGTTTTTGTTCCCCCTTTTCTCTTCACCCCTCTCCCTCCCTCTCATTCCCTCTCTCTTACCCTTTCTTTCCCCTCTCTCTCCACCACTTCCTCTCTGGGGCCGGTCGCGCCCCCCCCCCCCTTCTCTCTGGGGCCCGTCGCCCCCCTCTCTCGCTCGCTCGCTCTCTGGGGCCCGTCGCGCCCCCCCCCCCCCCTTCTCTCTCGCTCGCTCTCTGGGGCCCGTCACGCCCCCCCCCCCCTTCTCTCTGGGGCCCGTCGCCCCCCTCGCTCGCTCGCTCTCTGGGGCCCGTCGCGCCCCCCCCCCTTCTCTCTGGGGCCCGTCGCCCCCTCTCTCTCTCTCTCTCTCTCTCTCTCTGGGCCCGTCGCTCCCCCTTCCTCTCCCTCTCTCTCTCTCTCTCTCTCTCTCTCTCTGGGG
Organism: Somniosus microcephalus; assembly: GCF_052327205.1. NCBI lineage: Eukaryota > Metazoa > Chordata > Chondrichthyes > Squaliformes > Somniosidae > Somniosus > Somniosus microcephalus. Next base: position 82,955,562 of record NC_140994.1, on the reverse strand, counting down.
CCCGTCGCCCCCTCTCTCTCTCTCTCTCTCTCTCTCTCTCTCTGGGGCCCGTCGCTCCCCCTCTCTCTCTCTCTCTCTCTCTCTCTCTCTCTCTGGGGCCCGTCGCTCCCTCTCCCTCTCCCTCTCTCTCTCTCTCTCTCTCTCTCTGGGGCCCGTCGCCCTCTCTCTCTCTCTCTCTCTCTCTCTCTCTCTCTCTCTCTGGGGCCCATCGCTCCCTCTCTCTCTCTCTCTCTCTCTCTGGGGCCCGTCACTCACTCACTCTCTCTCTCGGGCCGGTCTCTCTCTCTTTCTCTCTCTCTCTCTGGTCTCTCTCTCTCTCTGGTCTCTCTCTCTCTCTCGGGCCCGTCGCCCCCTCCCCTCTCTCTTTCTGGGGCCCGTCGCCCCCTCTCTCTCTCTCTCTCTCTCTCTCTCGGGCCCGTCGCCCCCTCTCTCTCTCTCTCTCTCTGGGGCCCGTCACCCCCTCTCTCTCTCCCTCTCTCTCTCTCTCTCTCTCTCTCTCTCGGGCCGGTCTCTCTCTCTTTCTCTCTCTCTCTCGGGCCGGTCTCTCTCTCTTTCTCTCTCGGGCCGGTCTCTCTCTCTCTCTCTCTCTCTCTCTGGTCTCTGTCTCTCTCTGGTCTCTCTCTCTCTGGTCTCTCTCTCTCTCTGGTCTCTCTCTCTCTCTGGTCTCTCTCTCTCTCGGGCCCGTCGCCCCCTCCCCTCTCTCTTTCTGGGGCCCATCGCCCTCTCCCTCTCTGGTCTCGTCGCCCCCTCTCTCTCTTGTACCACCATTTTTTTTAACATGTCTACAGTGCAGAGATTTTTTTTTGGCGGGGGGGGGGGGTTTGTTCAAATAATCAAACTGTAGGCATCGAGCCACAAGTGAATTGTGACTCCATCCCACTACCGGTAAACAGCCCCATAATCAGCTGCATTCTATGTTTTACAGAGGTCGAGTCTCCGCTGAAGGACGAGAGTCTGATGGACGTTATCCGTAATAGAATCCAGGAGACGGACGGCGAGTTCTTGCTGGGTCAGCAGAAGGAGTCCGACCCTCCTCGGTGGGCAGCTCTGTTTGACGGCACCCACAACATAGTCGTCCAGAAGAACGTACTGACGCCAGATGGGACGGTTGAGCCCGCCCTAACGTCGCCGGGGAGAGCCAAGAAGAGGCCAGCTCCCACTCCGCCGGCGGGGAAGCAGCCGTACCAGCCGGGGGATCCCCGCCCAGATCGGAGCCAGGAGGAGAACTCCTGGCGAGCCCCGTGTTCCTCCGTCAGAGGCTCCTCACTGGACCGTGCACTAGCACCGCCTCCTCCGGAGCACCGGCCGGCCAGCCAGGTCCCGGGTGAAGACACGGCCCAGGCAACAGCGGCCAGGCCCGTACCCGCTCCCCGTCAGAAGGGCTCCATCAGGGCCAAGCTCAACCCCAGAACCTGGATTCTGTCTCAAGTGTCGGACATTTAGAGGTGGACACTTAACACACGGAAACTGTGGCAAATGCAGATAGTTCCTCTCTTGTAGCTGTAAAAAAGTGTTTCTTTTGGATTGCTTGGATAAACTCAACCATTTGGGCTTAATGTGCCCCTTCAAGGGCCAGTCATTAGCCTGAATTATTGATTTATTTGTGAATATTTTTGCCATGGAATTACAGGTACTACACTTTCAAAATCTGTCCCAGCAATTTTAGTAAAACTCTCAGTAGCACTTTTTCCCCCCATTGAAGTAATTCCACTTCAGGGACATTTTTGTCTGCCTTTATTTTCTCACCCTAACTTTTGAATTGAGCAAAAAAGTTTGTCTCGGTGAAAATGGTGTTAATCTGGATTCAAAATAGTGCAGAGGAGGAGAACAAATTCAAATAGTTGATTTTGTTTTCTTGTTTCTATGTTGACTGAAGAATGTTAATGTAGCAATAGAGGAAATTCAGCAGATTGTTTTCTGTCTCGATTTCACTTTCTGAAAATGCCGGCAGCTCCCGGGGATCCCAGATTTCTTGGGCCAGTTGTGTTTGTTTTTGTTTTCAGTTCAGCGCACGGTTATTGAAGTAATAAAGCAACTCAGATGGCAGGAGCAGTTTTATTACTATAATTATTAATCCACCACTAAAAAGTTTAAATGAAAATGTTATAAAATGAAGCACTACTCCTGCACCCCCTCCCAATTCTTCTATTTCCAATGTGCCCCAACCCAACTCTTTTTTGAAAGAAAGACTTGCATTTATATAGCACCTTCCTTGTCCTCAGGATGTCCTAAAGCACTTTCTAGTCAATGAGTCACTGTTGTAATGTATGAAACGCAGCAGCCAAATCACGCACAACAAGCTCCCACAAACAGCTATGTGATAATGACCAGATAATCTCTTTTTAGTGATGTTGATTGAGGGATAAATATTGGCCAGGACACCGGGGAGAACTCCCCCTGCTCCTCTTCGAAATAGTGCCATGGGATCTTTTACTTCCACCTGACAGGACAGACGGGTCCTCGGTCTAACGTCTCATCCGAAAGACGTCACCTCCGAGAGTGCAGCACTTCCTCAGCACTGCACTGGAGTGTCAGCCTCGATTTTTGTGCTCAAGTCTCTGGAGTGGGATTTGAACCCACGACCACCTGACTCAGAGCGAGAGTGCTACCCACTGAGCCATGGCTGACCCCTATACCCGTTTGTATATATTGAAGCACTCCACTCGCCCATCTATTTCCCTCGGCCTCTGGGTGCTGCCCTCCATTCTGGAACTGGGATCAATATCTTCCAGATTTGGTTTCTGTTTGGCTGAAAACCCAGTTCCAAAGGCAGGTCTTCCAGCAGTCTGAAGCGCAATGATTGTCATGGTTTTGACGTACCAACTTCAGAGCGCGACTGCCCACAGTTTATGGTGTTGGCAGAGCTCCAAGGTTTGCTGCTTTGGGGTGGGGGGGGGCGGGGGAGAAGAGAAGAATATTTTAGTTGCCAATCTTCTCTGCCAATTGTTCTCTTCACCGGGCGACAGTTCCACCAGCGCCGGTCGCCTTCCTGTTCCCTCATCCAGTTATTCATCGGTGACCGTCGGCAGGCTATTCGACTGTGGGGGCATGATATGCCAGTCAAACCCGATCCTCACACAGCCTGGGCTCAGCTGCGATGTCATGCTCCTGCGGTGCCTTTGGGTTTGAGAGGAATATCTGGGTTGCCACTCCTGACAATCCGGTGGGAACCCGGGTATCCTTCCCTAACCCAGAGGCACTGTGGGAGCATTTTTCCCAAAATGTGCTAGTTCACATTTATTTACGTTGAACTGCATTTGCCAAATATCTGCCCGCTGCCCCTAACTGTCAATCCTCTTGTCTCCTGCATTTATCATGTTTGTTACGCCCCCAATTTAGTATCAGCAAATTTTTATATTTTTTTTAGACACTCTTTTTAACAGCAACAATTATTACTAACAACAGTTTGATTTCTGGCATTTACTATTTTTAGAGTAAATAGTTTAAAGCTTTGCTGTATGTTTGGAAAAACTCGAATCTGATGTGGGATCCAGACAACCGCATTCAGAAAATAGGCTCCTATTTTTAACCACTGTGAATCTGGATGACTGTTATAAAGAAATAATCATTGGGCCAGAATTTGTTGCAGCAGGGTATCTAACGCCATCTGCCGTTAGTTAGACTTGCCCCTGCACCCTGCAGATCCAAAAAACCCACCCACAAAGTTGCTGAAAGTGCGAGCTGATAACGGAGCAGCGAGGGGCAACGTGCAACTGGGACCTGAGTGAACAGGGCAAACAACAGGGTATCTCGTTAGCCAATGAGATAAAAGGATTGGGAATTAAACAGCGGGAGGACTGAGAAGGCGGGTGAATTGAAAGGCGTGAATTCAATGTCAAATCAGGTACCAAAAGAGGGAAAGAAAGATTGGATTAAGAGAGAGAGAAAAAGTAAGAAAAAAATGTTTAAAGTTAAAAATTGGACATTTTAAAAATCTACCCGAAAAATTCAAAACCTGATGGAATGAGACTCCACACCTGTAATAGTTAATTTTCGGTACCGGATAGATTGATTGGCAGTAATTAATAATTATCACCCCGCTAAAAGACCCAACTATCTGTGACGGGTTTCGTTCATATCTACCGTGCAAATACAGCAACTTCACGCAATTCACTGCATGTCGATGGTGAGCCTGACGGCAAGATGCCGTTTTCACGAACCTAATGGCGGAGCGGTGCAATTCGGACAGAGACTTTTGAATATTGTTTTCGGTCCCCGCCACAAACTCCGTTCCCTAGCCACCGACTCCGCCCCTCCCCCTGGCAAATGTCTGAGGCTGAATCACACTGTTCGCAACCTTGGTGTCATATTTGATCCTGAAATGAGCTTCCGACCACATAGCCACACCATCACTAAAATCGCCTATTTCCACCTCTGTAACATCGCCTGTCTCTGCCCCTGCCTCAGCTCATCCGCTGCTGAAACCCTCATCCATGCCTTTGTTACCCCTAGACTTGACTCTTCCAACGCACTCCTGGCTGGCCTCCCACATTCTACCCTACGTAAACAGCTCATCCAAAACTCAGCTGCCCGTGTCCTAACTCGCACCAAGTCCTGTTCACCCATCTCCCCTGTGCTCGCTGACCTACATTGGCTCCCGGATAAGCAACGCCTCAATTTCAAAATTCTCATCCTTGTTTTCAAATCCCTCCATGGCCTCGCCCCTCCCTATCTCTGTAATCTCCTTCAGCCCCACAACCCCCTGAGATATCTGCGCTCCCCTAATTCTGGCCTCTTGAGCATCCCTGATTATAATCGCTCAAACATTGGTGGCTGTGCCTTCTGTTCCCTAGGCTCTAAGCTGTGGAATTCCCTGCCTAAACCTCTCTGCCTCGCTACCTCTCTTTCCTCTAAGACACTCCTTAAAACCTACCTCTTTGACCAAGCTTTTGGTCTCCTGCCCGAATATCTCCTTATGTAGCTCGGTGTCAGATTTTCTTTTAGAACGCTCCTGTGAAGCGCCTTGGGTTGTTTCACTAAGTTAAAGGTGCTATATCAAAACAAGTTGTTGTTGTTGTAGTTGGCATTTAACCGCGCATCTGCCCGTCGCCTTAAGCTGCTGTACCATTTACGCTTAAATAATGGCGCGTGCCATTAGCCTCTCCGTTATTTTGACAGCAAATTCTGACCCATAGTATTGAAAAGTACATGATGAACTAATAGTCTGTGTCGTGGTTAGGTGACTGTTGCAGGAATTGTAGTTGTCAGGAAAGCAGGGATGAAGGCTAAATGTGATTCAATAGTTTTTGATGTACAGTTTCTTCCTACTTGCTTCCTTAGAAATGTTACCTACAATGAATTAACACCGTTCGGTTTCTATTGCTACTGATTTTCTTTTTCTCTCTGACCTTCAAAAATAAATTTTCATCCCTGATTTTGAATGTGGTGATTCATTTTTGAAGATGATTTTTTTAAATTCCTTTTCTCACCCATTCCCATCACAGTGAAATGAGTTTGTCAGCCTCATACCACGCGGGCATTGGCCTATAGCACAAAGCTGTCCCGAATTCAGCACTAACTGGCCATGTCACTCGAAGGCACAAGGTGAGTGGTGTGGGAAGTGGAAGAATGTCACACTGGGTGCAGTGAAGGGGGGCGGGTGCCTGTTGGAACTTAAGGCACATAGTTGGGAGCTCTGCTCTGCATCTGCCTTTGTTGCACCTTGCCTGGGAGTGCTTGATGCTGACACGGTGGGTCAAATGGGAAGAGATCGATTCTAATGTACCTCACCTGAACCCCCACAAAAAAATTGAAGAGGAGGAGGAAAAGAATCCATCTTAAAATTCTGAAACCATTCTGACGGAAGGTCATCGATCTGAAACGTTAACTCTGTTTCTCTCTCCACAGATGCTGCCTGACCTGAGTGTTTCCAACATTTTACACTTTTTATTTCAGATTTGCAGCATCCGCAGTATTATGCTTTTTAAAAAAAAAAGAGGGTGTATGTAAAGTGCTCTGAAGTGATTCAAGCCCTGGCCTGACTCCGGGGAAAGGCCAATCTCTTACTGCTTAAGTTCAGCACAGATTTAAACATATTCAGGGTTGAGAGCACTTCCTTCCTCGCACTTGAAACATTTAAAAGTGGGGAGCGAGGCTTTGGTCATGGGTAGAGTCTGCGTGTGATGAGCTGCCTCCTCTCGGAGACACCAAATCAGGGAGTCAGGCAAGAAACTGCATGGGAGAAGAGGGGCCTATATTGTGGCTGCTGGTCTCTCACTGGTAGCTACAATATAAACACACTTACAGCCAAGAGTAATAATTAGTACAGTATACACCCTTCACAAATTGATCATGGCTTCCTCACTAAGAGCGAACTCCCATACACCACCATGTCCCTGTCTTTAACGCACTGCAGAATATTATAATGGAAAGAGCATTATTTCTTCTCTTAATATCTGTATTGTTTTCTTTATTTTAAGAAGTTTGCTGTACTATAAGGATAATATAAATTGCCCGAGTCAGTAGCCCCATGAACTTGGGTACGAAGTCTAGTTGAAATCTGCAAAAGATTTCTCAATGTATCATATTTGGAAACAGATGAAAATAATTAGGATACTTCCTCCGCCTCCAGGCACTGTGTATTAATAATAACCGGCTCCAGAACCGTCTTCTCTTACATTCCAGTGCACTTTCCCCACACTCAAGGTGCAGCCATTTGTGTGTCGGCTCCACCAACCCTTGGTGAGGGCTGTGAACTTCCGATCAAACAACATTCTTGGGTTCAGTTGTTGCTATTTACCTGGCTAAACCTCCAAGAACAAGAGTATTATTCTCACCAAAGTAATAATCTTCTTTCAAAAGCATTCTAACTTGTGGAACTCACTGCTTTAACATAATGTCTAAACCGTATGGAACTTTGTAGACTTTTGCAGGATTGATTTAGGTCATAAAACTTTAGTGTTTCTTTCTCTGAGCGGTCTGCCATGTGCTATTATAAAATTTGAAGGTGCATTTTAAACGTAAGATTCACGCTTAAATCGTATGGAGTGGTTGAGGCGAATAGCATAGATGCATTTAAGGCGAAGCTAGATAAACATGAGGGAGAAAAGAAGGATTAGGGTTAGGTGAAGTAAGGTTGGAGGAGGCTCATGTGGAGCACAAATGCCAACATGACCCGTTGGGCCGAATGGCCTGTTTCTGTGCTGTAAATTCTGTCATTCATATAAAATCTGGTGCATAATTTTGCTGCTTTTCTCTTGATTTTGAGGTTTTGCACCAATGCCTTTGGCTGTTCAATTCCTGGTTGGGGGGGTGGGGGAGTAACCTTCGTGGTACCCTCAGTGCGATGATCTGACGGCTTACCTTGTGGATGGAACGTTCGACGCGGCATCATGGAGTTGCAGGGATTGATTTCCACAAAGTTGTTCCGCTCGTGAAGATGTTTGGCCCAGGCCGCGAGACCGGTCTCCTCAGGAGGGTGGGGGGCGCCAGGCTGCAAGACCGGTCTCCTCGGGGGGAGCCCAGGCCGCAAGACCGGTCTCCTCGGGGGGGGGGGGGGGGGGGCGGCGCCAGCCCACGAAGTGCTAGCAGGCGACGGGGTGGATTTTCTTGCGCCTGGGTGTATGGAATTGCTTTGTCGCAGTGAGCAGAGCAAAATCGGGCGCGGAGTGTCACACTTGTGTAAGGAAACCATTCCATTAATTTCCTTAATTAAAATGGACAAAGAATCGGGTGCACGTTTCCCCTTCCCCACCCTGCCCAATTTTCCCCTTTGTTGTGTCCAAGGACACAGGACCCCCCACCCTTCCCGTTTGTCCATGTCTAGGCCTGCTCTGAGGATTTTCCATACTCCAAAATGACTTCCTAACCGGGCCGGGGGAGGAAAAGCTGATTTTTTTTAAACTTAAGGCCTTGTTAACAGCTATAATCATGAAGAATGCCTGCAGAAGTATGGAACTGTGGAGCGTAATCAAAGTGACTGCATTGCTCCAGGTCAGACGTGCAGTTAGTGATTTCCGTAAATGCTGAGAATTCAATGTATCACCATGACAACAACTGTTGACATCTCGTGTGACTGACCACAGTGCACCATCCCTCCCTATCCTTCTCCACCTGTCTGCAGTCTTTGACACACTCCCACACCATCCTCCTCCAATGCACCTCTTCTGTTGTCCAGCTGAGTGGGACTGCCCTCACCTGGTCCCACTCTAACCTAGCCAATCATAGCCAGAGCATCTCCTGCAATGCCTTCTCGTTCAACCCTCCACCACTACCTCTGGAGTCCCACAAGGATCTATCCTTGGCTCCCTCCGATTCCCCATCTGCAGGCTGCCCTTCGACGACATCATCCGAAGACACGGTTCAGGTTTCACGTGTATGCTGATGACACTCTGCTCGCCCCCCGCAACCACTTCTCTTAACCCCTTCGCTGTCTGTGCTATCAGACTGCTTATCCAACATCCAGTACTAGATAATCCGCAATCTCCTCCAGTTAAGTACTGGGAAGGCTGAAGCCACCATGTTTGCACGCCCCCTCCCCCTCCACCCCGGGTCACAGATTGCAGAAGAACAGTACCTGGCCACTTAATCTGAACTTTCCCCCACCTCCTTGTGGTCAATGTGCCATTTCTGAATGCGTTGTGCACATTTCGACCTGTGGGCTAGTGTGGGAAGTGTTTAAACTATTATTGCGAGTGTGTGTGATTGTCAATGTGTGTCTGTGTGTGTTTATCGATCCTACTAATGAGATTGTGTTCTTGGGCCATGAACCTTTCCAAATTGTGCGCTCCTTCCAGCCATTGTTAGTGAGTCAAAAATAAGAATGAAAAATAGCCATTAACCCAAACCTTGACAACAGAGGAAAAAATGGTCCCTTGTGACCAATAGAAAATGTCGACCAAGAGATCAACAGATCTATCATTCAAGGGATCTGTTCAGACTCCCAGCAAGAAGTAATTCCAAATCCTTAAAAGCTTTTCCACAATTTACATTTTTTTTGGACGCCCGAGACAGCAACTAGAAACTTTTTGATCGAACTTGTATGGCCCTGGAGCCCAGAAAATTCTAAACCCTTCAGACTCCTCCGTGTACAGCAGTCTACTCCTTGATGAGAATTTAGCTCTCTCCCTCGGACTGAGTGACAGCCTGCAACTCCTTCACAGTATTCACTCCTCTTCCCAAAGGTGGAGATTTGTGGCCATTGTTATTGTTCAAGCCAAGGTCATGAGTGTCAGGAAACTATTTGACATTGTTGGGCATCAGCGATACCCTCACCCACTGTCCATCCCTAACCCTGGGACATCATTCTAGTTCTAGCACCCATACTGTCACCCCCGCTGCGATCACTAGAAACCCAGGATCTAATCAATATTTAATTTTTTCTGAAACATTTTACGTAAATTTATTGGAGGCTGTGCCTTTAGCTGTTTGGGCCCTAATCTCTGGAATTCTCTCCTTAAACCTCTCCGCCTCTCTCTCCTCAAAGTTTACTGCCTATCCTAATATCTCCTTTTGACTCGGTGTCAATTTTTGTCTGATAACATTCCTGTGAAACACCTTGGGATGTTTTACTACGTTAAAGGTGCTGTATAAATGCATGTTGTGGTTGTTTTGTTTGTACCATTCACTATGTTTTTAATTTGTGCTGGTGTGGCAAAGCCACTAAGAGACTCTCACAGTGACTTGTACAATTGCCTTTAATCATGTTTATTACCTTTTAATGTTGGCTCTGGTTAAACAGAGCTAGATCGACAAAATTGCTATCTGACGCGATGATGGCATCACGTGGGTCATGTGATTCCCAACGGCGGGAAACGTGATGTCATGACGTCAGAGGTAGAGGGCGTTTCCAGCCAGTCCTCGTGTGGAGTGATAGTGAATAGACCTGTTTAGAGCTTCTCCTGCATTTTCTTGTTTTGTAAAGTTTTAGTACATTAAACTCAGTTTGTTAACTACTAGTGAGTTTATAGATTCTTTGCTAGGAGTGCAGAGACTCCTACACTGGTCTTGAATCTTTAAATCATGCTGGTTTATAGTAGAAATGCTATTTGAGCTGACGTGTTCTAGCAACACACCCGTACCATTTACATTATAATATCTTGCAAGTGTCTAAGTTTATTTATCCTTTAGTCTGTGTAGGGCAAGTTGTGGAATCTTAAATAGTTGACCCAACTGAACTAATGCACAGCACTTTAAAGCATTTAAGGTTAGTTAAAGTGCAGAAATGGAATGTACCAAAATAGATAAAACACTAAAAACAGGGCATTTAATGAGCTTGCATGTTTAATATAGCACTTAATGTAATTCAGCAACATCTGTTTCACATAATTAATACTGCCTCAAACCTCTGGGGCTGCTGCCATGTGCTGGGGAAGGGGGATTGTCTGCATACCATATACTTTCATTCTCCCAACTCACTTATAGCTATTGCACGGTCTGTATGTGTCCAATGTTACATTGTGAACACTGAATGTCACCTCGGGCAGGGTGTGGGATAGGCGGTTAACAATTGTTAACAACGAAAGCTATGACGACTGAAGGGGACAAGTATTTATTACCAATTAACCACTGGTTAGCAAGCAGTCTCATTTCCCACATGCCCTGTAAATTCTAAGTTTTGGAAAATGATCATCCCGTTAACTAGTGGGTAAAACCCGAGAAGTAATTTCAAAGTCATGTTGTTTATTGATCGTTTTATTTTTTTAAAGGGGAAAGCAGCAGTTTGGAGAGGCTGCGTACATTAATGAGAAGCATCGTTCAACCTAAAGAGGAGCTACATTGAGCAGTTAAAGCACAGCGAACGAGCAGCTAGTATCTAGGTCAGTCTTGGCAGTGTGTACTCTGTTCAGATACAAATTCCTTTGGGACCTACTGGGAGCAGTTCTTGGCGAGACTGCCTGCGCTTAATAGCAACATTATAGCCTTCTGTGCCAGTAGCTTAACAGGAAGAAGGCCTTAATTATATCAATACATAGGCCTGCTTGTAAGGTGCAAGGGAATCTTTCTGTAAAAAGATATAGCGTCTTTCATGACCTCAGGACATCCCAAAGCGCTTTACAGCCAATGAAGTACTTTTGTAGTGCTGTAATGTAGGAAATGCTGCAGCCAATTTGCACACAGCAACGTGATAATGACTGGATAATTTTTTTTTTAGTGATGTTGGTTGAAGGGTAAATATTGGCCAGGGCACTGGGGAGAACTCCCATGCTCTTCTTCGAAATAGTGCCGTGGGACCTTTTACATCCAACCGAGAGAGCAGAGGAGGCCTTGGTTTAACGTCTCATCTGAAAGATGGCACTTTGCAGTGGAGCATCGGCCTCGATTTTTGTGCTCAAGTCTCGAGTGGAACTTGAACCCACAACCTTCTGATTCAGAGGCGGGATTGCAACAACTGAGCCACGGCTGACATGGTGTTGGACATTTCCCAAAGGTGACACCCCAGAGATACTGTGGGAAGAGGACAGAAGCTGGCGGCTACGTGTATGTCCAGGCTCATCCTCCTTTGGTGACCATCTCAAATTGCCTCCATTAGTAGCCCCCAAAATACAGCGCAATTAGAGAATCTGTGCAACTAATTTAAACACAACTGGGGGGGAAAGGAAAACACATGGCTTCTTTTCAGCTTCCAGTATATGAAAAACAGGCATTTTCCCAGGAGATGCATTTGAAACTGATATTACAATGAAACTTGTTGCATGTTCAATGGGCCGTTTGAAGAATTTTTACAACAAATATTAAGTTTTAAATCAATCCAATAAAGAATGAATCATCCAAACATGTACAGTACCTCAGCTTTTATCAAGAAGCAGTGGTTTGAAGCATTGTGACATCACTGTCCCCCACTAGCATATTGTTTCCTAACCAGTGATGTCATAGAGTCATAACGGCACAGAAGGAGGCCATTCAGCCCATTGAATCCATGCCGCTCTGTAGATCAGTCCAGGTCAGTCCCATTCCCCCACTCTATCCTCGTAGCCCTGCAAGTTTATTTCCCTCCAGTGTCTATCCAGTCTCCCCTAATATGTATTTCATATCAATATCCTACCATTTCACAATACAACATAAACTATTCCATTGTACATCACACCTCTGCACTTCTGTCAGGACTGATATTTAAGTAACACAGTCACATCCCAACATAAAGCCATTGTATATTTGCTAAAATCACACAGCAATCTGTGGGCAGTAAATCTTAATGCCCCAGCACCCTCCCCCTCTCACATTCGTAATTCTATTTGATTGCTGTGTCCAATTCCTCAACGTGCTTCATATTGGCTGCTCCATACATGGGATAGCTAAGATTGTAGTTTGTTGTCGGAAGCGAGGCAGCTCAGAAAGTTAAAGAACTTACATTCAAAATATTCAGCAACCCAAAATAGATTAATTATGAAGTGCAGTTACTTAGGCAAACAAGATCCCACAAATAGAAAAATAGGAGTAGGAGTAGGCCATTCGGCTCTTCGAGCCTGCTCCGCCATTCAATATGATCATGGCTGATTCCTCTATCTCAGCATCATATTCCTGCTCTCTCCCCATACCCCTTGATGCCTTTTGTGTCTAGAAATCTATCTATCGCCGCCTTAAATATATTCAGTGACTTGGCCTCCACAGCCTTCTGTGGTAGAAAATTCCACAGGTTCACCACCCTGAGTGAAGAAATTTCTCATCTCAGTCCTAAATGTCCAACCCCGTATCCTGAGACTGTGACCCCTTGTTCTAGACCCCCCAGCCAGGGCAAACATCCTCCTGAATGAATGGATATTCTGGGGCTGAAATTTGCCTTGGGCAGTAACGAAAAGCTTGCGATAGCGAATTGGCAGCCCGTTTTACACCCCGCCCAACATTCTTTTACATTGACTTCAACCGAATTCTGAGTAGCATCTTGAAATGGGAAGTTCTGCAGAATGGCTTGAGGTTGAAGGAGCAAGGAAATGATTGTGTCCCAAAATTATATGTTCAGGATGATATTCATTCGATTATCTCCTCACCCTATTCCTCTTAAGTGTGATTTCAGACAGCTTCCTGTATGTGGGGAGGGCTATAGAAATCCAAGTTGTTTGCGGAGCAGGCTCGAGGGGCCGTATGGTCCACTCCTGCTCCAATTGCTTATGTTCTTTTCTTAGCGACTATTAGTTTTGACCACTGAAAATTAACCTTGCTCGGCTGATGTCAAAGCTCAGCAAATCGCAGTTACACTCTATAACTTATATCACGTAACACCGGCCTAGAAATTGGGCAGCAGCCATGTTTGGGGCACGGGGTGGGGGGCGGCGAGAGGAGAGTGCGGTGATGATTGGCATGGTCTGGAGCGGTGATCGGTTCCTTTAATGTGGGGGGTGGAATGAGCACTCTGGGCTCCACATTCAGGTTAAGTTATTTACTTTCTTTGTTGCAGGTGATCGGATCGCTAGGGCTGGTTTCCCATGATGCCTCAGGGCAAACCAATGTTGTAGCAAGGTCCTCAAACAGGTGTTAGGTGCTTTATTTGCATATGGAAAGGTCCTAATGCCTGCTTCAGGTGTAGGTAAAGGACGCCTCTCGTTTCTCCTTACCCAACATGGCGGGTGGCGCATTTCCTGTCTGCCATATTGGGGCCTTCGTCTGAGTAGCACCCGGAAAACGGACCAATTTCTAGGCCATGTGTCATACTAAGTAACATACGTGTTGTTATAACCCTACAATACACATCATACCATGTAACATGCATGTTATATCATGCAACACTTGATTATGCCATGTAATACGAATTATACCATGTAACTTATCATGTAACAGCATATCATACCATCTGACACATCTTATGCAACACACATTATACTATGTAACACGAAATGTTATTATAGTAATATGCTATACTCTTAGAAAACACAATGTAATATGCCACGTAACACTCAATGCATTATAACATGTAACACATGTTGCTTGACCATGTAACACATTATATCAGCACACAATGAAATCCTTTACTTATTTAAAAAAATATCTACACTTGTGACACTTTCACTTTATACCCATAGATGCTATATGAGTGGGTAGATTCCTCTGTGTAACTCAGTCATTCATTTCATTGCTTTGAGAGTGAAGTGGAGCATGTTCTAATGACATAAATGAAAAATATCCCTCAGAACACATCCAATCGAAGGATTGATCGAATTGTGATTCATCTCCAGAATCAATCGGAGGTTTTTTTTTAAAAATTGACTTTATGGATTTCATCACTATTACTTTCCATTAAAAATATATTTTGTTGAATTCCCTTCATCAAGGTGAAGAATACCAGTGATAAATAATGCAATACTTGGCCAATTTTACTACTCACTGACAGAATCAAGCACTCTTGGGTCAAGTACAGGACAGACGAGATGGAGAGTAAAGCATTTGGTTTAACCCCAATCTCCGAAGAGCATCACTCACTTTTTCCCCCCATTTTCAGCAGCACTATTTCTTATTGCCTGAGCAAGATTTGTGCTCAATTGTGGTTTAATCTGCAGTCTGTGTCCTGGGCCAACATTCATCCCTCAACCTACAGCACCAAGAATAGATTAACCAGTCATTCATCTCATTACTGTTGCTGTGTGCTAATTGGCTGCCACATTTGCCTACAAAACAACAGTGACTGCATCTCAAAAGTAATTTATTGACTGTAAAGCGCTTTGGCACATCCTGAGAATGTAAAAGACACTATATAAATGCAAGTCTTTCTTTTAAACTGTGGATTCACACCTATTGTGCCTTTCCTCCCGTATATCTAGAGTAGAATTGAAAACGGGCTGACAGTGCTAAAACACAAATCTCATTTCAGTGCTAGTTTCAGGGGTCCAGTCATTTCAAAGACACAGACTATGACTGATTTCACCACACTTTCAGCAAATAATGGAATTTAAAAAAAATATAATTTACTTAGGATATCAGCTTTCAATTTTTTCCTCAAAAGCGAGACCTCATGTTATAGTCCGGTTTCCTGTATCTGAGATATTACAGCACTTTGTGATTTACATGGGTCTGATGATTCTTTGTAATGTTACGGTTATTTAAAGCTCTTTTAGCGGTCACAGGTTGCTACACAATATCATGCTTCTTTCATTAGGAAAGTCCGCTGAACTGGGGACCTGAAGAAATCTAGTTTACAAAAACCCAAAGGCTTCAAGGCCCAAAGGAAGCAGATTTTAACATAAAATCACCAAGTTATTTATCACTATTTTTTAAATAACCTCATTAAAAAGTCCAATGTTCGGAAAGTCCGGGCTGCAGTCAAAGTGATTTGTTTGAAATGGTTGGTGCAAGGTCAGACACGTTTTGATGAGTTCCCTATCTCGGTCGTGCTGCTGTGGGGATGCGGCAAGCAGAGGCCAGGGGCTTCAAATGGGTGGGAGAGGGGAAAAAGGATCTATGTGCCCAGGCTGCTGGTGTGGCGGTACCACTGGTTGTCCCTTACATTGAGTCACATAATTCCCTTTAACTTACTTATGTATGTATAACTTACCTGTTGGGGCCGTTGCCCCTTTAAGAGGCGACCTAACGTGCTGACGTCACGCATCACGTGACGCATGCGCGCCGGCCGCCGGCCCGACTCGGTCTTCCAAGACGGCCGCCGGCACAGCCCGGCCTACCGCGACTTCGGCCGCATCGGCCAGCCGACGGGAGCGACGCGATCTTCTGCCCCCGCGGCAAGCACCGGCACAGCCCGGCCTCGCAACCTCGGCCTCAACGGCCAGCCTCCGTACCGGGAGACGCAACGTGGTCACGTGACGCCCAAAGCGCGGGAACACACAGCAGAGCGTGATGACGTCATCACGCTCCTCACAGGACTGCGAACTCAGTCCTCGTGGAGTCCCCGCTGGGACAAGACCTACACCACGGTGCTCCTACAGTCAGCCATCTTACCTGCTGTAATTAGCCTGTTCCTGTAAATAAACAACTTATTTATAGTTCGTCAAAGTCAAACTCTCTTATTTAGTGGCGATCTACACGAACCGCTACACTGGCATACTTTTCTTAATATACCGGTTCAGAATGGTATTGTCACAAGATTAGGTGGGTGTTCAAAAGGTCTGCAACAAAATGTCACATTTTGTAAGTTAAGGTAACATGTCTGAACTTTAATTGCCTTCAGACATTAATTTTAAGATATCACTTTAGCTTGTACCTCTTCATATCCCACCTGTACATCATTTGCATAACGGTAATTCCACTATTGGGAGTAGGTGGCTGAGCTGTTATTTAAAACAGTGAGCTCATTTCATGATGAAACTTTGAGAAACCTTCTAACCTTTAAAATAAAATGAGTAATATAAACTAAAGAAAATCACACATCTGTTAAGTAGTAAAACTTTTATTAAATATAACAGTGGATCAGAAAGTACAAAATATTTTGCCAGCTATGTGATTGATAAACTATTGGCACAAAGTATCAAAAGCATTTGCCAAGAAGTACACTTTGAGAACATACAAAAACAAAACTTTAGTGTTTACATTTGGCTCAGCAACATTAGATTTAAAGTTTGAACCTAATGCAAGGTTACTCAATAACCTTAAACTATCAGGACTCATCTTAATGTTACTAGTCTTCACTGTTAACTATGTACAAATCACCATACATGAAAATGTGCTATAGAACCAAAACAAAAATGCAAAAAGAAATGTGTTCATTATTTACAAAATACAAGTTTTATAATAAGAACATGTCAGTATAAACATCTTGCTGATAAGATACAGACTGAAAATATTTAAGCAATGTGTCTTGGTGAATAAAACAACCATTTGAGAACAATATTCTCTGTAACTAATATAGCCACAATCAAACAAACAATCTCTTAAGTGCCCATTATGATCATTACGAGCATGGAAACCAGCAAAAATAATATATCCTGATTTCACAATACTTATCATAATGCTCTTTGCAAAGCTAGACCAGATGTGACCACGGTATACCATTGACAAACATGTGCGGTTAAGTACTGAAGTTTTAATGTGTTGTTGAAATGAAAAGGCACAGCTAGTTCTTGATGTAGCAGTGGAGTTGCCAGAAAGCCACATGCAATACTGAGGCATCAGTTAAACATGTTTAGTGTGGAACTGAAAGGAAATTATTGTAACCAAATGTCAAGTTCTCTAGAAGCAAATGTTCTAATAAGTTTAAGAAAGACTTTCTTTGAAAGTATTTGCCTATGTTTAATTTGCTTAGCATGAGGGCACTTTTAAACGTAAAGTGAAATTTTCCAAACTCTAAATGAGAAACAAAAGGCTGCCACAGATTGAGAGCCAAGTCCAGGAGTTGAACAAAGAGCCAGAATTGCATTTCAACACAAATCTTATTAAAGCTTCACCAACAGCTGCAGAGACAACGGGAATAGACTGAAGGGGCTTTATTATAAAACCAGCAGAATGCGAGCGGATGCCAAAGTGGAATCTTGTTTTTTCCATTTTATTATTCAGCTTCACTTTTGCTTCTTTTCAAAATCTGCCTTGTTTACATTAGCTAGATTTACGGTTCAAATACTTGATTGACAAAACATTATGCGGAACCACAGAAAGAACCCTTGCAGCTATACTTTTGTGACCTTAAATGCAAGGCAGGCAGGATCGAAATATAAAATTATCGTTTTTTTTCCTGCAGTGTAGCAATTGCAAACTACAGCTAGCATATCTTATATACAAATCTTTATCTCGGGATTGGTAGCCGTTTAACAGCAGTGGGTTTGGAACCGTGCCAGGGATGGCAGTGAAAGTATGAAAATTGAATTTGAATATTTACATTTATTTTGGAACAATATTAAAGCTGAGGCAAGTGTTTCCAGAGTTACAGTTACTTTATTCTTTGTAAACGGTTCTGCTTTTATCGAGGTGAAAGTCAAGCTCCTAACAACTGCAAGAATGGCAATTACATCCAAAAAAAAGTGGGAAAAAACAGTGGTGCACTATTACATAGTGCAGAAATTAAACACCACATATGGGTTCTACAGAAAGGATTCAAAAGAATCCAAACAGACATTTACAGCTGCAGAGAACTTCCTGTAGTTATTATGTCTATCCTGTTCTGGAACAAGAACACAATACTCAACACATCCATCATCTGACACTGCGAGAAACGCACAACAAAACAACAGAAGTGGGAAGTAAAAACGTGACTACAGTTGCATAAATTAATTAAGATGTAAATGTTTGTAGTGAATATTTACAGCCATTTAATGTGTTGATATTGCAAGCATGATAGTGTTAGGTTGCAGACAAATAACATTTCTATGTACAAAAAAATATTACGCATTCAATGTACTAAAAAAAATACACAAATCTTATGATCTGTAGATGATAAGAACACCTAAAGTGAATGCAAGAGGTACATAAACCAGTTGCTGGTAGCTTGCAATCACTTGAAGTCTTACGATGTAACGTGGAATGTCAGGCTGTTACGTTACATCTCTCGACGATTTTCACAAAATGAAATGTTTATAGTTTTGTGCTGGGATGTAGAGAAGAGATCGGCGAGGTGGAATAGGCAACCTGTGGGTTCAGAGCAGCTAGAGGATAAAGGCTATGGTGCAAAATGTCCCCGTAAGAAGCCGCGACTGGGGTAGCAGCCGCGGACAGATGTCTATACAGTTGTGGGGAGGTGCCAGTCGAAGCAAGGATCTGTCTCTGCATCGCCGGTATCATGAAGGAATGGATCGCTAGTGGTTGCATGAGCGGAGACAGCACAGCCTGGTTCTTCAAGTATTGTAAAGGATGGACGTAGTCAACCGGAAACCGCGATCCCAGGCCGTCGCACATATCTTGAACCTGAGATACAAAGGCTCCAGGATACACACCCGGGAAAATCGGAGTCGGCAGCGGGAACTTGTGGCCCTCCAAGAAGATCCCGGGGGGCAGAGTTTTGCTGCTTTCACCTTCCAAGTCAGACGGCTTTTCTTTTATCGCCATGTCCTTTGACAGCGGCATGGGAGACACGGCCCGGAGTTTTTTCTCTGGGTTCTCGCTGCTACCACTGTCTGCGCCCTCGCGGTTCCTCTTGACGGGCTTGGTGGTCCCGATGACCTGCGAGCTGCCTTTGGAACTCATTGTGGGTCGGACCACTTCCTCCAGCTTTGCCGACGGTGGCGGAACGGCTTCACCGCTCTTGGTATTGGTCGAGATTGGCATTGGAGGGACACGGCAAGATTTGGGGTTGCAGTCGCTATGGGCCGACTGCGTACTTGCTGTCGTGCTCTTGATGTCTAGATGCGGTGATAAATGAAGGGCACTGTTTGCCAAGTTCTTGGGTAATGTTTTCTTCAGCTTTGGAAGACTCAAGTCAGTGGGCTGCTCCTCTGTGGGAGGTTTCACTGCACATTTCTTTTCCGGTTGGTGCAGTGTTGAAAGATAATTTAAATAGACCGTATCCTGGTTTTTATGTTGCACATATAAAGAACTTTTATCCTTTGTGGTACTGCTCAGGTACTTTGATGTTTGGTCGTTATTAAGGTGATGCTCTGTCTGTCTGTAAAGATTGTGCAGGTGGGGGGAGGAGTAGAAGTCTGCTAGAAAACTCGACACTTGTGATGGTTGGCAACCTTTCTTCTCAGAACATTTATTTTCATTGTCTAGAAGGTCAGAGGTGAAAGGGTAAGGAGCACCACTTTTGAATGAGTCTGAGCAATTGAGGTGATGCTTGGAAAGATAAGCAGCCTCAGCATCTGATAATTTATTCAAACCATCGTGCTTAAATGCTTCCCCTCGCTCATCAGCATTTCTCTTCTGAAAACTATGCGCATGTTGAATCACAGAGGGTCTATTAATGGCCAACTGGTCTGACGTGGAACCTTGTAAAACATGACACTCAGTCGTAACCATGTCCTCTCCAATGTCACCAGGTTTTTTACTGCTAATTAACGGGGGTGGGGCTCCGATTGGATAGTTGTTGGGCAAAGTGCCACTGACCTGTGATAAGAATTTCTTCTTGGCAAGTGGCGACATGATGCCAGGATGTCCCCTGGTGTACACCAAAGGCATGTAGCTGGGGCAAGCTTCACTTTTTGTCATAACAAGCAGCTCCTCTTTCTCTTTGTGGGGGCCAGGCGAGGGGTTCAGTTTAACCCTCGCAGCCTGCCCCAGTGACCGTCTGTGTGTGCTATGTGGTCGGTTGCTCCCCAGCCGATTTTCAACCTCCTCCTTCGGCGACTGATCAGCCTGAATGGAGCCGTTTGCCGCGTCTTGCGACACCGTGCTCGATCCCCGATCGGGGGAGTCTCTCTCTGCGCACTTTTCAGCTGCGGTTACTTCACTGACAGCTTTCTCCTGGAGATCGTTGGCCAGTGCGTCCGGCGGGCGTTGTGGCGACTCGAGATCCTGGGGGGCGGCTGGGGCAGCCTTGCTTTCTTCCTGAGGCTGTCCATCCACTGGGCTTTGTGCCGTCGCATCTCCCGAATGGGCCGTGAGGCCCTGGTGCAAATACAACGGTTCGGCTTCCTTTCCCTTCAATTGCTCACCGTTGGCTTTGCCGACTTTGTCCTTGGGACGGCCTCCTTTGCCGTCTGAGCCCTCGGTGATGTCACAGCAGTGCTGTTCCTCCGCTCCGTTCTCATACTGCGTCACCGCCGCTTCCCGTGTCGAGGCCAAGACTCCCCTCGATTCGTCCGTCTCTCGACTGCCCTCTGTGGCTGCAATTGCCTAATTAATTTTAAAAAAAGCAATTATTAACACGAAACTTACGTAAAAGGAGCACAGGTATAGACGGTGGGCCCAGTGAGACGGTGCCGTCCCAGCATGGTGCAGCTTACAACAGCAACTTGCATTTATATAGCGCCTTTAACGTAGTAAAACATCCCAAGGCACTTCACAGGAGCGTCATCAGACAAAAATTGACACCGAGCCACATAAGGAGATATTAGGACACGTGAGCAAACGCTTGGTCAAAGAGGTAGGTTATAAAGAGCATCTTAAAAGGAGAAAGAGGAGTAAAGTGGGAATTCCAGAGCTTAGGGCCTAGGCAGCTGAAGGCATGGCCGCCAATGGTGGGGGTGGACAAGAGGCCAGAGTCGAAGGAATGTAGAGTTCCCAGAAGGTTGTAGAGCTCACATTATCACCGCCATCTCATTCCTCACCCCCCCACTCCTCACAGTCACGCAATCTCCTGGGAGAGGGAAAAAAATAATCTTAGGCTAAATTAGGGGGAAAAAACTCTGCGAAATAATGGAAACATCCACTTTGGAACCTCTTGTTTATGTGCTAAACTTCGAACTGTGTGTTTACATTTTGATAATGACTGCATCTGTTCTTTGTGCCGGATAGAAGCCGCCTCTTTTGTCTTTACTAGCGCTGCTTAACTGTGGTCGTTTAAAGTGGAAACAAATTTTAACATAAAATCACCAAGTTAATTTATCACTGCCATTTTTAAAATAACGCCATTAAAAATTCCAATGTTCGAAAAATCCAGGTTCCAGCCAAAGTGACTGGTTGGAGAACAGATGGTGAGAGATCAGACTCATTTTGATGAGTTCCCTATCTCGGTCGTGCTGCAGTGGGGATGCAGCGAGCAGAGGCCAGGGGCTTCAAACGGGTGGGGGGGGGGGCGGTGGAAAGAGCGAGAGAAAGAGAGGGGAAAGACCTGTGACCTGGTTGCTGGCATGTTTCCTAACAGCCGGTTCAGAATGGTACCGGCACAGGCCAATGTGTTGTGTGTGTGGTTTGGAGAAACCGGGGAACAAAAACCGCAGCAACTAAAATAAAATGCACTGATATTTCTGTACAATAACATTGGATCACATTCAAGAAAAACTCAAAACTTTTAATGTTTAGACATTACTAAACTATTTTATTTTCTTCATAATCTATCAGCTCTAATTGGATTTTCAACAAAATGGAACACAGCGCTGTAAATAATTGTTGAATTTATAACATAAAAGGTTACCATGACAACAATAACCTACTTTCTTTGGCATTTTGTGTGATTATTTTATAACAAAGCAGTTGCTAGAACATAATATGCACTGGCTATATCATTTCCCGGTAAACAATTGTAAACTCTTTTCTTGCTAACATTTTCAGTCAATGATTCCGCAGCCCTCAGTGTGAACACCATTGTCGCATCATTGCCGTGAGTTTCCACAAGAGGGGGTTTCTCTTGGTCAGCCAGCGTAACGTCGATGCAAGATCGGAGGATGCTGGGTTTCCATAGGAACAGGAGTAGGCCATTCAGCCCCTCGAGCCCATTCCGCCATTCAATTAGATCATGACTCATCTGCACCTCGAAGTTTTCACCAGTTACAGCAGCCGATCAGGAGAACCCCCCTAACATTCACCACCCTGAGGAATTTACCCACCCCCTCCCCCCGAGGTGCTGGTACCGACAGCCACTGCCAGCTCAAAAGACAGACTTACAGCTGAATAACCAGCTCCCCTGCAACACCCCCCCCCCACTTTACCCTGCCCAAACATAGCAGTGAAATCTTGAGGTTTATTTTTAACCGCAGCAAGAAAAATAACCGGGAATGATCACAAAGCCCCCTCATCGATCACAAGGGTTAGATAAATAAAAGAAAGGACTTGCATTTATATAGCACCCTTCATGACCTCATAGCGCCTTTCATGACCTCAGGACGTCGCAAAGTGTTTTACACCCAATGAAATACTTTTGAAGTGTAGTCACTGCTGCAATGTAGGAAACGCGGCAGCCAATGTGCTGTTTGTGGGATCTCGCTGTACGCAGTGAGATAATGACCGGATAATCTGTTTTCACTAATGTTGGTTGAGGGATAAATGTTGGCCAGGACACTGGGGAGAACTCCCCTGCTCTTCTTCGAATAGTGCCATGGGGTCTTTCACGTCCACCTGAGAGTGTAGACAGGCAACGCTTCCCCTAAGGTGCCACGCATCACTCCGAGGGTCCCGTGCAGGTTGCTCACAAGCTGTTGCGGGTGGAAAGGATACCGCCATACAATAGCGGCCGTGCAGCAAATTTAGAGGGACCATGCACGAAAAACAGGGCCTCAGTTTAATGTCTCATCCGAAAGACAGTTTGAAGCCACCTGAACTGTATTTCCATGGTTTATGACATCTTCCGATCCACTCGGTTAGACTGCTGCCTTACCCGATCCCTTCCAGGCATCCACTGTCCTCAATGTGTATGTACAACTAATATGGGACAATTTTCCAAAAACAGGCTACCAGTAACAAGCCATACCCGCTGGCTGAGGATGTGGGGAAATCGCGATGCCCAATGTCCATTGTAATGGATGGCTAAACACATGGGCTTGTCTTACGGAGGCTAAAATCTCTTTAACCAGAAGATATCCAAATTAACACAAGTATTAAAGTGTTCCTGATTTCACTCTCCACTGTAACATTACATTGAATGACATAGAAAGTACAGCACAGAAACAGGCCACTCGGCCCAACAGTTCATGCTCCACACGAGCCTCCTCCCACCCTTCTTCATCTCACCCCATCAACATATCCCTCTATTCCTTTCTGCCTCATGTGTTTATCTAGCTTCTCCTTAAATGTATCAATGCTATTCACCTTAACTACTCCTTCTGGTAGCAAGTTCCACATTCTAACCACTCTCTGGGTATTGGATTTATTAATGACTATCTTATATTTATGGCCCTCTAGTTTTAGACTCCCCACAAGTGGAAACATTTTCTCTACGTCTACCCTATTGAACCCTTTCATAATCTTACTTCTATCAAGTCACCTCTCTGCCTTCTCTTTTGCAGAGAAAGAGCCCCTGTCTGTTCAGTCTTTCCTGATAGTTATAAGCTCTCAGTTCTGGTATCATGTCAGAGATACAGCAATAGAATGGTAGAATGATTCAAGGACTAAAACCACACAAAGACGTTAGGAATCCTGGCCCATTTCCCAGCTCTTCAATAACAATGTTTTTGATCTATTAAAACTTACTGAAATCTTCACCACAGGAAAGTGTTGCAATATATACTTTAAAAAAAAACTACCAATGCCTAATTGCTTGAAGTATGGTTATAGAAAACAGAAAGGATATGATTCAGGCTGTGTTTTAAACAGGAAAGGAACAGCACTGGCTGTTAGAGCAGAGTTAGGAGGTTACCACTGTGATGCAAATGAAATTCAAAGTTTGTGTTATATAACAAAGCTGGATTCACTTGTGCACTTAAATTAACATATTCATAAAACTATACTTGAAAACTCCTCTACCATTCTGATATAACAAACCAAATGTCCTGTTACTGTATCTCATTCATGGCAGAGAGGATCCCAATAAATGGCACTGTTTTTTGTGTTAGTAAAGCTGTTTCTTTCGGTCACATGACAAAACCACACATTTTCCTTTCCTGTAAAATCCTTTTTCTCCTCCATCACATGACACAAAAACCACAACGGCAGTTGGTGGTCGCAACAGCAGATACACATTTAGAGGAGGAAAACTCGGCAATGGGGGAAAAATAGCGAGGGCAGACATACTTTGTGTTTAAGATGATACCCTGGGAGTGAGCTGCCCAACTGCAACACTACCTCCAGGTTCTGCTTTAACTCCGCCCTCATGATTTTGTGCATGAGTAAAACCCCTCTCCCTCTGTTACTGCCTTCTTGCCAACCTTACCGAGCAAACCTTTGGCATAATGGCAGCATTCCCACCACTGAGTCAGAAGGTGCAGGATTCGAATCCCACTTTAGACACTCCCGGTGAGTGGAGCTCGGCTCTGAATTCTGGGTTAACATCCAGTAGGGTGCCCGCGTCCAGTGGACGCGAGTGCCTCCTCCCCTGCCGCCCACCCACTCCATCGTATGAGGTATTAGAAAGGCTGGCTGTACTTAAAGTAGATGAATCACCAGGAGCAGATGGGAAGCATCCTAGGATGCTGAGGGAATTGAGGGCAGAAATCGTGGAGGTACTGGTCGTAATATTCCAATCCTCCTTAAATACAGGGGTGGTGCCAGAGGACTGGAGAATTGCAAATGTTACACCCTTGTTCAAAAAAGGGTGTAAGGACAAACCCAGCAACTACAGGCCAGTCAGTTTAACCTCGGTAGTGGGGAAGCTTTGAGAAACAGTAATCAGGGACAAAATTAACAGTCACTTGGATAGGTGTGGATTAATTAAGGAAAGCCAGCATGAATTTGATAAAGGCAAGTCGTGTTTAACCAACTTGATCGAGTTTTTTGATGAGGTAACAGAGAGGGTTGATGAGGATAATGCAATTGATGTGGTGTACATGGACTTCCAAAAGGCATTTGACAAAGTGCCACATAATAGGCTTGCCAGCAAAGTTGAAGCCAATGGAATAAAAGGGACAGTGGCAGCGTGGATACGAAATTGGCTAAGTGACAGGAAACAGAGAGTAGTGGTGAATGGTTGTTTTTCGGACTGGAGGAAGGTATACAGTGATGTTCCCCAGGAGTCGGTTCTAGGACCACTGCTTTTCTTGATATGTATTGATGACTTGGACGTGGGTGTACAGGGCACAATTTCAAAATTTGCAGATGACACAAAACTTGGAAGTATAGTGAACAGTGAGGAGGATAGTGATAGACTTCAGGAAGACATAAACAGGCTGGTGAAATGGGCAGACATGTGGCAGATGAAATTTAACACAGAAAAGTGTGAAGTGATATATTTTGGTACAAAGAATGAGGAATGGACGTATAAACTAAATGGTACAATCCCAAAGGGGGTGCATGAACAGAGAGACCTGGGGGTAAATGTGCGCAAACGTTGAAGGTGGCAGGGCAGGTTGAGAAAGCAGTTAAAAAGGCTTACGGGATCCTGAGCTTCAGAAGTAGAGGTATAGAGTACAAAAGTGTGAAAATTATGATGAACCTGTATAAAACACTGGTTCGGCCCCCACTGGAGTATTGTGTCCAATTCTGGGCACCACACTTTAGGAAGGATGTGAAGGCATTAGAGAGGATGCAGAAAAGATTTACGAGAGTGATTCCAGGAATGAGGGACTTCAGTTACTTGGATAGACTGGAGAAGTTGGGGTTGTTCTCCTTGGAGCAGAGAAGATTGAGAGGAGATTTGATAGAGGTGTTCAAAATCATGAGGGGTCTGGACAGAGTAGATAGAGAGAAACTGTTCCCATTGGCGGAAGGGTCGAGAACCAGAGGACACAGATTTAAGGTGATTGGCAAAAGAACCAAAGGCGACGTAAGAAAAAACTTTTTTACACAGCGAGTGGTTAGGATCTGGAATGCACTGCCTAAGAGGGTGGCGGAAGCAGACTCAATCTTATCTTTCAAAAGGGAGTTGGATAAGTATCAGAAGGAAAAAAATTTGCAGGGCTACAGGGAAAGGGCAGGGGAGTGGGACTAGCTGAGAGTCGGCACGGGCTCGATGGGCCGAATGGCCTCCTTCTGTGCTGTAACCACTCTTTGATTCTATGAGTTGTGACCCCATTAAACTCTCTCACCATACAGGGCTAACCACCCTATCGACTGGTATAAAGATGATTATGGCCATGGATGGAGCGTTCATGTCGCGGCCTGTCAAACTATTTATTATCAGCCTGTACATCCTCCCACTATTTCACACTGTTCTCCAAGGGCATATACGAAAAGCAAACCAACCATTCTTACTCACTGTGTCATGGGCCTGAACGTGACTTTTAGCTGTTAAAAAATATATACGCTCAAAACTAGCAGAACTTGAGAGGGGAGGGGCTGTTTTATTACACAATAGCCTCAAAATTAAAAATATTGTGAATGTTTTAACGTCAGATGGTGCTGATCCATGGACTTGCAATTAAAGTTGCGTCACTGCAGATGTATATAGCATTTCACACGGCGCTGCCGCTGTGGAGATTGTGATTCAAATTTCCTGCACTGTGACTTGTGAGCATAATTTCCCCTATTTATAGCATTATGTAGGATAATGAACTGACACCCAGAGCCAGTCCAACGCACTACCTGTACCAGTGCTGACTGACAGACCTTTTTGAGCTTGTCACTCTGTTGCAATGCGCCTTTGTGCACTCTAAATGGCAGCATTGTCTAAGAGTTTCATTTTCTGCTGAGTAAACTGTCAAGATAAGCGGCATATTAAGACGGTCCTTTTAGCTACAAACCTGTAAGCCAGAAATGCACTTAATAGTAGCATTGACATGTATTTGAACTCTGTTTTACCTGTATAACTATATTTTTAAAAGTCTAATTTGTATTCTGTTTTCCTGCTCATTTTTTAACCTTCCTTGGGCCAGATTATCATTCAGCGGGCAAGTGTTGCGAGCTCGAGAAGGCAGCACTTTCCCAGTTACCTCTTCTCGCTGTCTGCCCAAGGCAAGCTTGGCTGAAGCTCAAATGCTCCAGGTGGAGAACGGCAAAGACTTAACAACAACGACGTGCATTTATATAGCACCTTTAAGCAGTAAAACATCCCAAGGCGCGTCGCAGGAGCGTAATCAGACAAACTTTGACACCGAGACACATAAGGAGATATTAGGACAGGGCTTGGTCAAAGAGGTTGGTTTTAAGGAGCGTCTTAAAGGAGGAGAGAGGAGGAAAAGTTTAAGGGAGGGACTTCCAGAGTTTAGGGCTTAAGACAGCCGAAGGCACGGCCGCCTATGGAGGGGGCGAAGGCAATCAGGGATGTGCAAGAGGTCAGCGTTGGTGGAACGCAGAGTTTTCGGAGAGTTGCAGGGCTGGTGGAGGTTACAGAGATAGGGCGGGGAGGGATTTGAACACAACTCCATCCCATCTGTCTGAGGTGCCATGAGCTCATACCCTAACTCACTGTGCCAGCAGACTGTGTCAAGGCCTTCAGCTTCCACACAACTGTACGAGGCTGAAACTGCCGCATGATCTCTTTAACAGCAGCTTAATTCCCGTGAAGGGATTTCTTTGCAGGAGAATACTGGAAAGGAAAGGGTTGCAGGATTGAAGATCGATTTACTCAGTGAGTCGATATTTGAGGAAAACTAGAGCTAGGATTTGGGCAAGATTTATTTTTAATGTAGTTTATCCTCCTGACAGGATTAAACCTTTCTGATAGTTTTCCCAAAGGGAAAAGCAAGTTGCTCTTATTAAAGCTCCACTATATCGGAGATATGGATCCTCGTCAACTGTAAGAAATGAAGAATTTCTAAAACAGCAGTAAATCTATTTTAAAGCATCACTTTCTTTTATAAGCTCCTAAAAAGTGTTGAAGGAAAATATAAATCGATGGAAATGTAACAAGTATCATTACAACTTTCAAATCTCCACGGATTTCAGGCCTTGTTCTTTTCTGCCAAGTTTAAATGGCATGAAAGGGTCAAGTTGTGAATACTCTGCTCTTCGATTGAGTATTATTCAATCTCAGGGGCCTATGGCATCGCATGAAAAATACCAGACAGATGAGCAAACTACGGAAGACTGACGTGTATTCTGCAATATTAAACGGTCACCTCTGTTTCTGCCTGGAAAACAACTCTCTCTAGATCTGATATGAATTAACTGAAAGTGATACAATGTTCAACTATGTTTAAACAGGAGCTAATGTTTAACGTGAGGAAGTCCAGACTGGTCAGTAATGTACGTGTGCATTGCATTAATGCGGGCATGCTAAATATATGTATTGTACATTCACGGAACCGTTCCATGTGGTAAGTAGCATAACAATGGGTTTTATTTGTACTGATGCTGTACTGCAATTATTTCACTCAGTGAACTTAACTTGGGCTCCAACGTAGGGACAAACACCAAATCACACGTAGTGGTGGCTTCAGGGAATTATTTAGTGTTTAGCCGCTTTCAAATGGTGGGCATTAGTGCCCAAGGTGGTAACGATGCCTCCACACATAGGTGATGCCACATTCAAAGTCAAGCCCCGAACAACCCTGCCAATGCGGTGGCAGCCTATGGCACGTGGAGCCATCGTAAGAAATTGTTGCACTTGTTAAAAATGTTTCCACATGTTCCGATGTGGAGGAGGAAGACAAAACACGTTACAATCCAATTCCTAGCAGCTCAGCAAGAGAAAGCAGGGGTTGGCCGACAAGCTGGAAAACCTCGAGGCATCTATCAGTGGCACTGTACAAAAGCTGGTCAGCATCCATGTTCCCAGGCTGTGCCACGTTAGTTATAACCAGTGGGCTAGTACGGGGAGAATAAGGGGGCAGAAATTCAACTCATGGCCTCCTGTTTTGCCACTGAAAAATGGGTGTCCAGCAGTTTGAAATCAGGGGGATGGTGAAGGAGAACCTCAACTTCTCCTTTGATGCCCAAGTTCCGCCTGATACAATATTCTGTAAATGGGTGAGCAGCCCGCCAGAAACAGCCGTGAGGCTGATTAAATATGCGAATTGGGGCCCTGGGCCGGTTGTAGGACCCCAATTGCAAGATTCAAGTGCAAGCGGGTGGAGCTTGCGGTGCGCGCCTCGACCCAGCCACGCCAAGGGCGAGTGGCCGGACTAGCGGTCCTTAAAGTGACGGCTGCAGCCCGTTCAATAAATGGCCATGGCAATTGTGAGTGTTGACCTTTGTGCGAGTGCTCCTCCTGGGCCCAGAAATAAACTCCGGGCCACTATCAGCCCGTTCGAGGCCCCCCACCACCCTCACCCTTCTCCCCCAGGATAGTCTCGAAACAACCCTTCCCCCCACCAGACCTGATCTGCCGGCCAGCCCAGCTAATCTCCCTCCTTCCCGTTTGGCAACAGCAGTGTTTAAACTAGGGCTAACTCCAATCTGGTTTGGGTCACATGCAGCGTTCCCTAATCCGCACATGCACGGTTTTTGCATTTAAAAGCTGGCTGCGCGGGACCTCTAGAGCGCTGCATGGCTACGCAGCTTAAAGGGAACATTGGTCCCATGGACTTGGCGGCGTTTCGGGCGGGGGTCAAATCTCTCGGCCGATGTGATTATGTTCCCCTCGTGCTGAATAAGCATCTGATTGTGGGCTCCATTTCAAAGTCCCTCCCAGAGGGCTGCCCAGCGGCCTGGCGTTTACCGGCCTCCATCCTCAGCTTCAGAAATACCGAGTCCTCAACGGGAGGATGGTGGGGAGGGGAGTGGATGCTTTCTACCCCTCTGCCAGTCTAATAGCAGGCATTTGTCCCAGTGCCTGGTCGGAAGTGACAGTGGGAATGATCTCTGACTGTACACAAGATAGTTCAAATTCACAATTAAATATCTGGATTCAGAGCATCCAAATCCAGAGTCGGAGGTTGTTCCCATGTTCAATGCCAGCAATGAGTTCCATTTTGTGTCAGCTCTTGGCCAAGCCACTAGGTGGGAGCATCCCACTGCTTAGAGACAAGAAAAAGATGCAATCCTTTTGTGCTTTTCTCTTAGAAGTACGAATCCTGCCCTCGACAGCCCCTCCCTGCTAGGAACATTTGAGTGGAAACTGTACCCTCCTGATCCACCCTCATGGTTAGATCAGAATAGCTGAGCGAGAAGGTTATCAGAGGAAAATTCATAATGATTAGTTGAGCAACCTCCCACCTGCAGTGTAGACTCAAAATTTATTTCAGCATGAAGAAAGTTGACTGTAGGATCTGATACCTATCCACTCGAGTATTGTATCATGGAAATAGCCCAAGAATCAGTGACCAACAACTGTAATTCGCACATGGCATGGGGGCTAACAAACTTTACACCACTAGAATTCCACCAACAGCATGTGCCAAACCTCACGACAATGTTGCACGGCAAACTGCAGTAACCAAAATGTACAGCAACGGCATGCACCAACACAAGCAGCAGAGGCACACACCAAACTGAGCACAATGGTATGGGTCGAGCTGCCCAGCGACAAAGTGCAAAATTTGGATAAAACGCACAGCATTGGTATACACGAAACCTCATATTTGTATGTGCTAAATTACATAGCAATGGCAATAGTGCACACCAAACTGCACAGCAATAGTGCACAAGCCGCACGGCAATAGTGCACAAACCGCACGGCAATAGTGCACACCAAACTGCACAGCAATAGTGCACAAGCCGCATGGCAATAGTGCACACCAAACCGCACGGCAATAGTGCACACCAAACTGCACAGCAATAGTGCACAAGCCGCACGGCAATAGTGCACAAACCGCACGGCAATAGTGCACAAGCCACACGGCAATAGTGCACAAGCCACACGGCAATAGTGCACAAGCCACACGGCAATAGTGCACACCAAACTGCACAGCAATAGTGCACAAGCCGCACGGCAATAGTGCACAAACCGCACGGCAATAGTGCACAAACCGCACGGCAATAGTGCACAAACCGCACGGCAATAGTGCACAAACCGCACGGCAGTCGTGCACAAACCACACGGCAATAGTGCACAAACCACACGGCAATAGTGCACAAACCGCACGGCAATAGTGCACAAACCGCACGGCAATCGTGCACAAGCCACACGGCAATAGTGCACACCAAACTGCACAGCAATAGTGCACAAACCGCACGGCAATAGTGCACACCAAACTGCACAGCAATAGTGCACGAGCCACACGGCAATAGTGCATACCAAACCGCATGGCAATAGTGCACAAGCCGCACGGCAATAGTGCACAAGCCGCATGGCAATAGTGCACAAGCCACATGGCAATAGTGTACAAGCCACATGGCAATAGTGCACAAGCCACACGGCAATAGTGCATACCAAACCGCATGGCAATAGTGCACACCAAACTGCACAGCAATAGTGCACACCAAACTGCACAGCAATAGTGCACAAACCGCATGGCAATAGTGCACACCAAACTGCACAGCAATAGTGCACACCAAACTGCACAGCAATAGTGCACAAGCCACACGGCAATAGTGCATACCAAACCGCATGGCAATAGTGCACACCAAACTGCACAGGAATCGTGCACAAGCCGCACGGCAATAGTGCACAAGCCACACGGCAACAGTGCACACCAAACCACATGGCAATAGTGCACAAAACCACACGGCAATAGTGTCCACCAAACCACACGGCAATAGTGCATACCAAACCGCATGGCAATAGTGCACAAAACCACACAGCAATAGTGTCCACCAAACCACACGGCAATAGTGCCCACCAAATCGCACGGCAATAGTGCACACCAAACTGCACAGGAATCGTGCACAAACCGCACGGCAATAGTGCACACCAAACTACACGGCAATAGTGCACAAAACCACATGGCAATAGTGTCCACCAAACCACACGGCAATAGTGCCCACCAAACCACACGGCAATAGTGCACAAAACCGCATGGCAATAGTGCACAAACCACACGGCAATAGTGCACAAACCACACGGCAATAGTGCACAAACCACATGGCACTAGTGCACACCAAACCACCACACTGGATTGTAGTGATCACTATCTTTGCAGTTGAGCACAATGTATATATACACAAGTTTTCTTTTAGGTATTTATGCTGAAATTAAAGGGGAGGAATTGCTAAATATTACACTGCAATGACATTGCTCTTATTGTTAAAGTAGAATTCTTGTTGCGCACTTGATAAGAAATGTTTTGAAAACTGCTGGTGTAATGTAGTTGTGCAGT
Organism: Somniosus microcephalus; assembly: GCF_052327205.1. Taxonomy (NCBI): domain Eukaryota; kingdom Metazoa; phylum Chordata; class Chondrichthyes; order Squaliformes; family Somniosidae; genus Somniosus; species Somniosus microcephalus. The sequence goes on along the minus strand of NC_140994.1, from coordinate 82,923,211 downwards.
TAGATGGCGAATTGTGGAAATGGGAAAGTTCCATCCAGTAACTTTTATGTCCCACAGCCAGGTCTCGGAGAGATGAAGTACGTGGCTTTTCCGAGGAAGGTAACTTACACTTATTAACAACTTTATTACATAGACCTGGTACACAGATTTGGAGGGGGGAGCAGCACTAACCTCAGAGTACTCTTTCACTTTCTGGCTGGTCTCCCTTTCTTTTTTCATTTTTCTGTTCTGTTCATTCTTCCGTTTGGTTCCAGCTGCCCTCATCTTGCTGTCGCTCTCTTGGGGGCTGTTCTCCTGTTTTCGAGGCTTGACTGGAGGCAGCGGCTTGTCTTCTTCCCCTTTGATGTATCTTTCGTAGGGCAGGATCAGCCTGCAACAGCCGAGAAACACACTCGATGAGGGAGAAACTCGGTGCAAACACGCCAGTCAGTCAGTCCACCCTCACTCTTAGCTGCACGTCCTTTATTGTAAAAAACAAAACTAACGCCAAGCCAAGGGTTGTGTGTGGGGGAGGGAGGGAAGAGATGCTCTCTTTCAGAGAAACACACCAGACTGCATCGACTTGTAGAATACTTTGCATTCTCGGCGGTTTTCCTGCTTTTGGTCACTGGGAGGCAAAGTGATGGTGAAAATCAATATGAGACCACAAGACAGACTTTTGTTTGGTCTTGTGAATTCAGCCCTTTTACACTCGGGAGAGAGCAGGATGGGGATGTGGTAGAAATTCTGCTTGGTATCTAAGGATTGCGATCATTAATGGGTCTGAGAGGGATTAAAGTTCGACCGAAGCAATTATAAAAATATTAACTCGTGGCTCCAAGTCAGTCAGAAATCTATTTTGCCATTAAACAATGTTGGGCTTTAAATAGCAATATATAATGAAACAATACAGCAGCACTCCATCCGAGAAAGTATTGATCTTTTCCAACATGGGAAAGCTAACCATGTCATTCCTGCAAATATTTTATTTCCGGAGCACAGATATTACCAGCGTGGAAATGAGTTCCCATTCTCCGTGCAGAAGGGGGCATGAACGAGCTTTCACTGCCAGTGGCAGGGCAGCTTGCCAGCGACAAGGCTTCAGTTCAAGACCACGGGGTATATTTATCATTAGATGCCATTACAAGGAATGTTTAAATATGTTGCAGCTGCTAAAACGGGGGGGGGGGGGAGGAGGAGGAGGAGTTCTTTCTGAGTACTGGAAACGCACACTGATACCAAAATAATGAGCACCGGCCAAATTCCTACTCCCTGCAGTAATGTTATAGTAACGTTTACATAATGAATAACACATTAATGCACTGGATAGTAATTTGGCTCGCATTAAGTTCCATTAAATGTGAGAGGCAAAAAGAAAACAGTATTTCTTGCAGTGATCTCCATCCTGTGCGATCTCTTGCTCACACACTGTAAATCTAATGACTAAAAAGGAGTGGTGCAAGAACGATGATAAACGACACTGAACAGCTAAGTGTAGAATTTAGAAGGGCTCTTTAAAAAAAAACCGCTCTGAGGATGCTGAGCAAAGATGACAAATAACACGGAGAGGAGCAGTGACCGAACCTCCAGCTCACTAACAGCACCAACACTCAGCAACGCTGCAAACTGGTATCGACCACATTGTCCATGTGTTTATGTTGGCTGCAGGGCTTGATGCTCTCGCCCTGTCCGGACAGACACCGCACGCAAGGCCCATCTCTTTCTGTTCTTTCCCTTTGTATAACAGAATTACCAGCCTCTTGGAAACAGTGATGCGCTGCACTCGTGATCTGCGGCGATGTAATCGATTTGAGGTCATTTAATAAAAAAATTGTACCGTGTGAACATTTTTCCACTAAACCCGAGTCTCTGAACCAGAATGGAAATCTTAAAAATTCAGCGAGATGAGACTCGACAAGATTAATGACCCAACATTCTTTCCACGTTCCCATCTATGGAGATTTCTGAAAATGTCTCCCCCCCACCCCCTTCTGAAATACAAGCCCCTCTTCAAAATAAAAGAAAAAGCTCATTATGTTGATTAGCAAATTAGGTGCCTATGGTTACAACTTCCCTTTTAAATCTCTTAACAGTTCAGCTGGGACGTGAAACATTTAATTTTATTTTATTTTTCACAGAGCTCAGAAGCTGGCAGTGAGACAAGGGTAAAAATACATTTAACACAGCTGGGCTGGAGTCCTTCTGCCAGCTGCAGGAAATCTAGAATTAAATGTTCCTTGTATCTGTAGAGTCATGACTAAGGTAAAATCGGAATCAAAACACAAGATTTGCTTGTTCCAGACTATCAGTTTTGTTTTTGATATCCGGACTAATCTGTTGCTGTTTCTGAGAGGCAGGTTGGATCATAAATTTCACCATCAAAAAAAAAGGCAAAGAAAAAAGTCACAAAGTACAAACAGCAGAATGCTCTTGCGATTTGATTTAAACTTAAAAAAACCCTCTCTGAACCACTGCCTTTTAAATGCACAAACTTCCGTTTACTGTTAATCCTGACTATTTGCCTCTGTACCAGGCCCAGAAATATAGTGTACAGCAATATAAATGGGCCGTTTCACATATTGCCTCCCTGTATGTATTAGATTCAGTAAAGAGGGCTAAAGTTCTCCAAATAGCAAGACAAATTCACCAACTCAACCTCTTTAAGGCGGTGCGCCTGTGGAAAATAATGTATATACTGGTTTGGAGGGGTGGGGGTAGAGAGAGGAGCTGTCCGAGGTTCAAAGGGCATTCCAACCTGTAACTCGAGACGTATTCTACGTCTGAGCTTTTAAAGATAAGTTTTGTTTAGATTTTTAAGTGAATGTGAACATAATTTATTTTCCTTCTGCTAAACATTTTATCTAGAAACTGGAGGAAACAGTCTAAACACTTACTGGCAAGGCTACAATGAAAACAACAGCTGAACACAATTCCAAAACTGTCGATATTCACTTTTTGCATGTGCCTCTTCCACAGCACTGATTTTAAGAATTCGACACAGCCTTACATTCCGACTGCACCGAGCTACGGGCAATCAAAAGGCGACATCCTTCTGAGGTGCAAACACCGAATCTGGATTGATTTCAAATGCTGATATCTGCTTCATACAGGCATGATGTTTTATTTTAGAATAGGCACAGTGGCAATGGAATTTGGAGAGGTGGGGGGGAATAAACAAAACATCAATTTTTCCGGTTGCGCTGCTAACGGTGACAGCAGCTGAACAAACATGATATATTACTTCACATAAATAGCACAAACACTCATTAAATTCTCCACAGTCGTAAACTTTCCCTCGACCAGCCATTACATGAAGAATGCTGACAGTACACATCATATCATTATTCTGCTTTGCAACTCCTGCTGAATATCAGGAACAGAGCTCTGTTTGGTGAAAATTACTGTTCTACCGGTCCTTGCAACTGTTATTTTGTTGCTGCCTGAACATATTACATAGCAACAGCTGTGTCCTTGTCACGTTGCACTATAATTGTCTGTTTTGCATTGACGTTTCATGAATGGCAACAGTAACAGGTTCAGCGCCTATTACGACAGCTATAAAATTGGGTAGAAATAAATCATTGCTGGCTGTGAAATCAATCAATTCAAGCTTTTTTCAAAGAAATAGCTCGAAGAACAACAGATCCAGGAAGACAGGAATTGATCAACATTGATTGGGTTGCTGCTTTTACTAAGGCATCATTGTTTGCTAGATTTTTTTAAGCTTTGATAAAAATCAATAGCCTCAATTTGTGTAACAGACCGCAGGGAAACAAATATTTAAGGGAGAGAGTAGAATGATACAAAGTGACACAGTGCCACATAACCCAGTTAGAAGTGATACTCTGCTGTGGGCAAAATGGAGGAAAAAACATTATATTTTACATAGAATTTACAGCACCGAAACAGGCCATTCGGCCCAACTGGTCTGGTGTTTATGCTCCACAAGAGCCTCCTCACACCCTACTTTATCTAACCCCGTAAGCATATCCTTCTATTCTTTTCTCCATGTGTTTATCGAGCTTCCCCTTAAATGCATCTATGCTATTCGCCTCAACCACTCCATGATGTAGCGAGTTCCACATTCTAACCACACTCTTGAGTAAAGAGGTTTCTCCTGAATTCTTTATTGGATTTATTAGTGACGATCTTGTATTTATGACCCCTAGTTTTGGACTCCCCCACAAGTGGAAACATCTTCTCTACGTCTACCTTATCGAACCTCTCCATCATTTTAAAGACCTCTATCAGGTCACCCCTCACTCAGTCTTCTCTGTACTAGAGAAAAGAGCCCCAGCCTGTTTAGTCTTTAGTCATTTTATACTAGTTGCCCAACTCGTGTCCTCGGTTTAATAAAAATGATTTGTCAGCAAGGCTCTCCTTTTTCCTGTCATCTAATCCCATTATTAACCCTGCACTGCATTGTGTCATAAAACACCCGCTTCCTGTCATGTGATACACAGCTCTATAAAAATATACATGGGGCTGTTAAAAAGCTGTGATGATTAAAACTGTGATGAGGCTAATGATAAAGCCCTGAAAAGGTAAATGAAACTGGGCTCTATTAAGACGTGGAGTTCCAGAACATAGCCGTAGCTGAAGGATAGTCTGGGGTTCAAAAAATTGATGGCGTAAACTGATTGAGCTTGGCTCTCCCGCTTTATTATGTAATCCGATCCCTACTAGTGAATTACAGTCCAGTAACTCACTCCCAACCATCATTTGCTCTCCGTGTAACTGCTGAGGTAACTGACCCCTTACAGGGCACACTCAAATAATGTCTCTTTTCCCAGGAAACCAGCCGTCCCTCACACAGTCCTCCAGAAATGATGTTCTGGCCAAAAGTATGTTAAATCAGGGCAGCTCCATAAAGTGCAGGAAACAGGTCCTCTGCTTGTGATGCACAGGGGAGAAAATGGGAAATTCTAATTCAGCCTTGTTTTTAGACATTGTGCAGCTTTCAAAACAATTCTAGTTATGACTTTGATGACCAACTGTTTGTTGGAAAGCACAAGTGCAAGAACCCTCACTTCTGGAAAATGTGTAACTTAGTATATTCCCCAACACTGTCGTGGAAGCACCTTCACCACAAGGATTGCAACGGTTCAAGGAGAAGGCTCACCACCACCTTCTCAAGGGCAACCAGCAATGGGCAATAAAGGCCAGCTTTGCCAGCGACATGCCATGAACAAATAAGAAAAACACAGAAGACCCTAACGTTGTACGTGGGCTAAATATTTCAAAAGGAAAAATGTTGTGCGAGAGAGATTTGAATGCTGTTTAAATGTTAACACAATGGGAGGATCAGACATGCACCCATATACCTAGTTACAGTGTGTGTTCTGCAGTTTTCACTCATTACCACCTGCTTCAATCCAACCCACCAAATGCTACGTTGCAGTTTAAAACCAGAATGAAACTTCCAATGGGTAGAATCACATTCGTATAGACTTGTTTGAAAGCTCCTGCCAAACCAGAAATAATTTTTTTAAAAGGCACAACAAAACTGGTAGGTAGCACGAAAACTGCACACATTTAAAAAAATGTAGTTGGAGAAGAAACAGTATTTTTGGTTAAATATACTCAACTGGAATTACCAAAGGGGTTCAAAGAATTGAGGTGTGTTAACATCCCACATTTTCAAATACTGTTGGGGTTGGTAAAACTGATTTATAGCATCTCAAACACTGTGCAGATACAAAACTGGCATAGTTACTATGGTGAGATGGAGCCGAGATCAATCTACAGGAACATCATATCTAATGACAGCCTGGCTTCATGGAAATAGCTCAAAGCTATAATGTATTCTGATACTTGACCCATATTTTATAAACAATGCTTTATTTAATCCATCAAGGTGCAAAATAAGCAAGTCCTCAGGTACAATGTGAAGGGTTGTTGATATAATAATATAATTATTAAATGTTCTAAGTAGAGCTTAGACTACACTCAAGGACCCAACTTCCAGTGTGAATAAAACACTACACAAGGAGAGTGCTACATCGCAATAGAAATGTATTGACACACCATTGAAATAGCATGTGATGGACCAGGTGATCCACCTCACAAGGGCAAGAGCCAAGCTTAAAAAAAAACAATGCTCAAAGGAGTTGGAAAAAAACTCGTAGAGTGAAAACATTGCTCAGCCCTTCCACTGCACGGACCGCACGATGATGGTGCCATTTGCTTTGACAATCGGTGAACCCACCTGGACTTAGGACACTGACCACTGGTCACATCGCTGCCCTTTGAACTATTGCATTACAAGAGTATCCATCGACTATCCTGTTAATGAGAATCTCGGGAAACATTCAACAAAACTCTGACCATCCTCGAATGCCTCTCTGAAAAACAGGTCATGTGAAAACCCAGCCCGAGTTTCCTTTAGTAACTACAGCCCAGCAAAAAACGCTAGAGAGTGAGGAGCATATTCTGTCCGATTTGTGAATTGTGAGTGTTATGACTTTGGCAATGAGTAAATTCGGAGAGATGTTCCTCAGGTGCATTTTTTACTGACTTCTTACTGGGGTAAGGTGACTGTAATATGAACAGAGCTGGATAGAGTGCCACGCTCTGCTTTAAATTAGTTGGAGCAATTGTTTATTGAAGCAACTTGTGTTCATCATTTTGGGATTCAGACACTGCAAAATACCAGAATTGTAGTAGTCAGCAATTCAAATTAATTTCTTGTTGGATCTTTCACTGCAGTACTGGACCAAAGATTAACAAAATACATTACTATCTGTAGCTTGGCATTCTGCCAATCACTATCTAGCATGTAAAAAACAGATGACAATGAGTAACTTCTTCGCTGTTATTCGTTAACCCTTCTTAGAGGTACTTTCCAATGCAGCAGATTAAAAATATTTTATTCAGGAAGAAGTGATTTTTATATCGCTTAGAAAGAAATTACATTTATAAAGCGCCTTTCACGACCTCAGCAGGTGGCAAATCTCTTTACAGCCACTGAAGTACTTTTGAAGTGTGGTCACTGTTGCAAAATTAGGCCGCCAATTTGTGCACAGCAAGATCCAACAAACAACAATATGTTAAATGACCAGACAATCTGTTTTTAGTGGTGTTGGTTGAGGGGTAAATATTGGCCAAGGCACTGAGGAGAACTCCCCATCTCTTTTACATCCGCCTCAGAGGACAGTTTTAACATCTCATCCAAAAGATGGTGCCTCTAAGTGCCGCACGCGCTCAGTACTGCGCTGGAGTGCCAGCAGGGGTTATGGGCTCAAGTTTCTAGAATGGGGCTTGAACCCACAAACTTCTAACTCGGAGGCGAGAGTGCCACCACAAAGGCACAGCTGACACCTAATCAAAGATAAGGCACTTTCATTCCATCTGTCCACACTGGATCTGAATGCCTGTTCCAGAGGTGAATTAATATTGATGATCTGTGGCATTGAGACTCCTCAGTAATTCAAAAAAAAGTCTGTGGTGGTCACTAATTCTCAGGATTTTGCCGCAAGGATGTTAATATGATATTTTCTTTTGAAAAATAATCAGCGCAGGTCATCCTTTTATTATTAATCCATTAACATGACACATTGATGAGAAAGTCACCTAACTAACATTTTGGTATTAACCAGCTTTCTTTCCCCTGTTTAAGTCAGGCTTGGGATACTTTGAGAAAAATATCTCCGTCGATCTGTCCTGATGAAGTTTCTGGAGGAAATCATTGGCTTTATCTTAACACACCTTGGTCAGATCCCACCTAAAGATTACAGTGTGGAAACAAGATTATTCTCCTCTGTGAAAGCTTTTGTCAGGATAAGAGGGGGAATAGAGAGGCTATCCACAGGTCTTGTAACTAATCTGTCCCAAGTCCCATTATTTAAAAATGCTGCCCCTGCAACAGCGACAGACAGTTGGGGCGATTGAAAAAAACTCACTTTCTTAACACTGAAATTGCAGTTAATTATTTTCTATGAGTGAAAAATTCATTACTGGGCAATTCCAGAATTTCCTGCAGTCCAAAGTGAACTAATTAAAAAAAAAATTTTTTTAATGTGTTCTCGGGATGTGGGCGTCGCTGGCAAGGCCGGCATTTATTGCCCATCCCTAGTTGCCCTTGAGAAATGGTGGCGGTTGTTTTACAAACGAGTGACTTGATAGGATACCTCAAAAGGGCATTAAGAGTTAACTACATAGCGGCGAACTGGAGTCACTTGTAGGCCAGACTGGGTAAGGGCGGCAGGTTCCCTTCCCCGAAGGATATTAACGAACCAATTGGGTTCTTGCGACAATCCACAAGACCATTATTCTGACTGCCAGCGCTCAAAACACCAGATTTATTCAATTCAGCTTTGTGATTTGTCATAGTGGGGTTTATACTCACGACCTCTAGGCTGCTAATACCCATCATTTCAAAATGTAAATATCCATCGGTCACATTTAGGGATTCTTTGACCATTTTTCCACAGCAAGGGTTTTTTTTTTTTTTTTGAAGGGGGGTGGGTGGGGGGGAAGAGTTACATTTCTGGGTTGTGTTTTAAAACAAAGTTTATTCATGCAAGTTTTTTTTGAAAAGGCACCGAGAAGACTAAAGTTGGTTAAAATGCTGATGAGCTGGACCCTGAAATTGTTTCCCCAAAGGCTATAAATAATAAGCAATTCACCAGCCTGTCTCAGTAACTGATAAACTCGAGTGGAGCATAAACACCAGCATGGACTGGTTGGGCTGAATGGCCTGTTTCTGTGCTGTAAATTCTATGTGGTAAACACCTCACCTCCCCCCATTGTCCCAGGAACTCGGCGAGGGCTATTGGATATAAAAACAGAAAATGCTGGAGAAACTCAGCAGATCAGGCAGCATCTGTGAAGAGAGAAACAGAGTTGCAACCTGAAACGTTAACGCTGTTTCTCTGTTCACAGATGCTGCCTGACCTGCTGAGTTTCTCCAGCATTTTCTGTTTTTATTTCAGATTTCCAGCATCTGCGGTATTTTCTTTTTGTATGAGGGCGATCTGATATTGGTCTTCTCCTCAGGTTGTAGGCACAGGGATATAAAACAGGGGCAGGAACACACACTGACCACCAGAAAGCTACTAGAATGAGGAAGGTAGTAAGACGACCCAATGATGTGGAGAAATGTAACGTGTTCATTGTTCTGTATTATTACATGAAGACAAGTTGGACTGATTGAATTAAGTGAGTACAAGCAAAGTGGTTGTTCTATACGTTCACTTGCTGTCTGCAAAATAAAACCATTCAACAATTCGTATCTGGCCCTGTTTTACCAGGGATAGTTGGGTCTAATGGCTCGTTTCTATGTTGTAACTTGTATGTATTTTTATAAGTTCAGATCTGACATTACTAATTGGCAGTGAAGCACGCAACTGTCTACCAGTCAGGAAGGTTCACTCCTGTTTTAATATAATAACAGATCTTGTTTACTGAAAAAGCTCCTTTTAGCCTGTTATGGCCTGTTCTCAATTCAATTTTATTTGCCATATGTAACTAGTACAATGGAAGGCTTACTCCCCCCGTAGGGACACGTCAGCTATTCTTACAGCGCCGTGTTCAGAAAGTCAAATCAATGGCATCCAGTGGCAGTTGGAGCACGATGTCCCTCAGCCGCTCCATCCTCCTCGTCACTGCGGCCTCCTCCTCACTGTTGCCGGCTCCATGTGTGGTGGCCTGCTTCTCCCGCTCACGATCCGACCTCTGGCCACTATGCCTGACTCCCCTCCTCCCAGTCAGACTGCGAGCTTCCCGCCAAGGAGCTGTCGACCGACATGCTGTGGCGGGTCGTCGTGGCTGCTGCTGCTGCTCGTTGCGCTGCACTGCCTCCGCCCGACTCGCCGAACACATAGTCGGAATGTAAATGCTCTGGTCGCCGCGGCCTCCTCCTCGCCGTCGCCGGCTCCACGGTCCGACGGCCCGGGGCCTGCTTCTCCCGCTCACGGTCCGGCCTCTGGCCGCCATGCTTGGCTCCCCTCCTCCCAGTCGGAATGACTTCCCGCCGAGGAGCTGCCGGCCGACGTGCTCTAGCGGGTCGTCGTGGCTGCTGCTCGTTGCGCTGCACTGCCTCCGCCCGACTCGCCGAACACTTCGCTCCGGTTGCGGGAGCGAGCGGGCCGCCCGAAGCAGGGAGAGCGCGCTTAGCACCGGACCGTCTCTGACCAGGATCTGAAGTAGGGTCCCGGGTGAGAGAGAAATCTCACCTCAGCCAACAATGTAACTGTGGCTCAGGCTCTGGGGCCTGCTATTTATAAAGTGGGACCAGCGAAACATATTAAGACAATAACCACTGGAGGAAGAGGCCAATTCAAACACGCACCAACCCTGGACACTGTGACCCCGAGCACTCTGACCCGCGGGGTGCAGGGTCCCCCCGGGCTCTCGGTACCTGTGTCTCCGCAGCCTGCTCCGGGGTTCTAATGACTATCTGAGGTAGGTTCTATCTTACTACTAGGAGATGGCCACATAATCTTACAGTTTAATTCTCCGATACACTACCAAATGTTTTAGGCTCGGCAGCAAGTTGAAAACCTACCCCATTGTATTGCTCAGACGGGCAGATAGCTCGGCTGGCCAACACAGGGGAAGAATGCGCCAGCTTCTAGACATGCGGGGAGAATTATCCCGTCTTCAATTTTAAGATGCGGTGCGCAGCAAGAGATCCTCATACTCTGAAGGTTCTCTTAACGTTCTAAATAAAGGAGTTTTTTTTTATCCTGCTGAACTTCACAGTCCACTTGCTGATTACAGATCCCTTGAATAGTTTGCAGATACTGTCTGTGTCTTTTAAATTAACTCAAACAGATCCATGTTTACAACCTAATTATAGGCCTGAATAAAATTAACTTTAAACACACTCTTAGCAGAGCCTCACAGAGAGAACTGCATCAACACTGATTTTACAGTTAATCATCAGTAATCCAACTAATTAAATTTGGAGCAGTGAAGAACTTTAGCCAAGTGACTGGTAATTTTTATTAAATTCTGACAGTGATGGATAGTTTCTGAGTGAATTAAGGCTGACTAAGACATTTGCTTATAAAATATCTGAGCTGATTTGAATTAAAACAAACTAGAGGCAGGCTTGGACCAGTTAAAGCCTGAGGGACATCAGTGAAATCATCAGCATTAAATTATTCCTGCTTTGCTTAAAATAAAAGCTTCCATCCAGCATCCAAGACCACATCACAAGATAGAAAAATCAAATGAATTTATTCTGCAGAGAATGCAAAATAATCCACTTGAAAATAAACATTATGCTGTGCAGGTTCTGAAACTGAGCGCAATTCAGCCCGACAATGCACTGCCCCCACTTAATCATTTTAAAGTGCTGTAGCAAAGCCTGAATCAGTAGCTTCCACATATTTAGTCGCTGCTTTTCTAAGGGGGGGGGGGGGGGGGGGGGGGGAGGATCACTAAATCAGGCCAATCTATCAGCTTCAAATAGGAGCTGTTTGTCTTTATGTCTGATGTGACTGTAGCTCACCAGAAAGAAACACAGTAATGAAATCCCTTTTAATACAATCAGAGGTAGCTGATGTTAACTCGGGCTTGTATCAAACACCGAAGATGCACTCAGAATGATTGGTGCTGCACAAAGCTTTCAAAGAACATAATGGGAGTAGACTTTCAATTTGCCACCGGGGTTAACTGACGCTGCCGATCAGACACCCAGGATTAACTAGCGCTGCCGATTAGACGCCCGGGATTAACTAGCGCTGTGGATCAGATGCCCGGGATTAACTAGCACTGCTGATCAGACGTCCGGGATTAACTAGCGCTGTGGATGAGACACCCGGGGTTAACTAGCATTGTTGATCAGTTGTCCGGGATTAACTAGCGCGGCCGATCAGACGCCCGGGATTAAGTAGCGCTGTGGATCAGACACCCGGGATTAACTAGCGCTAGGGATCAAACGTTCAGGATTAACTAGTGGAACAACCGCCCAGGATTAACTAGCGCTGCCAATCAGACGACCGGGCTTAACTAGTGCTGCCGATCAGACGCCCGTATTAACTAGTGCTGCCGATCAGACACCTGGGATTAACTAGCGCTGCCGATCAGATGCCCGGGATTAACTAGTGTTGCTGATGAGACACCCGTGATTAACTAGCGCTGCCGATTAGACGCCTGGGATTAACTGGCGCTGTGGATCAGACTCCCAAGATTAACTAGCGCTGCCAATCAGACGCCCGGGATTAACTAGCGCTTGGATCAGACGCCCAGGATTAACTAGTGCCCCGATCAGACACCCGGGATTAACTAGCGCTGCCGATCAGTCACCTGGGATTAACTAGCGCTGCCGATCAGATGTCCGGGCTTAACTAGTGCTGCTGATCAGACGCCCTGGACTAACTAGCGCTGTGGATGAGACACCCGGGGTTAACTAGCATTGTTGATCAGTCGTCCGGGATTAACCAGCGGTAGGGATCAAACGTCCGGGATTAACTAGTGGAACAACCGCCCAGGACTAACTAGCGCTGCCGATTAGATGCCCGGGATTAACTAGCGCTGCCAATCAGATGCCCGGGATTAACTAGCACTGCCGATCAGACGCACGGGCTTAACTAGTGCTGCAGATCAGATGCCCAGGATTAACTAGTGCTGCCGATGAGACGCCCAGGATTAACTAGCGCTGCCAATCAGACACCCGGGATTAACTAGCGCTGCCAATCAGACGCCCGGGATTAACTAGTGCCGCCGATCAGATGCCCGGAATTAACTAGCGCCATCGATCAGATGCCCGGGATTAACTAGCACCGCTGGTCAGACACCCGGGATTAACTAGCGCCGCCGATCAGATGCCCGGGAGTAACTAGTGCTGCCGATCAGTCACCCGGGATTAACTAGCACTGATCAGACACCCGGGATTAACTAGCACCATGGATCAGACGCTTGGGATTAACTAGTGTTGCCCATCAGTCACCCAGGATTAACTAGTACCACGGATCAATCACCTGGGATTAACTAGTACTGCCGATCAGATGCCCGGAATTAACTAATGCCGCCAATCAAATGCCTGGGATTAACTAGCGCCATCGATCAGATGCCCGGGATTAACTAGCACTGCTGATCAGACACCCGGGATTAACTAGTGTCGCCGATCAGATGCCCGGGAGTAACTAGCACTACGGATCAGACACCCAGGAATAACTAGCTGCTGATCAGGCGCCCGGGATTAACTAGCGCCGCTGATCTGATGCCCGAGATTAACTAGTGCTGCCGATCAGTCACCTGGGATTAACTAGCACTGCCGATCAGACACCCGGGATTAACTAGCGCTGCTGATCAGATGCCTCAGTTTAACTAGCGCCAAAGATCAGATGCCCGGGATTAACTAGCGCTGCCGGTCAGATGCCCAGAATTAACTAGCACTGCCGCTCAGATGCCCGGGATTAACTAGCGCTGCCGATCAGACACCCGGGATTAACTAGCACTGATCAAACGCCCAGGATTAACCAGCGCTGCCGATAAATCACCTGGGATTAACTAGCGCTGTCGATGAGATGCCCGGGATTAACTAGCGCTTCCGATCGGACACCCGGCATTAACTAGCGCAGCCGATTAGACACCCAGGATTAACTAGCGCTGCCAGTCAGACACCCAGGATTAACTAGCGCTGCCGATCAGACGCCTGGGATTAACCAGCGCTGAAGATCAGATGCCCGGGATTAACTAGCGCTGCTGATCAGATGCTCAGGATTAACTAGTGGCACTGATCATTTGCCCGGGAGTAACTAGCGCTGCTGAACTGACACCCAGCATTAACTAGCGCAGCTGATCAGACACCCAGGATTAAATAGCGCTGCCGATCAGACGCCTGGGATTAACCAGCGCTGAAGATCAGATGCCCGGGATTAACAAGCGCCGCAGATCAAATGCCCGGGATTAACTAGCGCCACCGACAGATACCCGGGATTAACTAGCGCTGCTGATCAGACACCTGGGATTAACTAGCGCCGGCGATCAGATGCCCAGAAGTAACTAGTGCTGCCAGTCACCCGGGATTAACTAGCGCTGATGATCAGTCACCCGGGATTAACTAGCTGCTGATCAGACACCCAGGATTAACTAGCGGCGCAGATCAGATGCCCGGGAGTAACTAGCGCTGCCGATCAGACGCCCGGGATTAACTAGCACTGCCGATCAGACACCCGGGATTAACTAGCGCTGTTGATCAGATGCCCGGGCTTAACTAGCGCAGCCAATCAGACACCCGGGATTAACTAGCTGCTGATCAGTTGCCCAAGAGTAACTAATGCTGCTGATCAGACACCCGGGATTAACTAGCGCTGCTGATCAGACGCCCAGGATTAACTAGCGCTGCCGATCAGACACCTGCGATTAACTAGTGCTGCCAATCAGACGCCCGAGATTAACTAGCGCCGCCGATCAGATGCCCGGGATAAACTAGCTCCGCCGATCAGATGCCCGAGATTAACTAGCACCGCCGATCAGATGCCCGAGATTAACTAGTGCTGCTGATCAGATGCCCTGGATTAACTAGCGCTGCCGATCAGACGCCCAGGATTATCTAGTGCCCCGATCAGACACCCGGGATTAACTAGTGCTGCCGATCAGACACCCGGGATTAACTAGCGCTGCCGATCAGACACCCGAGCTTAACTAGTGCTGCAGATCGGATGCCCGGGATTAAATAGCGCTGCCGATCAGACGCCCGGGATTAACTAGCGCTGCCAATCCGACACCCAGGATTAACTAGCGCTGATCAGATGCCCAGGATTAACTAGCGCTGCTGGTAAATCACCCGGCATTAACTAGCGCAGCCGATCAGACACCCAGGATTAACAAGCGCTGCCGATCAGACACCCGGGATTAACTAGCGCTGCAGATCAGACACCCGGGATTAACTAGTGCCATGCATCAGTCACCCGGGATTAATTAGCGCCACCGATCAGGCACCCGGTATTAATTAGCACCACGGGTCAGATGCCTGGGATTAACTAGTGCCGCCGATCAGTCACCCGAGATTAATTACGGCCGTGGATCAGACGTCTGATTAACTAGCGCTGCCGATCAGATGCCCAGGATTAACTAGCGCTGATCAGACACCCGGGGTTAACTAGCGCTGCCGATCTGACGCCCGGGATTAACTAGCGCCGCCAATCAGATGCCCGGAATTAACTAGCGCCGCCGATCAAATGCCCGGGATTAGCTAGCGCCGCCGACCAGATGCCCGGGATTAGCTAGCGCCACGGGTCAGACGCCTGGCATTAACTAGTGCTGCCGATTAGTCACCCGGGATTAACTAGCGCCACGAATCAGACACCCGGGATTTAACCGCGCTGCCAATCAGACACCCGGGATTAACTAGCGCTGCCATCAGATGCCCAGGATTAACTAGCGCTGCCGATATATCACCTTGGATTAACTAGCACTGTCGAGGAGACGCCCAGGATTAACTAGCGCCCCCGATCAGATGCCCGGGATAAACAAGTGCTGCCGATCAGACGCCCTGGATTAACTAGCGCTGCTGATCAGACACCCTGGATTAACTAGCGCTGCTGATCATGCACCCGGGATTAACTAGCACCGCCGATCAGATGCCCGGGATTAACTAGCGCCACCGATCAGATGCCCGGGATAAACTAGCACCACCGATCAGATGCCCGAGATTAACTAGTGCTGCCGATCAGACGCCCTAGATTAACTAGCGCTGCTGATCATGTGCCCGGGATTAACTAGCGCCACCGATCAGATGCCCGGGATAAACTAGCACCGCCGATCAGATGCCCAAGATTAACTAGCGCCGCCGATCAGATGCCCGGGATAAACTAACACCGCTGATCAGATGCCCGGGATTAACTAGTGCTGCCGATCAGACGCCCTAGATTAACTAGCGCTGCCGATCAGATGCCCGGGATTAACTAGCGCTGCCGATCTGATGCCCGGGAGTAACTAGTGCTGCCGATCAGTCACCTGGGATTAACTAGCTGCTGATCAGACACCCGGGATTAACTAGCGCCGCCGATGAGACACCCGGGATTAACTAGCGCTGCCGATCAGACGCCTGGGATTAACTAGCGCTGCCGATCAGACACCCGGGATTAACTCGTGCTGCCGATCAGGCACCCAGGATTAACTAGAGCTGCCGATCAGTCACCCGGAATTAGCTAGCACTTCGGATCAGTCACCCGGGATTAGCTAGCACCACGAATCAGGCGCCTGGGATTAACTAGTGCCGCCGATCAGATGCCCAGGATTAACTAGCGCAGCCGATCAGATGCCCGGGATTAACTAGCGTGCCGATCAGATGCCCGGGATTAACTAGCGCTGCTGATCAGATGCCCGGGATTAACTAGCGTGCCGATCAGACACCCTGGATTAACTAGCGCTGCTGATCATGCACCCGGGATTAACTAGCGCCGCCGATCAGATGCCCGGGATTAACTAGCGCCACCGATCAGATGCCCGGGATAAACTAGCACCACCGATCAGATGCCCGAGATTAACTAGTGCTGCCGATCAGACGCCCTAGATTAACTAGCGCTGCTGATCATGTGCCCGGGATTAACTAGCGCCACCGATGAGACACCCGGGATTAACTAGCGCTGCCGATCAGACGCCTGGGATTAACTAGCACTGCCGATCAGACACCTGGGATTAACTAGTGCTGCCGATCAGGCACCCAGGATTAACTAGAGCTGCCGATCAGTCACCCGGAATTAGCTAGCACTTCGGATCAGTCACCTGGGATTAGCTAGCACCACGAATCAGGTGCCTGGGATTAACTAGTGCCGCCGATCAGATGCCCAGGATTAACTAGCGCAGCCGATCAGATGCCCGGGATTAACTAGCGCTGCTGATCAGATGCCCGGGATTAACTAGCACTGCTGATCAGATGCCCGGGATTAACTAGCACTGCTGATCATGTGTCTGGGATTAACTAGCGCCGCCGATCAGATGCCCGGGATTAACGAGTGCTGCCGATCAGACGCCCGGGATTAACTAGCGCCGCCGATCAGACACCCGGGATTAACTGGCACCGCCGATCAGACACCCAGGATTAACTAGCGCCGCCGATCAGACACCCGGGATTAACTAGCGCCGCCGATCAGACACCCGGGATTAACTGGCACCGCCGATCAGACACCCAGGATTAACTAGCGCGGCCGATCAGATGCCTGGGATTAACTAGTGTTGCCGATCAGTCACCCGGGATTAACTATCTGATCAGGCGCTCGGGATTAACCAGCGCCGCTGATCAGATGCCCAGGATTAACTAGCGCCATGGAATTGACGCCTGAGGTTAACTAGTGCTGCCGATCAGTCACCCGTGATTAACTAGTGCCACGGATCAGTAACCCGGGATTAACTAGAGCCACAGATCAGTCACCCGGGATTTACTAGCGCCACGTATCAGACGCCTGGGATTAGCTAGCGCCGCCGATCAGATGCCCGGGATTAACTAGCGCTGCTGATCAGACACCCGGGATTAACTAGCGCCACGGATCAGTCGCCTGGGAATAACCAGTGCTGCCGATCAGTCACCCAGGATTAACTAGCTGCTGATCAGGCGCCTGGGATTAACTAGCGCCGTTGAACAGGCACGCGGGATTAACTAGTGCTGCTGATCAGTCACCCGTAATTAACTAGCTGCTGATCAGTTGCCTGGGGGTAACTAGTGCTGCCGATCAGTCACCCAGGATTAACTAGAGCCTCAGATCAGTCACCCGGGATTAACTAGCGCCACGGATCAGTCACCCGGGATTAACTACGGCCACGGATCAGATGCCCGGGATTAACTAGCGCTGCTGCTCAGATGCCCGGGATTAATTAGCGCTGCCGATCAGATGCCCGGGATTAACTAGCGCTGCCGGTCAGGTGCCCTGGATTAACTAGCACTGCCGATCAGATACCCGGGATTCACTAGTGCTGCCGATCAGACACCCGTTACAGAAACCGCCTGAATGTCACTTCCATTGAAATCTGTGGAAATAAAAATCAAGCAGTTTCTATAACCAGTTAATTCCGGTGGCAAATTGCAAGTATCCCTCAGTGGTTTCACGATTGAAGCAATCCCACCATGAAGGTAACAAAATAGAAATCTTTTCGAATTTCATGCTGGAGTATTTCTGAAATCCATTATGACTCTACAAATATCGGCGTGGAGAGTCCCGAACACCAAGGCCCGCAAGGGAGTGCGTTTCCACCCCAATGATCAGCCTCTTACCTCTCGTAATGCCTGCGAGTACACGTCGCTGCACTGGTGCTGCCAGGGTTGCCGCCTAATTCATCGTAAATCTGCTTCCACTGTCGACGTGCGGTTATCTGTCACAATCACAGTGAAAGCTGGCGTTAGTTGGTAGCCTGGGATTTACACTTCTATCCCTGGACAGCGTAACCAGTGCGTGACCAATCATCCCTGATGTAACGCACAGACACCCGATTTACCCAGAACATTGTTTTTAAAATCCTGCATTAGGTGCAGACTCGGTAGGACACGGGTGGAATAATCCGGGGGTTCTTGAGGTTCAATTCCAACCTCCACTATCATTTGAATGCCACCGCCCACTTACTTTGGGGGCATTTTGCCAGTTTCCAGGCGTGCTAGCCTATATAATGCCCTCGCTGGATATTACAGGAAACAGTGGGATCCTCCTCTCCCCACTCCAAGCCCATCTCCTGCTCACCAACTAGGAGTGCACTGACAGGAGTCATGTAAAACATTACAACAGTGACTCCACTTCAAAAGTACTTCATTGGCTGAAAAGCACTTTGAGACGTCCGGTGGTCATGAAAGGCACTATAAAAATGCAAGTCTTTCTTTCTAAAATCCAGCAATCTGAACTATCCCAAAAGCCCTGAATCAAGGGAGCGAAACAGGGATTCACGTGCCTGTAAAAAATCTGTTTATTCCAGAAGAATGTATTTTTTCCCCCAGTTCTATTCAATCTTTGATTTCCAAAATCTAATTTCCCCTCCGTTCCCACTTCTCCTATTCCGTGCACCATCCCTGTGTTGAGGGCAACTTGTTTCCGTGCCTGTGCTGATGCTGCTCCCTGCATGAATGGCCAGGGGTTGGGGGGGGGGGGGGCCCAGGCGTGAGCAAGTTCGGGTTACCCGTCCACCAACAGCCCTTCTCTCGCGGTGGGCCACTGCTCACCACCCACCTCCGGCGACATGGCCGAGCCCAGGAAGGCATCGCCTGGGCTGCTTGCAGCTGGTTTAAAACTGAAGCGATCACAAAGTGTACAATTCCGCTCCATATGATCACCCGACTGGCGTGAAAAAATTGACGATACAAAACGTTATTCCCATGAACGGAACAGGCATGTGAATCCTTTCTGCCTCGTCTCTCACTGCGCACCATCTGTGGCAGCGCCCGGCCTGCACCAGCGTGTCTGGAAACATTAGCAAATCAAGGCCGAACAAAAGTTTGTGTTTGGACTGTACGCGCCCGATATAGAACGCGCCTGTGTTTCCATTGGCACAGATTTCAACAGAAATGAAATTTGGGCAGGTTCTATAATGGTTTGGGGTAGGCTGCGGTAGGAGGGGAGATTTGCCGGTTTAGCCCCTCAAGCAGCGAAGGTGAAAAAGGCTCCCATTTACACTCGAATGACGGTAGTGTCGGTGTGAAGTAGTTTTGTTCGCAGCCTGACTCCAGCGTCAGCGCCTGAGCGGACACTGGAAGAAAGTGGCGCAAGTCTCCCTGGTGGAGGGAGAGGCGCAACGTGCTTCACTTCGGGGTCAGTTCGGGCACTGACACCCGATTCACACAACACTCACTTAGCGTGGGTGCGGAGCCACAGCTGCTCTGCTCCAATCGTACACCTGGAGTATGCAAGCTTCGTGAATCGTGTGCAAGCTTCGGTAACGTAAGAACGACTGAAATGACTGAACAGAAAACCAATGCACTCTTAGTGTTGTACAGTGTCGGGATTCTGTTACAAAACATTCTCTTTATATTTCAGTTTGTCTCTCCTTGATTTGCAGTTACACTGCACACTGTTGCTAGTTAATGTACTCATTTCATTTTTGGAAGACACAACTACTGTACACTTGAGTTACATATTCAAAAGGGCTCACACAAAGGGGAAACCCAGCTCCACTGCTGCCTGATTTGCATAAAAGCCCTGTATGAGAACAGTGTATCATGTTGAGAAAATGGGCTTTTGCAGAGTGCAATCTTCAATGGAATTTCATTACTAAAAGCTGTAATGGAAACCTAGGTGACAGGGACTGCTATTATTAAAATATACAAAAGAGTGTGTTTTCCGAAACAATGCTGCTTCTTGCATCTGTTCTCCTGCAATTATGTTTTCTACTTTCTGTAAATAATATTTAGAATTCAATTATGAAGTAGGTTTTTAGATTATTAATAAACTGGTGGTATATTAATGTGTATGAATTCACACATTACAAATTCTTCACTGGTTGCGCACAAAGCAAACATAATTTTCCTTGTGTACAATACTGTTGCTAAATATATTTATAAATGAGCCTGAAGCTAAAACTACTTAGATTGTGACATTCTATTCACTATCAGATTAACATTTTTGAGAAGTGCAGAGAGAGACAGACAGACAAACAGACAGAGAGGGAGAGGAGAGAGAGGGGGGGTGGGAGAGTGAGCAGGAGAGGCAGAGAGAAAGAGTGTGTGAGAGTGGCAGTGAGGAGAGAGACCGAGAGAAACGGAAAAAGAGTGAGAAGGGGCGAGATGAGAAAAAGTGTGGTTGAGAGTGTGAAAGACAGTGAAAGAGAAAGACACACACATAGAAAGAGGGGAGAGAGAGATAGTGGAAAAGGCGAGGGAGCACAAGAGAGAGAAAGCATTATTGTACCATGTCCAAAAATAACGCAGGATGGAAATTTCTGACTCGAATCTAATGATGATGTAAACAGACTAGCATTTACACTCTGATGTCATGTCCTGTGATCTTTAAGGAAAATCTCCCTCTAGGAACATTTGTAAGGAATTTGCCTCTCCAAAAATAACAAGTCCTTCAGTTATCAGAAATGTTAGTTATCCTACTCCAACAGATGAGAAATCTTTTCTAGATACCTAGCAATATAAATAAAAAATAATAATTCACTCAGATAGAAGTGTGTAATATCTGGAGAGCTCACTATAAAAAGATAGAATTTGCATTTATATTGAATCTCATCACACCTTCAGGACGTCCAAAGTGCTTCACAACCAATCATTGACTTTTGAAGTGTACTCACTTTTGTTATGTAGCCAAACATGGCAGCCAATTTGTACACAGCAAAGCCCCATAAACGGGAAATAAAACAATTAACTAGTTTTTCATCTTAAGAACACAGGACCAGGAGGAGGGCATTCAGTCCCTCCAGCCTGTTCCACCATTCAATCAGATCATGGTTGATCTGTATCTTAACTTTACCCGCCTTGCTTCTGTAACCCTTACCCAACAAAAACCTATCAATCTCAGTTTTGAGATTTTCAATTGACCCTCCAGCCTCAACATCTTTTTAGGGGAAGAGAGTTCCAGGTTTCCACTACCCATTGTGTGAAGAAGTGATTCCTGACATCACCCCTGAATGGCCTAGCTCTAAATTTTAAGGTGATGCCCCCTTCTTCTGGACTCCCCCACCAGAGGAAATAGTTTCTCTCTATCCACCCTATCAAATCCTTTAATCATCTTAAACTCCTGAATTAGACCACCCTTTAATCTTCTATACTCTTTTACGTCCTCCTGAGAGGGCAGACGAGGCCTCGGTTTAACGTCTCACCTAAAAGACAACACCGCCAACTGTGCAGCACTCCCTCAGTATGGCACTGAAGTGCCAGCCTGGATTTTGTGCTTATGTCTCTGGAGCGGGACTTGAACCTACAATCTTCAGACTCAGCGACGAGAGTCACAGTTGACAGCCAAGACTAATGTATTTAAGAAAGAGTCAGTATTTTTACAGATATTTTCTTCCTGTTACATTAGTACTTTAACAGTTTGTCTAAAAAATGTTAACCATACTATATACAGACTGCAAGTCAATCATATTGGTCTTATATTGACCTGACCAGACAGGTAAAGATGTGGACTTCTTTCCTCATTATACTGATGGTTTTTAATATTCCACATTAGCTTGTCAAAGAAACCATTGACAAATGGCCTTTACAATTCTTTAACAACCATTACTGCCTCACTTTGCAGTCATTAATACTTTCCCATATTACAAATGAACAGATGCCAAGTATTCAGCCAAGTAAAAATTCCATTCTACAGTCTTGGCTTGGTTTTATAATTGTCCCCTTTGAGAGGCAACATGGGAAAAAATTACAGAGCTCACTTCTTTCCTTGACAGAGGAGCTGTTACATGTGTTTTCCACTTATAGCTTTTTACAATAAATCTGCTCCGTTCTAAATCTGGATCTAATCTCTAGCTGCTGTGCAAAAAAAAATTCTATAAACACACACACACACAGAACGGTTACAGCCATGCTAAGCACTTGTCATAGCCCCTGTTTATTTATACAAACCGCTGAATGGCAAGGCTGAAAAGGGGCAAAGTTAAAGAGCGTAATGGTTAGCGAGGCAATGTTGGACTTACCGCTTCGTACCCTCCTAGATTTTGGGCTGCTTGAAACATAGTCCAAAGGTTAACTGTTGGAAGGACAATAAGTGTAAAAAATAAGGATTATGGAGAAAAAAAACACAACTGTTTTCATTTACACAGCTCAAGAAGAGATGGTGTTAGTGAACTATTTGACCTATATATAAAAAGAACATTACCAGATATAAATGCTTTAGGAACAATATGCTGTACTTACAAACCAGCTATTCCTGGGGTATTTAATAAACGTTACTGTCTAGTCCAAGATTTTGAGGAATCCGAGAACCTTCGGGCATGGGCGGAGATATTAGGCAGGGTGGGGGTGGGGGGGGGGGGGGGGGCGTTGCAGAGGTTGAGTAGAGCGAGGCCATGGTGGATTTGTAAACAGGAACGAGGCGTTTAAATCTTATTTAGTTGGGGATGGTTTGGCATGCGGTAATGGGACTAGCAGGACCTATTGGTGGACAGACAGCAGGCAGCGGAGTTTTGGATGAGTTGGGAAATGTGCGGAGTGGAGCTTAGGATATCAGGGAGGCGGATGTTAGAGAAGCCAAGTCTGGAGGTAACGAAAGTCGGGTTAAGGGTGTCGGCGGTAGTGGAGGGTGCGAGGTAAGGATGGAGTTGGGTGATGTTGCTGGGGTACAAGTAAGCAGATTTGGTAATGGAAAGGTACGGGGTTTGACGCTCAACTCGGGTTCGAATAGGATACTGATGCTGAGTCACGTCTGGTTCAGCCTGGATAAGCAGCCAGCGAGGAATGGAGTCAGGGGCAGAGTTTTTGATAGGGGACAAATACGATGGCTTCAGTCCACTCAGGAAAAAGTCCTGGTTCATCCACAAACTGATAAATGACAACACAGAGGCAATAGTGGAGCTGAGGGTAATGGTGGAGAGATAGATCTGCGTGTCATCAAGAAAGACTTGCATTTATATAGCGCCTTTTATGACCGCCAGACGTCCCAAAGCACTTTACAGCCAATGAAGTACTTTATTTTTTGGAGTGTAGTCACTGTTGTAACGTAAGAAACGCAGCAGCCAATTTGCACACAGCAAGCTCCCACAAACAACAATGTGATAATGACCAGATAATCAGTTTTTTTTTTTTTTTATAAATGATGTTGGTTGAGGGATAAATACTGGCTAGGACACCAGGGATAACTCCCCTGCTCTTCTTCGAAATAGTGCCATTGGATCTTTTACGTCCACCTGAGGGGACAGACAGGACCTCGGTTTAACGTCTCATCCAAAAGGCAGCACCTCAGGCAGTGCAGCACTCCCTCAGCACTGCACTGGAGTGTCAGCCTAGATTTTTGTGCTCCAGTGTCTGGAGCGGGACTTGAACCCACAACCTTCTGACTCAGAGGTGAGAGTTCTACCCACTGAGCCACGTCTGACACTGTATCCAAATGGAAGCTGACCCCATGCCTGTACAGAGGGGCAACATGGGAAGGGGCAAAGGACGAAACCTTCAGGCAGTCTGAATGTTGACTGTTCTGGGATGAGAGCAGAAGATCACTGTGGGAAACATGCTGTGGCTACATTGAGACAGGATGGGGTGGAAACGTGCAAGGACAGCACCAAGGAGGTGGACCATAGTGGAGAGATGGTGGGGGGCAGGGACAATGGAGCAGCTAACTGTGCTGAAAGCCGTGGGCAAGCTAAGGAGAACAAGGAAGGATAACGTGCTGCAGTCTCAGTCACAAGGGTGCTGTTGTTGACTTGAACGTGAGCTCTCAATACTGCGAGTGGGGCAAAAGCCAGACTGAAGGGATTCGACCAGGGGATTGAGAGAGAGAGAGGGGAGTAAGGAGCTGGACGGTGAAGATTTGTTCAAGGACCTTAAAGAGGAAAAGGAGGTTAAACACAGACAGCAGTTGGAGAAGGTGGAGGGGTTGAGTGTGGGCTTTTTGATGAGAGGCCAGATTTAATGGGGATTTGCAGTTCTGAAGGGAAGAGGAATGGTGCCTGTGAGAATGAGTTCTTAACAAAGGCAGCAAGCACTGGGGCAAGTAAAACAGAAATACAGATATCAACAGATAATCATTAAAGGTAATCATTTTGAGCAGTCCCTGCATATTACAAAGCACTTGCGTTATAGATTGTATTACTAGCTGTTAAATGAAAAAGGATGTCCGTGTAATTTTGGAGAACATAAAACAGCTCTGAAGGAGTTAGTTACATATAGATGTTTTTTATTGTACTTATCATGATCTTAAGACCCACTTGATTACCATTATGTAAGAGCTACAGTATAATCTACAGCAGAGTACGATATGAATGCTCTCACACAGTTGATGAGTACCCTGAGGTGACTCTCAGCAAGCTTTAATGGTACAAGCTTCTCTGGTAACACCATTCATAGGCTCCACAGATCAAAGATAAAACAAATTGCACTTTACATCCTCACTTCAGTTTAAAGAGGGCATTCGGGGTGATCTAAAAATGAATCCACCTACACAAATGTAATTTCCACAGCCAATTACCCATCTAGGGTTACCGACCCATTTACACTGTAAGCTGAAACAGGTTCTATTCTGAAGTGAATCTGGTACCTTTGTACTGAAAGGTGTTATTTATGGGTGTGATAGTGTAGTGCTTATGTTACTGGACTAGGAATCCCAAAGCCAGGACTAATAAAATAGAGAACTGGTGTTCAAATACCACAGTGGCAGTTTGAGAATCTGAGTTTTAAAAATCTGGGAAAACCCAACTAATGTCTTTCTGTCACCCTTACACGGTCTGGCCTATGTGCGACTCCAGTCCCACACTGACGTGGTTGACTCTTAACTGCCCTCTGAAATGGGCAAGCAAGCGATTCAGTACAAGGGAAACTAGGGCCGAGCAATAAATGCCGGCCTTGCCAGCGACATTCACATCTCAATACAGTAATAAAGATTTTTAAAATCCCTTGCACTACTACACATGGGGCAGTTTCACTCCAGAAGATGGCGTCAATAGGAGTACCTCCCGGTGCCAATGGCAACCTTGAATTTCAGCTTCCAATTCTTCACGGCATAAACTAGGACAGGCAGGACCTCCAATTATAGGACTTTGGCGGAGAGAGTTTGGAAGCCGTAGGAATTCAGAGGTTGGAGGAGAGCAGATAACTCGTGGAATGTAATGGCCCAGAAATTCGGGGTACTCACCCGTAGGCCCGATGGAAGTGCCGGTTTCCTGCATGCACTGCGCATGCGCGGGAAACCGGCACTTCCGTTCCTCTGAAAGCAGGGGTTCAGAGGTCAAACGCGTGCGAGTCTGCACGTGCGCTTTGAACTTACTTTTTTTTTTTTTAAAAACAGGTTTTTCCGTGAGGGTAAGTCTTTAGAATTTAGAAATGTAAAAAGCAGGCGTAAGGCCTGCTTTTTACAAGGTAAGTGGTCAATTAATTAAAATTAAAACATTTTTTCCACAGGTTTATTATTTTTAAATACTTTAAAGCAAGGTAAGTTTATTTTTAGCCCGGTTAGAATATTTTTAAAAATTTCAATAAATAACTATTTTAAACAATAATTTAAATTTTTGAAATTTATAGTTTATTTAAAAAATGTGATTAAAAAAAAAAAATGTGAAGGTTTACTACTATTTTGGGGCCGTAGTATTTAAGTCTTGACAGCACTTCCTGTCAAGACTTATGAATGGAGCATTCCCTGCTCCGATTGGCTGCCCATGGCCCACGTGATCCCAGGGGACGCATCGAACTAACTGCGCCCCTGGGATACGCAAGCACTGCGCGCTGGCAGCTGGACCAGGCCCCGGATCGGAATTCCACGTGGGCCCACAGCTCAACTGCCGGCGCGCTAGGTAAGTGCAGGTCGGGGGCTTGCACCCGCAGGAAACCCCCGACCCGAACTTCTGGGCCATTATGTCAGTTATTCCAGCCTTATTACAGTATGCAACATGACAATGCCTGCACAAGAGTGACTGTGTACATACAGTGCGTGAAAACACCCATTTGGGGAAATACTCTCCGGTCCTAGGCCTGGGTGCATTGGACCACCTGGGTGTAGAGGGAAATCGAGCGAAGAGGAGTGCAGGTCCGACAGGGAGCTGGCCCAATGTTCTATTCAGTCATTTACAGCCGCTCGCTGCTTCTCATGCAGCAAGGTGAACAGAGGCGTCCTCCAAATGAACCGCAAGAGTCAGCAGCCACTTCAACCAACTATCCTCATCTATACTCACGCCAAGCTGCAGCACAGATACAACAGCTGCGGAAGAATGAGTGATGTTTTTTACACAATTAGCGTGCGCTAGGACAACAGTGCAGGTTGGCTCTGGAGGACCACTGATGCTGCGTACCCAGGAGCTGGCCACTCAGCCCCTCCAGCCTGTTCCACCATTCAATTAGATCATGGCTGATCTGTACCTCAACTCCATTTGCCTGCCTTTGCTCCATATCCCCTGATACCCTTACCCAACAGAAGTCTATCAATACATCCTGAGGATACAGACCTTGGTGGGTCATCGTTGAGTTGGAGAACAGCACAGAAACAAGTGCAAATCAACTCCTTGCACACGACGGCAGGAGGTGGTCAGGGTAGGGGGAGGAGTCAAACATCCGGGTGTGCAATGCCATCTCTCACCCAAGTGATCTTATAAAGGAACAGCCTGCAGTCTGAACTGCAGTCTTCCATTGTACAAGGCGGCAACACCAGTGACTTCTCGTGGTGGGGATCGCAGTTATGCCAGTCACAAACCCTCCCACTGGTTCTATCGAGGGTTTGAGATCCAAAACCCAAAGACCCAGTTACGGCCAGTTCAACTCTCCTGGGAGCAAGGACGCAGGGAGCCTTCCGGGTCAGTTCAGTGACTTTAGATGAGCCAAACTTCCTGTACTCTGACACATCAGTGGACCTCCTGAAGAGACCATCTTGGAAGAGTGGCATGTGCGCCATGGCACAGCAGCAACCAGCGGGCACTCCGGCCGGCAACATCTTAGGGGCCGAATGGCCTGCTCCTGGGTACTCACATAGCCGTGAGTAAAGGATTAATCACAAAAACAGGTCCTTCTGCGGCTCGTGCAGCTGGTTGGCTGACCAGCTACTCCCTCAACCAGGGCAGCATGTACGATAGCAGGACACAACAGTAAGCAAGATGTGCGTGTGATGGACTAACAGCCCTTGTTATTTAGGTGTGCCACAGGGTTGTTGGGAAGTGAGCAAATAACAAGATGTTTAGTCATTTACACCCTGTTCCTTAGGGACCCAACACCGTGCTAAATCTTTACCTGCCTCAGCGATTGCGTCTGCCGTTACTCACTCCCGATGTATAAATAGCCGGGCACAAAGTACGACTGGACTTCAGTGGCTTACCGTTGATGAAAGGGCACACAGAAAACTGCCTGACTCCCGTGACCTCCCTGGAAGGGGTCTCGTAGGACCATGCAGAATAACAGCTGAGGGTACTGGTGACCTTCATTGCCATGTCGCAGTGTGAATGGTTGCTTGCCCTCTGAGTGGGGGTGGGGGGGTCTTTTTAGAACAGATGACACATGGCATCCAAAATGCCCAGGGAGCTGATACTGTTGCCATTGACCTACTGCCTAGTGAAATCCCTGGTGCAGGTGGTGAGGCTCTGAATGGCCTCTGCACTCCCAGGCTATACCCTCCTCTACTGAAGGGGCGCAGCCAGCGACCACAGCGAGACAGACAGTGCCTCTGCCTTATGCATTGCTGTGGCGGCTGGGCTGATTATTTTTATGCTTGTTGAACTGAAGCGCTTTGAGAACAGCTGTGTAATTCTGCATGTACTTCCCATGACTGGCCTTTAACAGGGTCTTAATGAGCACTAAACAGCAATTTTCATAGTGCAGCAACGCACTCCAGCAATTACCCCAGGCTTTTGCTCCTTTACTGAAGAGGTAGGAATCGTCGGCCAAATACTAAACACAGGACAATCCCGTTAGCGCTTTATACCGTACTCTCACTTGTGGAACTTTTTCGATAAACTTATTGCCAGGGGGAATCTCGTACTCCTAAACTCTTCTCTGCAAGTGACTTACAATCAGCCATTTCATCAGTAACAGAAACACCACATTTTACAACATCAACTGGCGTAAGAATGGAGAGGCGGGGTCCCCCGAATTTCCATCGGGGCTGTTCCGATCTCTCACCGTAACTTCGACTTGGGGGGAAGGGGGGTTGGATCGCCAGACCCTACCGCCCCCGGAGAGATGATGCAAGTGGCCGTTTATGGTTGGAGATGGGGACAACCTTGGTGGAAATTCCGGGCTGAATAAAACAGCTAGATCTAGAATCCAATGCAAACACAGATTACGAGTTCATCAAATTACACTCACGGCAATGTCCTCCTTTGCTGATAAAAGCCTGCGCCTGGTTCAAAATATTCTTTAAATTAATTATTATAATGCAGAGCTGATCCATTTATCACCTGATTTTCCCCGGTCAATGTTGGGTCAGTACATTCAGTGATAATGAAATAGATTTTCTTCAATTCAAATGTCACAAATTCTTAACTTCTAAAATGCCATAAAAGGAGAAAGGTGACACTTACTTTGTTTGAATCCGAGGTACGGTATCCTTTCTATTGGAGTATTTCTTTCTTTCATGTACTTGTAAAGAGTGACGAGGAATGTCTGTTCCTCTGCTCTGCATTCATCGCCTGCTGCAACCTTTGATTTTTCATCAGCTGCTATATTTTTGCAGATGCTGTTGTTATTCTTGGGTTTTGCCATCGTAGTTTTGGACTCGCATTTCGACTGAGATGGAAAATAAACACAGAATTTACAACAGTGCTGTGACTGACACTTCACACATAAATCCAAGGTTCGTATGGAACCTAAAGGTTATTATTTCCTAAAGGTTGCTATGACTAGCTCTTATGATAGTTCGAAAGAAACACTTGCACTTATTTAGAGCCTTTCACAACCTCAGGACGTCCCAAAGCACTTTACAGCCACTGAAGAGCTTTTGAAGTGAAGTCACTGTTGTAATGTAGGAAACGCAGCAATCAATTTGTGCACAGCAAGCTCCCACAAACAGCAATGAGATAATGATCAGTTTTTAGCGATGTTGGTTGAGGGATAAATATTGGCCAGGACACCAGGGAGAACTGCCTTGCTCTCCTACAAAATAGTGGCGCAGGATCTTTTACGTCCACTTGAGGGGGCAGACGGGCCCTCGGTTTAATGTCTCATCCGAAAGGCAACACCTCAGACAGTGCAGCATTCCCTCAGCACTGCACTGAAATGTCGACCTAGATCTTGTGCTCAAGTCTCTGGACTGGGACTTAAACCAACAACCTTCTGATTCAGAGGCAAGAGTGCGATCACTGAGCCACAGCGGACACCTTGCTATTTGCATGCAAGACTAAACAGTAAAAAAGGTACGAGCCAAAAGATACAGCATGAATTAAAGCGATGAACTGGATCCTACCTTGGCATTGCTTTTCCCATCTGAATCCTCATTGGAATCTCTCAAGCCATTTAGAGCTTGTGTGTCCCGCTTCTGGGAGTAGGGCTTCTTCTTCCGAGGTCGGCCTTTGAGATTAGGTGCTGAAATCGAAAGAACGGAAAACAAATTTTAAGAAGCCAAAAGCAACATATACCAGCTAAGTTTATCACGTGTACGATTCTGCGCTGATCATAGAATCATAGAAATTTACAGCACAGAAGGGGGCCATTCAGCCCATCTTGTCCGTGCCGGCCGACAAAGAGCTATCCAGCCTAATCCCACTTTCCAGCACTTGGTCCGTAGACCTGTAGGCTATGGCACTTCAAGTGCATATCCAAGTACTTTTTAAATGTGATGAGGGTTTCTGCCTCTACCACCCTTTCAGGCAGTGAGTTCCAGACCACCACCCTCTGGGTGAAAAAGTTTCTCCTCAAATCCCCTCTAAACCTCCGACCAATTACTTTCAATCTATGCCCCCTGGTTATTGAACCTTCTGCCAATGGAAATAGGTCCGTCCTATCCACTCTATCTAGGCCCCTCATAATTTTATACACCTCAATTAGGTCTCCCCTCAGCCTCCTCTGTCCCAAAGAAAACAACCCCAGCCCATCCACTCTTTCCTCATAGCTAAAATTCCCCAGCCCAGGCAACATCCTCGTAAATCTCCTCTGCACCCACTCTAGTGCAATCACATCATTCCTGTAATATGGTGACCAGAACTGCACGCAGTCTTCTAGCTGCAGCCTAGCTAGTGTTTTATACAGTTTGGGCATAACCTCCCTGCTCTTATATTCTATGCCTCGGCTGATATTACCAAATGTTCACGTTGGTCAAACCAACCCAACATCAGACAACTGCTTTTTGAATAACCTTCCTCAACTGGGCCGTTCGTATATAAGGCGCATTGCTTAGCGCACGGTCACTTTCCCACTTAAAGTGCAGGAGCTTTTGATGCCATTCCTGGTGTGACCCTGTAGTCATTCCGATTTCCCATAGAAACTGCAGGTTCCAGAAAGACCAGGGCAAATGACAGCGAAGAACTCTCCGTGTACCAAGCATGTACATTCTGTGCAGCTGCACTACTTTCATGCTATAAATAACTCCACTGCAAAATATTTAACCAAACACATTTTCTTCAGCTGAAATTGCAAAAGGGAGAGTTTTCACATCGACAACATTTTGGTTCGCTTCCAAAACAAGATACATGTATTTTTTTTTAAATTCTCAAAATTTACATGCAGCAAAATAAAATTGCTCACAGGAACAACTCGCTCCCTTTGCACAGCGGCAGCTCTGCCACGCGGCTGTAAATTAAGATCCCGATGTGTAGCAGCACAATCACTGCAGCATTGTGTTTAGATCATCGCCGTAATGTCACATGCAGCAAGATGCCCATTTCGCGTTCTTCGGTCACTTTCACCCCACTGGTGTCAGGAACCATTTCTCATCCGTGGCCGTCCCCTTGACCTAAAGGGTCAAAGGTTCAAACCATGCTGACTGCATGGGACCCCGAGCTAGTCTGGGGTGGATCCATGGAAGGACACCTGCGCAATGGTGACAGCTGACTCCCTGATCACTGCGCAGCTATTTCTACACTATTTTTGCCAACCTGCCTTTCCACCATCGTACGGGTGCGAAGTTGACACCAGGTTAAGTAGGCGGTACTTAATAACATTGTCCAGTACAATGTAGTGGGCTGCAAACTGAATCTTTGCCCCCCCCCCCCCCCCCCCAACAGTAATAAACGCTGCTCCTGCCTTGACTGGGCATCATTAATGTGTCCCAATCACCCTCAACGGTGGAGATCTTGACTTTGGGTGATGATGTAAAACAAGCGACATCGGATCAGACACCTGTTGACTTCAACGGAAATGAAAACGGGCAGAGACATCTAACGGGCAGCTGAAGGGTAGATCCAAACAGCTGGCAGAGTTACTGTTTTATAGGTGTCTGCTGCGGCTGGATTTCATTACCCTGGATCAAAGGTGACTTTGCTCAATTCCAGTCACTTAGACAGGTGATCTTTATCTATCTAACATCCTACTCTTCCCATGCACCTCTCCTGCAACTGATACATTTCTGCAATTACAACAAAACAAAAATCCATAGATACTGCGGTCATTCTGCTTGTAAAATGATAATTGAAATACAGTATTTGCAGCAGCGATGATCAGATTTACATTTGTCTGAGTTTTTGATCTCTCGTACACACACACACACACACACACACAGGCAGTAAAAGGTGAAACACTGGTTATAAATCAGGCCGAATGTAGAGCGCTCCTACAAAAGTGAACAGAACGGAGTTTCATCGCAAACACACCTCAGTGCCGCCACGCTTTGATATTTAGCACATCAGTGCCTGGAAGAGCCCAGTGCACCATAAATCTCACTTTGTACTTAGTCTGGTGATTGCAATGAGAATGACATGCTCATACCAAGCCAGCGGTGCCCCAGGGAATACAACTCACGTCGGTCACACAGCGATTCTAGATTCAAGGAAAGGAATTCAAGCACCTTTCGCGATGGCGTGGAATATTCCAAAACTAAATAAGAACTGCTTGAAACACGACTATTTGAGATCTTGCTTTGCTGAAGTGCTTGGAAACAGTTACAAAAGATCAGAGAGATTAGGAATCATTAAGCGCAGTGTTTGACAACTCAAAAGCCAAGTTCAAACTTTCTTTCATATCACACTATAAAGAGCAGCCAAGACATCAAAAGCTGCATGAAATAAGCAACAATTCCCATTTAATTACTGTATATTTGTTCAGTCGCTGATGACTTTTAATGACAGGGTTCAGACATAAACTGTAATGAGCAATGGTACTCAGTAAAGTATCTCCAAAGCAAAGGAGTCGCTGAAAATATGGCAGAACAACATAATGCAACCTTGCTGCTGTGTGCTGGGATTTTTAAACAGGTCATTTAGCTTGTAAAATACATATATATATATTTTGAATATGTAACACTGTGAAATTCATCTTATTCAGTGCTTTGAATTATTTACCTTCAATAAGAATGCCTTAGGATACCTTACACAGTGTTTATTATCTATATTTGAGTTTGTAGCCAAAACATACAAGTGACATATTAGTCGTTAGCCAATTAGATTGTTGTGTAAAGAGTGTTCCAGAAATGTTACTCCGTTAATTAAGAAAATGCTTCCCATTGCATGTTACTAACTATTCAAAGCATGCATAACAAATGCAGAGGTGACCTTTAAATAGCACTGACTGAGGAAATTATCCAATTTGAGCGGATTCAGAAATATTAGACAAACTGCAGCACATTTGAGTATGTCCAAAAATGGTTTGGGTTTGGAATTCTTTTATAGCATTGATGAAGTGTGATAACATCCTGCACAGATTACAGCAAAAGTGAAGTCACCCCCCACAACACACGCACAGACACACTGAGACAGAGAAAGACACACACTACATAGGACTGGTACTATGAAATGCTGCTCACTACACTTAGAACTGTGCAGTGGCTATTTCTTAATTTAGTTCACTTAAAGCTGCTGTGGAAAATATTTGGCCCATTTTACCCCGACTAAACACTACGTCTGTGGTGAGTCGCGTAATACATTAACCACACAAAGAACATTTAACTGTCCTACTGACAGAATGACTAACACAGCCAGTCGAATAAATACAAAGGAGACACAGAACAAACATAGAAAGAGAAAAAAAATTGTTACCCATTTGGGTTGAATCAACCTGGTGCTAACATCAGTACTGCAACATGGGGCACTGCACCATTTCTCCCACTCTGATGCCCGTTAAGTTGAAGCACTTGCCAATAATCGTAGTGTTTCCTCTCTTGTGTGCCCACAACTTCTTTTGCCCCTGTTCAAAAGGACGATTACTCACGTAACAACAGATCACTTGACAAAACAAAAAAAAAATGGGATGGACTGCCTAGCGAAAAAAAACACTTGCAAGCTTTAACTGCTCACGGCCCATTTGTTGTCATCTCGTCCCACCTCTTTCACAGTAACAATGATTTCAGTTGCTTTGCTGGGTCTGATCGCCAACTCGTTTGAAAGGCACTGCGCCCGCGTACAGCTCAGGGCCCAGTTACTCATGTCGAAGAATGTGGTACTGGAAAGATCTGCTGGCTCGCTGTTTTTGTGTAATTCGATATTTTATGTGACTTTCAACATTTCGGAGGCCCTGGCTCTGCTTTTCAGGCAGTGGATGCTTATATATGTTAGATGTATTAGTGCTTGCAAACAAGTGCACCGCTAACAAAATTGCCTGCACACTGAAGAAAGACAACACAGATGGATTGGAGTAGTTTGCTGATACTTTTCCAAGTGCACAAAACCGTAACGTAACACAATAAGCAGCCCCGCGCAAACGGGGCGCTGGCAGAACAAGTATTAAAAAGCAGGATAAAGGTAACCTATTAACGTTTAGGTAGTAAATTACTAAAAGCAGTTCTGTAGTTTCAAGATCCACTGCTACCTCCTCTGCTTATTGGTAAATTGGTAGTTACCGCAGCTTTATCATCAATTAATTAAAATCTTTCCCTTGCAATTAACTCCGAGTATATTAACAGAACTGCTGAATGCTTACGTGCTAATGGCTGTGGAACGCTTGATCCCAAGCTTTAAAAGCATTTGCAGCTCCAGTTTAAAATGAGCGCGGACAATTTCAAAGTCCAGAAAGGCCGCGCCAGGTTTTGAGGGGAAGGTATTATTGCTTTGTCATGCAAACATGCTGACGCCATCAGTTCCTAGTAGGACAGCAATTTCAATAGGAATTTGTAGACCCTTGCGAGTTAATTCTTTGTTTTATTTGGAAGTCAGGGGACACGCTACAAAATGTTAAAAAAGTGTCCTTTAAATTTCTGCCTATAAAAGGCAGCATTAAACCACAAAATGAAATCCTAGGAAATGTATTGGGCTCATGTACAATATCCCCTCACACTATCGATTAATATAAAACCCCGTGTTTAAATATCAGGGCATGTAAATCAAGTACTGCAGCAAACTTAACAAAGGATTATCTTGCAGCCTGACATAAATATACTCTTTAACTATTAGGTTTCATGTGCTGGTGCCAGAATGTGAACAAAACAACCTCTTAATTACTGCAAATGAAAATCCAATTTAGCGTCACTGGAACATGATCCCATTACTTCAGTTATTATATTCCTTCCATAATTCTCTTCACAGACCAAAACACACAAAGTATAAACAGTTCAGTCAGTTTGCAACCATCTCCCTTTTGGGATCGGACTTCCTGTCTCATTATGTCGCTGATTAAGGCAATAATGCCAGATATTCTGAGGCATAAAATGCCTGAAATAGCATCACAATCTACCATTTCTCACAGCAACCATTTTTTATTAGCACTGTCTGTGAATAACCTCTTAATTCTAAGCTGTTCTATTTAGCTTCAGTCCACATTAAGGAGACAGCTGGTTGTGTACAAAGTATTGAAGCTCTTAATCATAGTCATACAGCACAGGAGGCGGCCATTCGGCCCATCATACCTGTGCCAGCTCTTTCAAAGAGCTCTCCAATTAGTCCCAGTAGGCCCTCTGCTCTTTCCCCATAGCCCTGCAAATTTTTCCTTTTCAAGTATATATCCAATGGCCTTTTGAAATTACTATTAAATCCACTTCCACCACCCTTTTCAGGCAATGCATTCCAGATCATAACTCGCTGCATAAAAATATTTCTCCTCACCCCTCCCCTGGTTCTTAAGCCAATTATCTTAAACCTGTGTCCTCTGGTTACTGACCCTCCTGCCACTGAAAACAGATTCTCCTTATTTACTCTACCAAAACCCTTCATAATTTTGAAGACCTGTATTAAATCGCCCCTTAACCTTCCCTGCTCTGAGGAGAACAACCCCAGCTTCTCTAGTCTCTCTGCATAACTGAAATCCCTCATGCCTGGAACCATTCTAGTAAATCTCCTCTGCAAGGCCTTGACATCGTTCCTAAAGTGTGGTGCCCAGAATTGGACACAATACACCAGCTGAGACCAAGTGATGTATAAAGGTGGTTCATAACTTCCTTGTTTTTGTACTCTATGCCTCTAATTATAAAGCCCAGGATCCTGTATGATTTTTTAAGTCTTCTTAACTTGTCGTGCCACCTTCAAAGATTGTCTACAGTAAAATCTCACTTTTTGGACTTTTTTTTGTGCAGAAGAACCTGCCTACATTTTATATTTTAATTAAATCACTGAGCAGTACAGCTTAAATTGTACCTTGCTGCAGTCAGTTAAAATGGCACTTCATGTGTGAAGACTGAGCCCAGGGAAATTACACTGAATGTGCCATAATGCCACAGAAGGTGGCACTTCTGCCTCGAGAGAGTGCAAGATGACTAATCTAGTTTCTTTTTTGAATTTCCAATTTACATAGGTTAAACTCGATCCCATTCAGATCTGAAGTCAGCTTGTCCAATGATGGTGAGCCAAAGATTTGCAACTCCAGTTTAATTCAGTAACTTTAACGCAATGCCTGTTAACTCAACTATTAATTCAGCCAGGATTTTAATCAGACTGAACCAACCTTACAATTTAACGGTCAGCCTTGGCTCAGTGGTAACACTCTCACCTCGGAGTCAGAAAGTCGTGGGTTCGAGCCCCCACTCCAGAGACTTGAGCACATAATTCAGGCCAACACTCCAGTGCAGTACTGAGGGAGTGCTGCACTGTCAGAGGTGCTGTCTTTCAGATTAGATGTTAAACCAAGGCCCCATCTGCCCTCTCAGGTGGATGTAAAAGATCCCATAGCACAATTGGAAGAAGAGCAGGAGAGTTCTCCCTGGCAAATATTTATGTCTCAACCAACATCACTAAAACAGATTACCTGGTCATTATCACATTACTGTTTGTGGGAGCTTGCTGTGCACAAATTGGCTGCTGCGTTTCCTCCATTATAACTGTGACTACACTTCAAAAAGTACTTCATTGGCTGTAAAGTGCTTTTGGGCATCCGGAGGTCATGAATGGCGCTATATAAATGCAAGTCCTTTCTTTCTGGACTTCATAGTGCACCATTCAATTTCAGTAACAAAGAACAGACCAAGTGACACAAAAAAACAGCAGATTGTTAGCGCTGTTTACAAGTCTTACCCATTGACGTGCCAACAGATGACAGAGAATTCAGTGCTCAGATCACCCAACTCAGAACAAGCTTAGAGTCTCGACACTAGGTTGCATTTAATTCAATTTTAGTAGGTGTTTTCCTTCGCATTTTTGGTCACATCTGAAATCATCATCATCTTCTTAGGCAGTCCCTCGGAACCGAGGATGACTTGCTTCCACATTAAAAATGAGTTCTCAGGTGACTGATAAGTCCAATGCGGGACCTACAGTCTCTGTCACAGGTGGGGCAGATGGTGGTTAAAGGGGCGGGTGGGTGGGGTGCTTGGGTTGACGTGCGCGCCTTGCGCTTGGCTTCCGCCGAAGAGACTCGAGGTGTTCGGCGCCTTCCCGGATGCTTCTCCTCCACTTTGTGCGGTCTTGGGCCAGGGATTCCCAGGTGTCGGTGGGGATATTACACTTTTTCAAGGAGGCTTTGTGGGTGTCCTTGAAGCGTTTCCTTTGCCCACCTGGGGCTCTCTTGCCGTGCCGGAGCTCCGAGTAGAGCGCTTGTTTTGGGAGTCTCGTATCGGGCATGTGGACAATGTGACCCGTCCATCGGAGCTGATCGAGCGTGGTCAATGCTTCGATGCTGGGGGTGTTGGCCTGAGCGAGAACACCGACGTTGGTGCGCCTATCCTGCCAATGGATTTGCAAGATCTTGTGGAGGCAGCATTGGTGGTACCTCTCCAGTGCTTTGAAGTGCCTGCTGTACATGGTCCATGTCTCTGAGGCATACAGCAGGGCGGGTATCACTGCTGCCCTGTAGACTATGAGCTTAGTGCCAGGTTTGAGGTCCTGGTCTTCAAACACTCTCTTCCTCAGGCGACCGAAGGCTGCACTGGCACACTGAAATAAATTATTGATGACTGGATACAACTTTGGACGATTAATATTCTCTCTTGTTTTAATTTAGAATATTCAACATTTCCAAATGTTACTTTTGCAAATATTGCATGCTATATTGTGCAGCTCTTGAACAATGCCAAGAAACCTATGCTCATTAAATGCGTACCGATGAAGATCTTCCGTTAAAACTCTCTGAACCAAAATCCTGTCAGCGTTATTGAAGGCAGCTTAATGATTTAAAGCACATACACCAAAAGGCAGCCCAGCGGAATATTTCCCTTGCAAATTTATGAAGTTATTGTGCACGATAAATATGACATTTCTAATTGAGGCTCAAATTGGGTATCTTATTTGTCTAAGTGAATAAAACATCTCAGTAATCAGTGTACATGATTTAAACCACACATTTTGTGCTGTTTGCATTGATGTGAGGCTGCTATTGTGTTGTGTAAGTGGGTCAAGTGCTCATTAAATGCGTTGGAGCAAAAGAATTAATTATGCGTTATCGACTTTAAAGACAGCACAACTATGTGGTGTTTAAGCACTGGGGGGGGGGGGGGGGGGAAGAGAGAGGAGGGATTGAAATGTTAAGACTTGACATCTCCAGGAACACCTCCAAATCATTGGATGCCTTGCTTTTTCTGGGATATTCAAATTTTGCTTTGAATGTGAGCTTGCTGGGAACGCAAGTTGTGAGGAGGATGCAAGGAGGCTTCAAGGGGATATAGACAGGTTAAGTGAGTGGGCAAGAACATGGCAAATGGAATATAATGTGGAGAAATGTGAAGTCATCCACATTGGTAGGAAAAATAGAAAAGCAGAGTATTTTTTAAATGGTGAGAGATTGGGAAATGTTGGTGTTCAGAGGGACCTGGGTGTCCTTGTACACGAATCACAGAAAGTTAACATGCAGGTACAGCAAGCAATTAGGAAAGCAAATGGTATGTTGGCCTTTATTACAAGAGGATTTGAGTACAAGAGTAAAGACGTCTTATTGCAATTATATAGGGTTCTGGTGAGACCACACCTGGAGTATTGTGTACAGTTTTGGTCTCCTTACCTAAGGAAGGATATACTTGCCACAGAGGGAGTGCAATGAAGGTTCACCAGACTGGTTCCTGGGATTAGGGGATTGTTCTATGAGGAGAGATTGAGTAGACTAGGCCGATATTCTCTCGAGTTTAGAAAAATGAGAGGTGATCTCATTGAAACATACAAAATTCTTACTGGGCTTGACAGGGTAGATGCAGGGAGGATGTTTCCCCCAGCTGGATTGTCTAGAACCAGGGGTCACAGTCTCAGAATAAGGGGTCAGCCATTTAGGACTGAGATGAGGAGAAATTTCTTCACTCAGAGTGGTGAATCTTTGGAATTCTCTACCCCAGAGGGCTATGGAGGCTCAGTCGTTGAGTATATTCAAGGCAGAGATCGATAGATTTTGAATATTAAGGGAATCAAGGGATATGGGGATAGTGCAGGAAAGTGGCGATGATCAGCCATGATCTTATTGAATGGCGGAGCAGGGTAGAGGGGCCAAATGGCCTACTCCTGCTCCTATTTCTTGTCATGATGTTCTTATGTCCTAGTGTTTTGCTGCCACACTCACAGCGCTAGGGTACACCAACTAACTCCAGTTGTAACAAACCTACAAGAAGGGACTATGCCCTCTGGTGGGAATCCTGCACCGAGGTCAACATTATCTTGAGGGCCAAATAAAACCCAAACAAACAACCACCGCAATGTCTGGTACGGGGCAAAAAAATAATGAGGAGGGTCGTAATCCACATCGGCCAGTCCCAGGAATAAATAGGCAGGTATTAACAAGTACTCCGCATTCGAGAGTGAACAGGCCTTACTGGTGCCGGTGTTAGCGGACTGTACATTTTTAATACTCACTTCTAATCTTAAAGGGTTTGATATCCTGGGTCAAAATTGAGGAGGCCAGGAGGTTTATTGTTCCTTTTGGGTCAAATATAATCAGATGATGTCCACGGGACAGATATGCACCAGTAGGCTGATCTAGGCTCAGTCCATCACCAAAAATATATTTTAAACATATATGAGACATACTAAAATTGTATCTCAAATATATCAAACATTTAAACTGCATCTGTAGCGGTATCACCGAGTGTCCCTTACTTACCGGACATAATTCCCTTTAACGCGATGACGCGGGTTAACGCGATGACGTCACGTCGCACATCACGTGACCGTCCCAAGCGCGGGCAAACGCGATGATGTCATCACGCAAGTCACGTGACTACCCAAGCGCGGGAAGAACATGATGACGTCATCACGCAATCCACGGGACTGCCTACTCAAGTCCTCGTGGCGTCCCCTTTGGGGAAAGACCTGTTCCACGGCTCTCCTGCATCAATCTACGTTGTTTGCTGTATTTCATCTAATCCAACATTAAAGTCCTGTTTGTTGTTCTTCCGAGTCAAGCTCCGTTATTTGTTAGGAATACGCCTATTCCTACATTGGTGACCCAACGACGTGAGGACGGGAATTCATCAATACCTACATTGGTGACCCCGTCTCCGTGAACGTTTTTCACGGTAGAAGTGCACAGCCTGAACCCCGTCTCTGAACGGTTTCACAGAAGAGCACGCCGAACAACAACCGACGAACACCAATTCCTACAATTGGTGACCAACGACGTGAGCTCATCAATACCTACATTGGTGACCCCGTTTTTCGTGAACGTATTTCACGAAAGCAGCGCAGCCGGACCCCGAATTTTCGTGAACGTTTTTCACGAAAGAAGCACGCAAGGAAGCTTAAGCCA
Source organism: Somniosus microcephalus (assembly GCF_052327205.1). Classification (NCBI taxonomy): domain Eukaryota; kingdom Metazoa; phylum Chordata; class Chondrichthyes; order Squaliformes; family Somniosidae; genus Somniosus; species Somniosus microcephalus. The sequence continues at coordinate 82,882,563 of NC_140994.1, read as the reverse complement.
TTTCGCTCAGCTACCGCAACACTGGGAGCAACAATCGCCCTCGTGCTTTATAAAGGTAGAAGCCCCGTTCGCCTTGTGCGACATCGATACGGCGCAGACCACGTACCTGGATACCGTCTCCGTTTTCAACGGCTCTACCGACTTTCGGAGCGTCAGCCTCCAACAACCCCACGGCAGAACAGCAAGTATAACACCCTCACAGCGCGGGTACAGCATGTTTACGGGCTCACAGGATCGGAGCGCGCCCCGGCGGAGAGGCCACGAGGACTCGGTCCTCGCAAAACACCCCTCGCAACTCACGAGGACTCGCCCCTCGCAATCCACGAGGATTCGCCCCTCGCAACCCACGAGGATTCGCCCCTCGCAACCCACGAGGATTCGCCCCTCGCAACCCACGAGGATTCGCCCCTCGCAACCCACGAGGATTCGCCCCTCGCAACCCACGAGGATTCGCCCCTCGCAACCCACAAGGATTCACCCCTCGCAACCCACGAGGACTCGCCCCTCGCAACCCACGAGGACCCATCCCCCGCCGATGCCGCACCAGCCCGTCAGCCTGCTGGTCTGTCTTTTCTACCACGCTTTTCGGCGCGACGACAAAGCGTTGCCGCCCTCCCGGCAGTTTTTCCCCCTACCGAAATCAACAACAACTAGAAGTGTTGCCGCCCTCTCTAGTTTTCCCCTCAACAAAAGCAAACATCTACTGACGCTGCGACCATCGAGGATGGGTCCAACGGGCATCCCGCGGCCGCGATCAGCCACACGAAAATTGCTCTCATCACCGATCACTGATCAACGCAGCAACAGTTCACTCTCTTCTGTGTTACCGTAGTAGCACTACGGCACGCACCGTTCCGTGCATTCCCGACTACCCGAGAGTTCGCTCGCCTGTCGGCGAGTTCACCAACCTGCCCAGACCCATGTTTTTTTCCTCCTGGATCACCCGTTCAGCGTTCCTGCAGATTTCGTCAGACTGGGGACCTTTTCCCAACAATGACAGAGCCATGGTCCGCATCTGCCCAACCTGACAGTCGCTATGACGCGGCCAGCTGTTTTGCCCCGGCGCCCGCTTCGAACCACGGGCTACAGAGGTCACACGCTTCCACGGTCCTTCGCATGGCTGAATACGTTTTATTCGCCATGACGCCACGGTCCTTCACAAGGCTGGATATGTTTGATCCGCCACGACACACGCAAGGGTCCGCTCATGACCAGCACATATTTGGACCTCGCCCGCCAAGTCGAGACAGCATGACCGCCGAGACCACCCATCGTCGTTACGCCAACTCAAGTACGACCGCCCGCCAGACCGTCAGCCACCCAGCAGTCTCCATCTCAAGACTACAGGAGTCGTTCGGACAGGCTCGTCAGACCATCTCATCGTTTGACGCCGACCGTTAAAACGAATTCTGGGGAGGCGCATGTAGCGGTACCACCGAGTGTCCCTTACTTACCGGACATAATTCCCTTTAACGCGATGACGTGGGCTAACGCGATGACGTCATGTCGCACATCACGTGACCGTCCCAAGCGCGGGCAAACGCGATGACATCATCACGCAAGTCACGTGACTGCCTACTCAGTCCTCGTGGCGTCCCCGCTGGGGAAAGACCTGTTCCACGGCTCTCCTGCATCGATCTACGTTATTTGCTGTATTTCATCGAATCCAACATTAAAGTCCTGTTTGTTGTTCTTCCAAGTCAAGCTCCGTTATTTGTTAGGAATACGCCTATTCCTACACATCTATTAAATATTAAAAACAACTTGCAGTTATATAGCGCCTTTAACGTAGAAAAACGTCCTAAGGCACTACACAGGAGCGTATTTAAAACATATATTCAAAAGAAATCTAAAACATATTTAGAACTTAGATTTCGTTCCAGCACCGAGTACTGTTTGTGCACACCACAGACTCAAACCAACAATTGATTTTTAATAATCCCAGCAATAAAATGCTTTACAAAAACATGAACTGGTCGACAGATTTCAGAAACCTGCACTTGTGTAAGAGGTTTGAGGAACAGCTGATGCAGGTTGCGACTCAGCAGCTCCATGCTTGCTAAAGAAATCAGGCGTCCTTTGGTGTTAAGATTCCTGCAGTTTACCCAATGGATGAATGATTTGAGTTCAGGAAAATCTAAAACTCAAAATAGGTCCAAGATGAGGAAGTACAAGCTGAACACTTAGTTACACTAGATTTAAGCAAAAGTTTACAAATAGATTGGTGTTAAAAAAATTTTTTTTTAAATCACGTGCTCACCATCACCAACCTCCTATAGGGGGTAAAATTCAACCTCGGCAGCAGTGCAAAACAGGCGATAGCAAACCTCTGCCCCTTTTTTCCACATGGCAGCTGATGATGATTCTGCCATTGCCATTTACACTTCATCTAGACTCATCTTTTGTTTCTTAACTTGTCCCATTACCATCTCCTTTTGCCTTGCACCATCATCCTTTTTGTCTCTTAATCTCTCCTGCCTTCCATCCTATCACAGATCTTCCCTTTTGTTCTTTCCTCCCCCACCCTCTCCCTGCCCCTGCACTTGCTTAAAAACATTTCACATCTCCAACTTTTTCCAGTTCTGATGAAGGGTCATTGATCTAAAACGTTAACTCTGTTTCTCTCTCTACAGATGCTGCCTGACCTGCTGAGTATTTCCAGCATTTTCTGTTTTTATTTCAGATTGCCAGCATCCGCAGTATTTTGCTTTTGTGATAGCAAATTAGCAGTCCGTTTACACCCCACCCGATTTTCTTTTCCACTATTTATTTTTCTATTAGGCTGCATAACAATCGGATGCAGCGGGAGGCAAGAGGCTCACCAAATTAACACATGCAGTTACATAGCACCTTTAACTTAGTAAATCATCCCAAGGTGGAATCGCAATCAGACAAAAATGGATACTGAGCCACATAAGGAGATATTAGGAGAGAGGGGTAGGTTTTAAGGAGCGTCATGGAGGAGAGCGAGGTGGAGAGGCAGAGTGTTTTAAGGAAGGAATTCCAGAGCTTAGGGCCTAGGCAGCTGAAGGCACGGCCGCCAATGGTGGGGCGAATGGAGTGAGAGATGGGTAGAAGGCCAGAGTTGGAGGAACACACAGAGTTCTCGGAGGGTTGTAGGGCTGGAGGAGGTTAGAGATAGGGAGGGGCGAGGCCATGGAGGGATCTGAACGTTAGGGGAACTTTTAAATTGAAGAGTTGGTGGACCGGGAGCCAATGTATGTCAGCAAGCACAGGGGTGATGGGTGAATGGGACTTGGTGCGAGTTCGGATACAGGCAACAGAATTTTGATGAATTCAAGTTTATGGAGGGAGCCGGCCAGAGGAGTACTGGAATAGTCAAGTCTCCCCTTCTGAATGCTGAAACCACATTTCACAAGATGCAACCAGATTCAGAAAATATTAACTGAAAATTGTTTTGGTATTCAATTTTAAGTGAAGAGGCTAGAATAAAGAAGGTAGTGTCTTATCACATACTCAGGATTTCTCAGAGCACTTTGCAACCAATAAATTGATTGTTGAAGAGCAGTCACTGTTGTTAGGTAGGATAAGCACACACGGCAAGGTCCCACAGACAAGAAATAGGTTGAGTGACCACTTAATCTGTTTGGATTGAGGGAGAAACATTGACTAGGTTAAATCCCGCTCCTTCGAATAGTGCCATGGGATCTTTCACACTGACTTAAAAAGACGACCCCACCGACCGTGCGGGGCGACCTCAGTACTGCACTCAAGTGCCAATCGAGACTGCGCGCACAGATCCTGGAGTGTGGGAGGAGGGAGCTTGAACCCACGACCTTGTGTCTCAGAGGTGACCGAAAGGTCACAGCCTTTGTTAAGTCTATCAGAATTAATATCTCAAGGAGCTGGCCGCGTTTTGTGGGCCTGGGATTTGTAGCCCTGACGGTGCTTATGCTCACTTCCACAGCTGTCGCCACTTGAACTATAATTGACAATGTCGGCGGGCAAATTCACCGATGTCGTGCTCCCAGCAGGGAAGCCACACTGGAAGGGAGCACAGGTCGGCGAATTGGCGCTACGCTGCTGTAGCCCTATCTCCGCTGGGAGCGCGGGAGCGATGAATCTAGCCTCATAATTAAAGAAAGACAGAAAGATAGGGTTGCCAACTCTGGTTGGACGTATTCCTGGAGATTACATCACACAAGCTCCCACTTGCAACCGCCCCACAGTCAAAACAGCCGGTTTTCCCCATCTGCAATATTTTTACAATTAAGCAGCAAAAGTGTTCAAAGAAAATGAAGAAAACAGACAATTGATTTTAAAGCCCCTATGATTTTTCTCCCGGGTGTTGCTCACAGCAGTGTCCCAGAGATTAATCTTCAATTCCTGGAGACTCCTGGGCAATCCTGGAGGGTTGGCAACTCTATAGAAAGAAAACTAATGCTGAATACTGGCCTCCAGGTAGAGGTAGTGACTCGCTCCTTTCATATACGATCTAATCTCAAATTATTACTTTAATTTAAAGTTTAATGATATTGGCTGGAGACATGTTATTATGTACAACAAATCTGGAGTTAGTTTAGGGAGAAAAGATTTTCTAGACTCCATTTCTCATCCATTAGATCATAATTGGCCACATGAGGCTTCAATATTAAAATATAGGCCTGTATTATGACTAAGCTCCTATGGTTGAGTCAGAAGATCCACTTTATACCAAATAATCCACATACCTCAGCATCCAACACAATGAACTAACCACCAACTATTGTCACGTGTCCTTCGTGAAATATTTATTGTTTAAATTCTTGCTGAAATCCATTTATAAAGCAAAGGAGGTGACGGGGAGAGAGAGAAAAGTTATTTCCCCCCCCCCGCCCCCCCCGAGATTTGAGCACATAATCCAGGCTGACATTCCAGTGCTAGTACTGAGGGAGTGCTGCACTGTCAGAGGTGCTGCCTTTTAGATGAGACATTAAACCGAGGCCCCGTTTGCCCTTTCACGTGGACATGAAAGATCCCACAGTACTACTGCGAAGATGATCAGGGGAGTTCTTCCTGGGGTCCTGGCCAATATTTGTTCCTCAACCAACATCACTAAAATAGATGATCTGGTCATTTATTTCACCGCTGTCTGTGGGAGCTTGCTGCATGCAAATTGGCTGCCACGTTTCCTGCATTACAGCAGTGAGTACACTTCAAAAGTACTTCATTGGCTGTAAAGCGCTTTGGGATGTCATGTGGTCGTGAAAGGCGCTGTATAAAAGCAAGTTTTTTTTAAATTTTCAATATAGCCTTTAACTTGCTCACTTGCACTATGCCAGTCTTTATATCCACTGTAAGGACTGTAAGGGGGGGGGGGAGGTTAATATTCAGATGAGATCTAGTACTGGAAACTCTTAGCACAAAGCCAGGCCGAATATACTGAGGAGCCGCTGTTGAGGAAATATCTAGAGTTTGTGCTTGTTCTCCAAAGCTCTCAATTGCCCTCTAGTGTCAGCCTGTCATCCCGGGTACCCAAAGAAACAAATAATTGGTGGTTTCTCTTTATTACTTCAAGTATTATATCACTTGGATTCTGTGTTAAAAAAGTACCAGTGAGGCAAATCTGCCTCAGGTATTTACAGAGTGAGAAGGGAGCAGAGCTCAGTGTCTGGTCAAAAACATTAACAAAAAAATAACAGAATCATGTCCTTAGTAACTGATTAACAAATATTAAATTTAATTTAACATGACAAAGCTATCTCACTTGGAACAAAGTTCATTCACTCTCAAGACTCCAGTTTAGGAATAAAGTCAGTTAAAAATCATGATTCTAATCTTTAACAGGTCTTAGTATTTAACAACAGGCTCGGTTTCACAAACACTGTGGTTATGGCTTCACTCAATTACAGTTCTAAGGCCAAGGTTTTTTTCTCAATTACTGTATTGAGGGCAATGCCCCTTTCTGTCAACCTCCTGGAACCTCTTGACCTTTATCCCAACTTAAATCAGCAGAAGCAAAATAGCCAAAAGTCCCATTGAAATAATGAAAATGCCAAAATGATTTTGGGGAGAGGCAAGATTAATGAGCAGGCTTGTTGAACAGGAGTAGAATCACTGTTTCTTGCTAGTTCTTACATTTTTCAATGAAAGAAAACAAACAAAACTGCCTTCAGCTCAAATCGCAGTTTCTGCCCGACCAAAAAAACAATCTTATCCCCCCCACCCTCCCTCTGCTTGAAGACATTTTTAATCCCATTCTAGATTACAGATTGCAAACTTCAAAGCTCTCGGAGTCACAGTAGATCTGTGCAAAAAACAAGTTAATGCTTCACTAATGTGCTACGCAGCACCGCACAGAACACTGACTGGAGAGCATTTAACCAACAGGGTGGCAACTGGCACTGAAACGTGCAGGACTCGACTAGTAACTGCAAATTTATATCCAAAAAGGGGAAGCTTAAAATTACACAGCGCCTTTTAAAAGAAAAAGTACGTATAAAACCCAACTATATTTGAAAGCGATAATACACCGAGTTATTCCACTTGCTTCATTCTCTGAAGAATCACTGTTGGAAATGCTCATCGAGGTCAATGGAGTGCGTGTGGTAGAAAACCAACAAATGACTTGTATACACTGGCTTACTGGAAAATAAACTATCTCCTGACATCAGCACTCTGTGGGTGATCTGTCCCTGATGTCACTCACTGGTGTATTTTCCAGTAAACTGTTGCTCGCTGCTTCTACAAATGGACACAAGAGTTGTTTCTGACCAGACTCGCATAGAAATGGGACAACGCTGCCATTATCACGTCACAGACGAGTCGGAAGTCAGTCAAAACTTGCTTTCGTCCACAACGTGCTGGAAAATTACCGATTTCAGAACTGAATTCCTACCCTATTCCAACCATCTTTGAAAGTCAAGTGTTCCGTCTTATACAGCGTGTTACGGAATCAAAGGAGACTAATTTCTTAGCACTGCTATTAGCTTTTGTAAAATGCATCTATTTCAAATACCATCAAATTGCCCAGAGATACCATAGACAGCTCTGGACAAAAAGAGCAGCCTGTCTCTCTTTAATATTCATTATTTAACAATCACATCTGTAAAAAGGTTTTTAATAGCTTTCAGCTATTGTTACCACGACAAGTGCAATCTGTTCATTGACTGGGCAACATACCCATTACAAAAGTAATTCATTCATTGGCTGAATAACATATCCATTACAAGAGCAATTTGTTCATTGGCTGGGTAACAACCATTACAAGAGTAATTCATTCATTGGCTGAATAACATACCCATTACAAGAGCAATTTGTTCATTGGTTGAATAACATACCCATTACAATTGCAATCTTGTCATTGACTGGGTTAAACACCCATTACAAGTACATCCTGCGAATTGGCTGGGTTAAACATCCATTACAACTACAATCTGCTCATTGTAATAGGTGCTTGATCAAGCCAAGTACAATCTTCTCACTGGCTGGGTTAAACACCCATTACAGGAATCGACAATCTGATTTGAGAAATGCCAATCAAACTTTGTAAAAGATTTCAGGGTTTCAAACAATTTCCTCTTTCAGCAACATATTTTACAGATGTTATGTCACAGTTGAGAGCTCACAAAGAAATTATTAATAGGGCCAGTAATTCCAGTCCCAACGCGTGAGTACGGACGGTGTACTCACGCGTGGGCCCGTTGGAAGTGCCGGATTTCAGCATGCGCGGGAAACTGGCATTTCCTCTCCATCGAACTAAGGGGTTAAGAGGTCCAACGCGTGCACGCAGGACTCTGCGCGCACGCGTTGAACTTCCTTCGTTTTGACAGGTTTGCGCGTGTGCAAGGGCCTGAACTTTTTAGAAATGAAAAAAGGAGGCGTAAGGAGTGGATTCTTGAAGGTAAGTGGGCTATTATTTAAAATTATTACATTTTTTCCATAGCTTCATTGTTTTTAAGGACTTTACAGTAAGGTAAGTTTATTTTTAGACCCGATTTCGTAAAAAATTATTTTTTTCAAAAATTTTATTAATTGTTTTAAATAGTTTTTTAAAGTTATTTATAGTTTATTTAATTATTGGGATGTTTTTTAAAATTTTAATTAAAGTTAAACTAGTCTTTTGTGCGCCCGTACTTTTCATGAGTTTGACAGTCTTTACTATCAAACTCATGAATGAGTTTCCCCTCCCCTGATTGGCTGCAGAGTGCTCACCTGATCCCAGCTGGCACATCGCACTAACTACGCCGCTGGATCAGGTAAGCACATCGCACCGACATCTGAACCGGGCCAGTGACAGGAAATGCAAGCAGGCCCAGGCTTCAGATGTCAGCAGGCAGGGTGAGTGCAGATCGGGGGCTTGCACGCGCGGCAAGCCCCCGATCCTAATTTCTGGCCCATAAACTCATCTTTGAGCCACAAAGAAATGGTTTCAAGAGTACAGGAATGTCTGCAAGTTCTTGCTCAGCTTGTCTGACCACTAGTGAGGCATTTGTGTGAATCACGTAGGCCTAGATTTTCCATCCTTCCCCTCTCTGTGCTTCCATTTCTATTGTACCTTGCTCGTTCCCCTTATTGGGTTGTGTGTGATTGGAGTGGGCAGGCCAATCACACTGTTGACTCAGTTAAGTATATAACACTTGAGCTAACATTTGCTTGCAAAAACTTCAGTTTTAACTCACAGAAAGTAAAATACCAGATGCCGTGATTAATATCTTTTCAAATAGGTTTCAGGTTACACTTTAGGAATTCAGCTGCTGAGCTATCTTAAAAAAAAACGCAAAAAGGAGCATTTTTGCACTGACCCTGCATTAGGTCACAACAACTCTCATTTATTGCAATATACTTTAAACCATGCAGCTGAAGGCCAGGTGCGATGAAATAGAAATAGCGTAACAGAACGTTATTTAATTCCATCAGTCTTAAATCTCAACAACGCCTGTACAGCATTTGAAGCTTCCAAACGTGTTATAATGTCGGATTTTCAGTTTTTTGATTCTTTGTTCTTTTAAGTGACCTAAAACGAAATTTTATTCCTTATCAAATTGCATTTGTGTGAATCATGTAGGCCTAGATTTTCCATCCTTCCCCTCTGATTTCTCTGCAGATGTGGGCTGGCATATAGAACGAAGAATCAAATGAGGTAAATATGAGCTCCGACCTATTTCGCAGAACGTTTTACTACTCATTATTCATTCTCGGGCTGTGGGCATCGCTGGCAAGGCTGGCATTTATTGGCCATCCCTAGTTGCCCCTAGTGTACAACAGAGTGGCTTGCTCGGCCACTTCAGAGGACAGTTAAGAGTCAACTACGCTGGTGTGGGAATGGAGCCAGACCGGGTAAGGATGGCAAGTTTCCATCCCTAAAGGACAATAGTGAACCAGTTAGGTTTTTATGACAGTCTGACAGTTTCATGATCACTTTTATTGATACCAACGTTCTCTGGACTATCAGTCCAGGCCTCTGGATTACTAATCCAGTAATATAACGACTACACTACCGCCATTTGAATGTTGGGGGCAAGGGATGCCTGTTAGGCCTGGCCTTACAGTGTCCTGGTTGGACCTATGTCAGGAGGTGTCATCACATAACATAATGGTTTAAGGACTGAGCTACTCAAAACTCGATTACTCACAGCACCAGGTACACAATAAGCTGGTGGAGGAAAAGCACATGTTGCCTTAATCAAACTGGACTAGAGTCTCTAGGACTGTCTCACTTCAATATTCATTGTGAGAATTCCCTATTATTTTTCTCCCCGGTTGCCCAATTAACCTCAGATTCCTGGTGACTCTGGAACAATCTGGGAGGGTCAGTAACCCAACATCCAAAGGTCAGCGGGGGGTCTTGCGCGACCACTCAGAGCGTCGCCTCGTGCTGGCCTCTAAGGATAACGGCCTGCCACTGCAAAACTCTGCACCCCCCACCACCACCCCAGTCTGCCACGACTACCCGGCAGAAGCTAGCGGGGGTGGGGTTGCAATTGGCCGTCTTCAGGCGCTGGAAATTCAGCTGGGGCATCGCCACGAAGAGGGAGTCCCAACCCCCTGCGTCTCGACCAAAGGAGGCCATAAGCACTGGGCTGTAATGTGACAAAGCCGGTATCAGTCCTGTGCGAAGCCAGCTTCCAGCTATCGAGCAGGGTGACACAAATTTGTGGGACGCAAAGGTCAGCGGGGGGTCTTGCGCAGTTATTTTGCAACACTGCAAGAAACAAACTGTGCACCTCAAGTCAACTAAGTGAGCTTGGAGGGTTTATTTAAAGTAATGTGCAAACTCTCCACTGGATCTTCTGTTAACTCGCCCAAATCTGGCCATGCTGTTCTAGTCTTGTGGCAAATGCAGCGTTAAAAGGTGATGCAACTATGTCAATACTCCTGGCACTATGAGCACAGAAATAGTAAGCACTGTTAAGCTGAAAGATGAGATCATGTTCAGAGAAACAGAAAAAAAACCAACTAGATGTATAATTAGAAAAAGCAGAATACTCATTTTCTAAGTAATTATGGAAATGCTTCAAAAACACACAGAACCCTTTGTAATGTATTTCACTTGGCTAGAATCCCAAGTTTAACTTGATGCTGCGAAGACTAAATATCTTTGGAGTGTAAGCTTTCCTTCAAGTCTGTACAGCTTTGTAGTGAGACTATAATTAAATGCAATTCAAAAATTACTTATATAGCAAAAAAAAATGCAGTACAATGAGAGTAGCCCCTCCCGCCTCTCCTGTTTTCTCTATTAAACAAGTTACAGGAGCAGCCCTTAAAGCATGGCAGGGCTGGAGTATTTCATTTCAATTTTATCACGTCCTGGGCACAGCATCTGTTGTCCATGGTGAAGAATGGTCTTGTCGTTTTATGTCTTTGATGAATCGTTGAAGGAAAAGAAGTATAGTGACACTGCAAACATTACGTGGAAAACATTCATTTTTAATCACAAAATATTCATTATGACCCAATTCAAATTGCCCATAATAACACAGTTTAGACTCAAAATAGTTAAAAGCTCCGAAGCGGTTTGGATTTTTTTTTTTTTTTTTGAATATAAAGGCTGGTCAGCTTAGGTAAAAAGGAGTCATGTTGACAATCACATTATTGCAGGGTCAGCAAACATATTCTGCAAAAAATGCTGAATTGGTTGTTTAAAATCCTTGATTTTTCTTCAGTCTGGATCAAATCACGTGACTTTTATGGTTGGACAGGAAACCTTTGCCCATCTTAAATGAATGATCTCAGTTCCCACATCAGATGCAGAGTGTTCTTTTGAGTAAATGCCACTAATTACGTAGCCTCATGTTCACTTTTGGTTCTCCCCCCACCCCCCAAACAACAACAAAACAAAAAGCAGGGCAGAAGTTACATATGATTCAGATGTTATTTTGGTTTTTTGTGATTAAGTGGTTAAGAGATACCAAGAAATGATCCCGGGGGGGAATGAGTTATTATTCAAAGGTGGTACATCAAGCGACTTGTATCAGAAGCTCGGTTATAAACGTGGTTACTAAAAGAAAATGCTTCACATTCTAGTAACATTCTTAATTAATCCACAGCATGAAATGTTTTCGCTGAATTCCTAGCCTACCAGATCATGTAACTAGGACTTGAAGCTTGGGGCTTCTAGAAAGTAGGATATAATCTCCATCGAGTAGGCAAGCCGTGGTCTCCATTTATATTGCCCTATGTCAAGGCCCTGCTGGTTACAGATGCAGCATTAATCACAAAAGGAGGACAAGAATCCTGTACAGGCTGGACTCAACGTAATTTAGTTTTTGTTTAAAAAAGCTTAAATAGAATTTTTATTGCAAGTGACGTTTGTTCCCTGGAGCCACCCTGGCTCCAAACTCCCATTAAAAGTTGTATTTCAGCTGGGTTCTACATTCTTGCCGACACTACCATTGTATACAAGGGGATTTTTAAAAAACTTTCATTCATTTGTCAAAAATATGGTACAACTGACTTTGCCTCCACTTATGTGAATATTGGATGTGAACATTTCTGTAAATTGACAACCTAAAACCGTTTCCAACCGCACACCTGTCAAATGGATAATTTTAGCCATTTTTGTTTTGATCCAAACACCCCAGATTGCAAAAGTTTTTTTTATTTTTTATTTTTTTTAATATATTCGTTCATGGAATGTGGGCATCGCTGGCAAGGTCCGCATTTATTGCCCATCCCTAGTTGCCCCCGAGAAGGTGGCGGTGAGCCGCCTTCTTGAACCACTGTGTTCCAAATATCTTTTGTACAATGTTGTGCCTGCTTTATGATATTTCTAAAACCCACTGTTAGCCTTGGCTCAGTTGGTAGCTCTGAGTCAGAAGGTTGTGGGTTCAAGTCCCACTCCAGAGACATAATCTAGGCCAACACTCCAGTGCAGTACTGAGGGAGTGCTGCCTTTCGAATGAGATGTTAAACCATCTGCCTTCTCAGGTGGACATCAAAGATCCCATGGCACTACTTCGAAGAGGAGCAGGGGAGTTCTCCCCGGTGTCCTGGCCAATATTTATCGCTCAACCAACATCACTAACGATTATCTGGTCATTAACTCATTATTGTTTGTGGGAGCTTGCTGTGCTCAAATTGGCTGCCACATTTCCCTCATTACAACAGTGACATTACGTCAAAAGTACTTGATTCCTGTAAAGCGCTTAGGGATGCCCTGAGGTTGTGAAAGGCGCTATATAAATGCAAGTTCTTTCTTTCGCTGAACTGGGTTGATTGATCGTTCCCAGCAGCGTAACAGAGACCACAGTGTATACATTGCAAGGCTCCATTTCTGCAGGGGGGGGGGGGTGGGGCGGAAGAGAAAGAGATGCCTTGGGAGGCACATGCATGGCAACGACGAGTCGTAACTACTACGTTGTAACTCTATCTCCGACCTCCACTCACATCAGGTGAGGGCGAGGCTCAGCACCTGCAGAGAACTCTTGCAGTTACTGCCTTTACATTTCAGAAGTATTCCCGTTACACAATCTGATGCACACTTCCAATTGTAACAGAAAGCTCTTAACTGAACACAAACATTACTTCCTGTTATGGTTTTTTTTGGTTATATTTTTCTGTCAGTATTTAACATTGTAGACTGCCATGTCAACAGTCACAGTGCAGTTGCAGGTTCTTGGCACTAGGTGTCTCTGCATGGCAAATTTGTGAAGTCTGTCTGCCGTGTTGCATATTAACAAAATACTTATATTATTAATGAAGTGCAGTCATGTAGGAAAATGCTGCTGCTATTCTATGCACAGCGGGATCCCACAAAACAGCAATACGATGAATGACCAGTTAATTTTTCTGGTGTTGGATTGGACACGAGGAGGATTCCGTGCTCTTGCCCAAACAGTGCTAAAGGATTTTCAACAGTTGACAGACCCCCCCACACCCTGGAATTCCCTCCTAAACCCTCTGTCTCTCCATCTCCCTCTTCTCCCTGAAGACCCTCTGTAAAACCAGGCTTTTTCTGACCAAGTTTTTGATCACTCCTCCTAATATCTCCTCCTGTAACTCAGCATCCGTGTTTATTTTGATTACACCTCTGTGAAGTGCCTTGGGATGTTTTTCTATGTTAATGCATAACATAAATGCATGTTGTTGTCTACATGTACCACAGGAACAGGGAAACAGGGCCTTGGGTTAAGATCTCACCCAAGGAACGATACCTCTGACAATCAAGCACTCCCTCAATACTGTGCAGGAGTGTCAGACTGCATTGTGTGCTCAAATGCTGGAACAGGGCTTGAACCAATGACCTTCTGAAGTGAGGCGCTATTGCCGCACAAGTCCCGAACGCCAGAAGTAAAATGAATCATAAAATATTTCAGCATCTATGGATGTTCAGAGATTGACCTTTTTTGCATTGTGCTCAATATCCTAATAATCACACATGCATGTGCTTGCAGGCACTCTCACCCATACACACCTCTCTGCAAGGTGAGCTGTTTTACAAGTAAGTGATAATGCAATAAACCTCGAGTTTAGAAATTGAAGGAACGATCAGCCATGATCTAATAGAATGGCGGAGCAGGCTTGACGGGCTGAATGGCCTCCTCCTGTTCCTATGGTCCTAATCTGAGACTATCTGTTGTGATAGGGGAGGAGGGAGAGAGACAGATACACCGTGCAAATTCCTGTCAGACCTCCGGGATGCTAAGGTTAAAATGAGTTTACAGTAAACTGCTCAATGACCAGGTCTGGATCACATGTTTCAAAGAACAAAACTTCAGAATCTTTTTTTTTGTGTTTCGTACAGAATTTAATGGTTTTAGATTCTATCCCTCCTCCTCTTCCCCTGCTTTATCTGGATTATTATTAAAGGCTGAGTAGCAAGATGTATGGACTAATTGCTGAACGGGAGCTGAAGGACCATTAAGATAGCAGGGACACAGAACGTCAAACAATGGTCTATTATTTCAGCTTGAATGCCATTGTAGCGCATTGAATCAACAAGCCCAGCAACCCTGTGACTAAAACTCTAACCTAATTCAATTACCGAGCAGCATTCAACTTGTGTTACCAGCGCACACGCACAAAAAAAATCATAAATTTAACTGGATTAAGCCGAACACAAATTAATCACAAATTAATCTTGAAATCAAACTTTCACGTTACAAATTAACCCGGACAAATATTTCAATGTGAGCTGTTTACAGGAACTGTTCTCAGGAACTGTTCTCTTAATCTGTGTAGCTGTTTGTAAAAGTCCAGTTTGATTAACCATTTAATACCCTGCACAAGCAGAAGGTAAACACACCCACCCTGGCATCTACAAAGGCCACAATGAAGAGTTGACAGATGTTGTATTTCAACTGCTTTAAGCCGCCGTTCTATTTTTAAATCAAAAGTTTCGACCGCTTTGTAACAAAGTACCTGGGTGCAATTCTGCAGTGAATTGTAAGCTTTGAAAATAAAACGTGCTGAACTCCTGCAGCAGTCAACGTGAAAAAGTGACGAGGAGTGTCCGAGCAGCTCTTACTCGACTGAAATCCCTCCCTGACCTTTATTCTATTGTCTCCGGACTGCTGAAAGAGAAAACCTGTTTCCCTGCTTTAAAGTATTGCAAGAGGCAGTTTAAATATCTGGCAAAGCTACTCCCATCCTATAAACACACTAAATCAATTACACTTCGTGCCAAAATTCATTACAAAAAAACTTTCATTCGGAGCCACTAATTTCTTTTTAAGTACCCATGCCATTATTCACAAACAGGATTGATTTTTTTTTTGCCAAGGAGGACCAGGACAAACATTGTTATAAATGGGTTATGTTATGCGTGAGTTTTGCTTTTCTATAAATAACACAGTAATCTCTTTATATTGCATTTCTGCATTGTACCACAAAGAAAAGATCTTGTATTATTTTCTGAGAACTGAATAGCTTTGTATCAAAGCCTAAATCAATGTTTGTGCTCCACAGTTCTGGTTAATGCCAAATAACTATTCAAAGAAAATTTACAACATATGGCTCTTTTATTGCTGCATGTAACATAAAACATTAAAAAAAAAGATCTTTCTTGATTAAAACTCCACTAAGTAATAACAGAATAATACATTCCTCCTTCTGTGCATATGAAATAAGACACTAAGTACTGAACACTAAGTACATGAACAAATTGCGTTTATAAAATTTTTCTTTTAAGAAATCACTTATTAAATTCCAAAGGTAAGGCTCCCCCGACTGGTCCCCCCCCCCCAGTGAATTAAAGATGAACTTTATAAATACCATCCTATCGTAAATATAACCAGTGACTGTAGTATCAAATCGTTCTTTATGTTGTCAATATTTCTGCAAGATGGATTTCATGAAAGAATTGTGCAAATAACTCAATTTATACACGAATTAACTTCCAGAGGAATTCTTGGAACTGCTAGAAAAGTTCGCATTTTGCTTCTTTGAACTTATGTCTGAACATGTGACAATCCCATGATCTGAGCGCTGTGCCAGAAGAAAGGATTGAGCAGACGCGAGCTTGACCTTCTTTCTAAATACCTCAACCCTTAATTAAAAAACCTGGGGTGTGTTTGTAGTCCGAGGCTCAGTCCGTCACCCGGCATTGCAGCACTTAATCATGGGCAGTGTATGATGAATAACATTCCCAATAATGAGATCCGAAGGATGTATTTAGAGTCGCCGCATAATGCAGCGGCCAGATAACCAACACAAAGTTTATATTCGTAAAGAAAACTGCTTTCTATTGATGAGATAAGCGGATGGTTCTGATTATCAGATCTGGTCAGCCACAGGCTGGAATAAAGCGAATGCTTATTACGTTTCTTTCATTGATTCTGTAATTTATGAGTTACAGACCACAACTTGTACCAGAAATCCACCAGTATGGGCTGTGAGAGCACATGGTTTTTGCCCAAGAAATGTGCTTCCACAGCAAATAACTTCTAACCTTGTTTACCGTGGCAGCCAAGCCATAAGTGAAAGGAAAGCTCCAGAAGTCTTCAAATGCTTTCACCAAACAAACTCCTAATACTTCAAAATATGTTATTTCGTTTGAGATAAGCGTTGGTTACACTAAATTGTGCCCAGGCATATTCACCAGCAGGGCAATGCTTCGAAAATAAAAGCTATGGGGATTTTTCAAACACAGGTTGGCAACAGTCCCTCTAATTTTTACTTTAGGTGCATGGTCCCTTTATAACTGGCTGCACAGCACATTCAAATTTCTGCGCGTGCGCGGTTTCTTCAATGTAAAAGCCAGTGAGCAGCCTGCGCGGGACCTGCAGACCGCTACGTGCCCGCACAGCTTCACGGGAAACATTGCTGGTTGGAATTTCATTCTTTGTGCGTGTTCATTCAAAAAGATTTTTTAAAAAGAATTTGCATTTATTTATATCGCGCCTTTCATGATCTCAGGACGTTCCAAAGCACTTTGCAGCCACTGAAGTACTTTTGAAGAGTGGTCACTGTTGTAATGTAGGAAAAGCGGCAGCCAATTTGTGCACAGCAAGCTCCCACAAATAGCAATGTGATAAATGACCAGATAATCTGGGTTTTTTTTTTAGTGATGTTGATTGAGGGATAAATATTAACCAAGACACCGGAGCGAACTCCCCGTGCTCTTCTGCGGAATAGTGCCATGGAATCTTTTACGTCCACCTGAGAGGACAGAGGGGGCCTCGGCTTAATGTCTCATCCAAAAGACGGCGCCTCCGACAGTGCAGCACTGCACGGAGTGTCGGCCTGGATTTTATGCCAAAGTCCCTGGAATGGGACATGAACCCACAAGTTCCTGATATTTAAAAGGCGAGTGCACATAGAAACATAGAAGATAGGAGCAGGAGTAGGCCATTTGGCCCCTCGAGCCTGCTCCGCCATTCAATGAGATCATGGCTGATCATCCAAATTCAGTACCCTGTTCCTGCCTTCTCTCCATATCCCTTGATCCCTTTAGCCTTAAGAAATATATCTAGCTCCTTCTTGAATATATTTAATGAATTGGCCTCTACTGCCTTCTTTGGCAGAGAATTCCACAGGCTCACCACTCTCTGGGTGAAGAAATTCCTCATCTCTGTCCTAAATGGCTTACCCCATATCCTTAGACTGTGACCCCTGGTTCTGGACTCCCCGACCATCGGGAACATCCTTCCTGCATCTAGTCTGTCTAGTCCGTTTAGAATTTTATAAGTTTCAAAGATCCCCTCTCATTCTTCTAAACTCCAGCAAGTATAAGCCTAATCGACCCAATCTCTCCTCATACGTCATTCCTGCCATCCCAGGTATCAGCCTGGTGAATCTTCGCTGCACTCCCTCCATGGCAAGAACATCCTTCCTCAGATAAGGCGACCAAAACTGTACACAATACTCAAGATGTGGTCTCACCAAGGCCCTGTACAACTGGAGCAAGACATCCTTGTTCCTGTACTCAAACCCTCTCACTACGAAGGCCAACATACCATTTGCCTTCTTAACCGCCTGCTGCACCTGCATGCTTACCTTCAGCGACTGGTGCACAAGGACACCCAGGTCTCATTGCACTTCCTCTTCTCCCAATCTATTGCCATTCAGGTAATAATCTACCTTCCTGTTTTTGACACCAAAGTGGATAACCTCACATTTATTCACGTTATATTGCATCTGCCATGCTTCTGCCCAATCACCCAACCTGTCCAAATCATACTGGAGTTTCTCGGCATCCTCCTCACAGCACACACTCCCACCCAGCTTTGTGTCGTCTGCAAACTTGGAGATATTACATCTAGTTCCCTCGTCTAGATCATTAATATATATTGTGAATAGCTGGGGTCCAAGGACCGATCCCTGCGGTACCCCACTAGTCACTGCCTGCCACTCGGAAAAAGACCCGTTTATTCCAACTCTTTGCTTTCTGTCTGCCAACCAGTTCTCTATCCAAGTCAGTACCTTGCCCCCAATCCCATGTGCCTTAACTTTACACGCTAATCTCTTATGCGGGACCTTATCAAAAGCCTTCTGAAAGTCCAAATACACCACATCCACTGGTTCTCCCTTATCTATTTTACCAGTTACATCCTCAAAAAATTCCAGTAGATTAGTCAAGCACGATTTACCCTTTGTAAACCCATGTTGACTTTGTCCGATCCGGTCACTGTTTCCCAAGTGCTCTGCTATTACATCTTTTATAATGGACTCTAGCATTTTCCCCACTACCGATGTCAGGCTTACTGGTCTGTAATTCACCGTTTTCTCTCTACCACCTTTTTTGAATAGTGGGGTAACATTAGCTACCCTCCAATCCATGGGTACTGTTCCAGAGTCTATAGAATTTTGGAAGATGACCAGCAATGCATCTACTACTTCTAGGGCCACTTCCTTAAGTACCCTAGGATGTAGATCATCAGGCCCTGGTGATTTATCGGCCTACAATCCCATCAATTTCCCCAACACCATTTCCCTACAAATACTGATTTCTTTCAGTTCCTCCCTTTCATTAGACCCTATGTTCCCCAACATCTCTGGGAGGTTATTTGTGTCCTCCTTTGTGAAGACAGAACCAAAGTATGTATTTAACTGGTCTGCCATTTTTTTGTTCCCCATTATAAATTCCCCCGATTCTGACTGCAAGGGACCTACGCTTGACTTCACCAATCTTTTTCTCTTCACATATCTATAAAAGCTTTTACAGTCAATTTTTATGTTCCCTGCAAGCTTACTCTCATACTCTATTTTCCCCCTCTTAATTAATCCCTTTGTCCTCCTTTGTTGAATCCTAAACTGCTCCCAATCCTCAGGTTTACTGCTTTTTCTGGCCAATTTATATGTCCTCTCCTTGGATCTTATGCTATCCCTAATTTCCCTGGTTAGCCACGGTTGAGTCACCTTTTTTGTTTTATTTTTATGCCAAACTGGGATGAACAAATTCTGTAGTTCATCCATGCGATCTTTGAATGTTTGCCATTGCCTATCCACCGTCAACCCTTTGAGTGAGATTCCCCAATCAATCCTACCCAACTCGCGCCTCATACCATCGTAGTTTCCTTTATTTAAATTCAGGACCCTAGTCTGAGTCAACTACTTCACTCTCCATCTTAAATGAAGAATTCTATCATATTATGATCGCTCCGACCCAAGGGGCCTCGCACAACAGGATTGCTAATTAATCCCCTCTCATTACATAATACCCAGTCTAAGATGGCCTGATCTCGAGTTGGTTCCTCGACATATTGGTCCAGGAAACCATCCCGTATGCACTCCAGGAATTCCTCTTCCACAGTATTGTTACTAATTTGGTTAGCCCAATCTATATGTAGATTAAAGTCACCCATGTTAACTGCTGTGCCCTTATTGCACGCTTCTCTAATTTCCCTTTTAATGCCATCCTCAACCTCCGCATTACTGTTTGGAGGTCTATATACCACTCCCACTAACGTTTTCTGCCCCTTGGTATTTCTTAGTTCTACCCATACAGATTCCACATCATCAGAGCTAATATCCTTTCTTACAATTGTGTTAATCCCCTCTTTAACCAGCAATGCTACCCCACCTCCTTTTCCTTTTTGCCCATCTTTCCTGAATATTGAATACCCCTGGATGTTGAGTTCCCAGCCTTGGCCACCCTGGAGCCATGTTTCCGTAATCCTAATCATATCATATTCGTTTACCTCTATTTGCGCAGCTAATTCATCCACCTTATTACGAATGCTCCTCACATTAAGACACAAAGCCTTCAGGCTTGTTTTTTTAACGCTCTTAGACCTTTTAGAATTAGTATTTACTGTGGCCGTGTTTGATTTAAACCCTTGATTTCGGTGACTGCCACTTTTGTTTTTCTCCTTCCTGTCTTTTGCTTTTATCCTTGTTTCCCTTTCCTCCGTCTCCCTGCTCAGGTTCCCAACCCCCTGCCATTTTAGTTTAAACCCTCCCCCAAAGCACTAGCAAACACTCCCCCTAGGACTGAGCCAAAGGCAGACACCTAAAATTATCAAAAGAAAAAAAAACATTTGCACTAGAAATATTTTGGACTTTCATTCTGAAAATTAATGATTAAATTCAATCCTTTTGGCGAGCAAGGTCAGAATGTTCACCCAGACTATTAAACAGTTTCTTACTTACGCTGGGACAGGATTGGTGGGGCAAATGGGGCAGGTCTTGCTGTCCTTGCACCTCGGTGCAATAGACCAGCTAGGCACAGCGAGTACGGTATATACGGACCAGCTAGGCACAGCGAGTACGGTATATACGGACCGGGAGGCACAGCGAGCACGGTATATACGGACCGGGAGGCACAGCGAGTACGGTATATACGGACTGGGAGGCACAGCGAGTACGGTATATACGGACCGGGGAGGCACAGCGAGTACGGTATATACGGACCGGCTAGGCACAGCGAGTACAGTATATACGGACCGGCTAGGCACAGCGAGTACGGTATATACGGACCGGCTAGGCACAGCGAGTACGGTATATACGGACCGGCTAGGCACAGCGAGTACGGTATATACGGACCGGCTAGGCACAGCGAGTACAGTATATACGGACCGGGAGGCACAGCGAGTACGGTACATACGGACCAGGAGGCACAGCGAGTACGGTATATACAGACCGGGAGGCACAGCGAGTACGGTATATACGGACTGGGAGGCGCGCCTGTCCTTCTGGAAGCCCCCCACCACACCCCCGATTTCCCATCTACCCCAGGTTCTTCCAGTCTTCAACGAGCATTTCAAAATATTTTCTTTGGATTTCTGAATAAACTGCTCTAATTCCCACTGAACAACTGTAATTGCTTGCTGACCCATTTTAAGGCTGCATCAACACATATTCCAGTTTGGTAACCTCAAGGGCAGAATGAGACACAAGCAAGAAATTAATAGGTATTTTGCCAGCATATGACTCACCCCATTTCACTGTAATAAGGTGTTATAGATGATATTTCTTATAAAATTGTGATTTATATGTTAATAGCATTTTAATGAATTATTAAACATATAAAACAGTAGCTTTACCCCTTGCTGGAAATAATGTATTGCCCAAATTATACATACGCCTGTTTGTTTGATGTCGAGAATTCTCTATTTATATTCATTTATTATATCAACCAGACACTTGTAGACAATCAATTCATTGTTCAGTTTGCTAACACTCCACAATTTCTTTTTAATGAATTTCCAATGCATATAAAACGAGCAGGTTCTGCTTGGAATATTCCTCGGGAGCAGAAATGACAGTCGGATTTTGCTATTTGATTTAAGGTAACCATTCATCACTACCAGCGGAGGGGGGGCGGAACCACATACACACAAGAGCTTTGCTACAACAGTGAAAGCAAGTCTGAACAAAAGAATTCTTCCTAAAAATCATAATTTCTTTTCCTCACAAAACAAAACCCGCAGCAGAATGCTCCTCTTTCAGAACAAGTAATGACAGGCCCGCTACCGTGAGTCAGTGTATGTGTCTGAGTAAATAATATCACACACTACAGCACCAGTCATTAATATTCCCCGAGGCAAAAAAAAAGATGTATTATATGTTCAGAGGGCGAAGTAGCCAAAAGCAAGGTTTTTCCTTATAAAGTAACCCAATTGCCGCTGCGCAAATGGAATTTTTATTAGTTTTGCGATGCCAGAAAGGAATGCAATTGATAGTTTGATTTAAATCCATTTCCCTTTCTAACTGCCCCCCCCCTTCTACAAATAAGAAAAATGGGATTTCTAAAACGGTCAGCGACAGAAATACGCAAGTCGGAGGAGCACAATAAGCACGGTGAGACTTGCATGAATAGCACTGTAAACAACTTTAACTTACTGTAATTTGTCAGCGCTGTATATAAAATATAATTAAAATATAGAGCTTCACACATTAAACATGAAGGTGATGTTAAATTTGCCTGTAGCCAGGTGGGGGCAGGGGATTACTCTTTTCTGATTGGCTCAAATAAAGTATTTAACCACACTGATTCGCTGAATGCAGATCAGAAAAGATCCCCCAGAAAAGCAACCAATTCAATCGCTGCAGTGTTAACCAATCGCATCATTCAATTAATTGTTTCAAAATGGTTCCAGTCACCATCTTGATTTCTGAACCAACTGAATATGTATCTGTACAAATAACACATACTGTATATTGGTAGAAAAACACACATTTTCAAGATATTTTTTACACTGAAATAATTAAACCCACGCGCAAAATTAATAACAGGTTAGAAAGTCCTCCAAGACCATTGCAATTTACATTTGGCAGTTTGTGAGGAAGAAGACTTCACCCAGCCCAGGGTTGGTGAGCACTTTTCCACAAAATTAATTTTGCCAAAACAGCGTTTTTGCCAAGGGGTATTTGATTCACGGTGCAGGCAGTGGTAGAACTAGCTCCTGTGAAGCAGCACACCTCACCTCAATGGGAGCAGGTCAGGGCAAGTTCATATCCGTGATTTAAAAGGAAATGTAAATTCACGGACATTGTGTTCTTCGTGTATATAGTGTTGCAAAATATAATTCATAGTGAAAACTCACCCACCTACAATAAACTAGGTGTGTAATACTTGCAAAGGATAACAGTGAATCATGCAATTTGCTCGATTCCTTACCCAAATCTTAATTGTACAATAAGCAATTTTATTGCACAAAAATTACCAGCATATTTATCCTGCAATATAAATTATACAGGCACTAATTACCATGCTCAATAAATCAAAGTCATCGGGGAGTGACTGCGATGCAGTGCAAGATAAACAGTACATGGAAAATATTAAAATGTTTTTCCTTTTTTCTGAAGCATATGCATAATTTGAAGGGATGATCAATTGAAAGCACAAACTGCTTTAATTGCTAATACTACAGGCTGGCTTCCGGAATGCTGGCACTTTGTGGTTACTTCCAAGTTATGGCTTTACTTAGGAGCTTTGGCTGGATCCAAGAGCTAGACACCTTAGGGGATGTAGGAACACTAAAATGCTGGTTGATGAGACCCTCCAAGGCTCTGCCAAAAAATGAACCCCAAGAGGCTGGAACCTCCATGGGTGGCTCATTAAGTTGGGCAGCAGCCACTCAAAGCAACTTCAAAGTGTGAACATCAGCAAGCCAAGCAGACCGTGTGACTCAGCAAACTAAAGCTAGCATCTTCTCAAAGGCAGGTAAGATAAGCACAGCCCATAATCCCCAGTGATGTCACTGCACAACAACAACTTCTTGCATTTATATAGCGCCTTTTAACGTAGTAAAACATCCCCACGGCCTTTCGCGGAAGTGTCATCAGACAGAAATTGACACAAAGGAGATATTAGAACAGGCGACCAAAAGCTTCGTCAAACAGGTGGGTTTTAAGGAGTGTCTTAGGTGAAGAGAGGTTTGGAGAGGGAATTGCAGAGGTTAGGGTCTAGACGGTTGCAGGCATGGCCGCCAATGGAGGGGCAAAGGGAGTGGGGGATGTGCAAGAGGCCCGAGTTGGAGGTACGCAGAGTTCTTGGTGGGTTGTGGGGCTGGAGGAGGTTACAGAGATAGGGAGGGGCGAGGGTCATGGAGGGATTTGAACAGGAGGATGAGAATTTTAAAACCGAGGCGTTGGTGGACCGGGAGCTAATGTAGCTCAGCGAGCACAGGGGTAAGTTGCAAGGCATTTGGAGAAGGATTTCACCAGTGTTGAAGAACAGTGCCCTTGCAGAATACACAATTTATTCTTTTTAAAAAAAAATCACATTTGAGATCATATGACACATTGCACAATCCCTCCCAGCACAAGGCAATAGGAAGGTCGGAACAGCAGTAGGCCATTCAGCCCCTTAAGCCTGCTCTGCCATTCAGTTAGATCATGGCTGATCTGTCAATCAGTGGCTTCTGCACACTGAAGCTTGCAGCTAAAGGCCTCGGTATAGCTGAAGCTTGAGAGAACTATTTTGTGCTGAGTATGTTCAGGAACTGCCTTAATGCTTCAGGAATATTTGTTGTGGGTTCACGGAATATCATTTAACGGTATTTTTGCTTCCCCCACCCCCCACACACAAAATATGCATCCTTGCAGTACATGCAAAAAAAACAACTTTTTTTTAAACATTTGTTTTTTGTTTAAGAATGTAATCAATGTTGCCTCAGAAGGAAAAATGTGGTGTGCTTATAAAAGATTGTTCAGTCATCTGATATTGCACAACTTACTGTATATAAGTCTTGCTTACAAAATATGGTGCTGTCTGATATTTCACAATACATTCAAAAGGGTCTGTGTGTTTAACCTTGCACCATATTTATGTGAAATGCTGTGATATATTTCACAAACCTTCGAGCCAATAAAACATTCATCAATAGTTGATGCAATCAAGCAAAGTGGACAAGGCTTACAAACTGGCCCAAGGAGAGGGATGTTGACAGAAGTCCATACTGGAAATCATTACAAGACTGCAATATTACTAATGCACACACTCTGCATCAATGGCTCAGCCAGTTTGTCCAGGGAGCAGGGGAGCAACACAGACCCAGCCAGTTGCAGGTTCAATCCGTGTATCTCTGTGCAGAGTTAGTTGAATTGGGGTGAGGCGGCTAGGCTATAATTTGATTTATAGTTAGAGAGGGGAAAGCTGACCAAGGTTCCTATCCCTGATTGGTACTCCAAGTGTGGACTGTCGGCATAGACACGTTTGGGCGCAGCGGTGATGCCCTCACAGTTGAATAGTCTGGCGCCGCTCGCTGTCAAGGCTCATGCAGAGGGAGCCGGGTGCACGTGGAATTACACCCCAGCAAGGCGACAATGCATTCTGGATGCAGGAGAGATGGGGAATGACAGAAGTTTACAAAACACAAGTATGGAAATATCACTAACAGTGAAAGCTATTGCAGCATATTACAAGCTTTAGTTGAATGGCGACCAAGGCTTGCATGGAGCCTCGGTATACAGCAACTGGGCCAGAGGACATAGAAACATAGGAACTGCTAGACTAAAGAAGACCAAGATCCATCTAGTTCACCTTCTACCATCCTGGTGGTCGCATGATACAATGATAATGGCGTGTTGACTAATCACAGCAATCAATCTCCATCAATGAGTCTACAACAGACCCAGACATGAGGTGAGGAAAACCCCAGTGGTGGGGAGCTTTGGGAACCATTGGCCCAAAGTCACCTGTTCCTCCCAAGCATGCTCCACTCACCACATGCCATGTCTCAAATTACTCAGATGCTGTATCACAAAATATTATGTTCTGAATGAAATCTATCTCATTTGCATTTGGATGAATCAATACTAACTGCTTCCACCGTCTCCCTGGGGAGCTTGTTCTGTAGATTGACCACTTGCTCACTGAGATAATGTTTCTGCAGATTAGTTTTGAATTTACACCCCTTCAAGCGCAGGCCAGGCCCTCTGGTTCTGCTTTTCTGGACAAGGTGGAACAGCTCTTCATGATCTACATTACGCAACACTGTAATACCTACTCCCCAACCTCCACTCCCGTCGACTCTGAGGCTACAATGCTGGGTGCAGAGGATCACTGAATAAACCTGACAGAATAACGGGAGCGATTACAAGGCACTAATCCATTTGAGGTGTTCAAATAATGTCACAAAGCCCAAGAGGGGAATCAAAGAATTAGAAAAAACCTGCGATTAAGTAACAGGCTAGAAATGCTTTTAATAAGATGTGCAAGATTTCAGTTTAATGTGATGCTTCCCATTCATAGTTGGCTTGGTTTCTCTGGCACAGAATCTGGCAGTGCGGACACTAGGAGAATAGTGACTTTGACATAGTTAGAGAGAAAAATTTCCCTGAATCCAGCAGATTTTAAGAAACAAACAAGAGGAAGACTTGCATTTCTATAGTGTCTTTCACAACCTCAGGACGTCCCAAAGCGTTTACAGTCAATGACGTACTTTTGAAGTGTAGTCACGGTTGTAATGTAGGAAACGCAGCAACCAATTTGTGCACAAACAGCAATGAGATAATGATCAGTTTTTAGCGATGTTGGTTGAGGGATAAATATTGGCCAGGACACCAGGGAGAACTGCCTTGCTCTCCTTCAAAATAGTGGCGCGGGATCTTTTACGTCCACCTGAGGGGGCAGACGGGTCCTCGGTTTAATGTCTCACCTGAAAGGCAGCAGCTCAGACAGTGCAGCATTCCCTCAGCACTGCATTGGAATGTCAGCCTAGGTCTTGTGCTCAAGTCTCTGGACTGGGACTTAAACCAACAACCTCCTGATTCAGAGGCAAGAGTGCGATCACTGAGCCACAGCGGACACCTTGCTATTTGCATGCAAGACTAGACAGTAAAAAAGGTACGAGTCAAAAGATACAGCATGAATTAAAGCGACAATCTGTTTTACTGATGTTAGTTGAGGGATATATATTGGCCAGGACACCAGGGAGAACTCCCCTGCTCTTTTTCAAAATAATACCATGGGATTTTTTACGTCCACCTGAGAGGGCAGACGGGGCCTCAGTTTAACGTCTCACCTGAAAGACGGCACCTCCGACAGTGCAGCACTCCCTAGATTTTGTGTTCAAGTCCCTGGAGTGGTGCGTGAACCCTACACCTTCTGACTCAAGAGGCAAGAGTGCTACCCACTGAGTCATGGCTAACACCCTTGATATAAGAGAAAAAAATAATAAATATATAAACAGGGACGTGCTGAGGAGATGAATGAAGCAATCAGAATAGGCTTTTGTGTTTGTATTCACTGTGAAGAATATATTGTATATAGATCCTCTGATGCCTCAGTAAGTGTATCCAGCAAGTAGCTCCGCTATACAAACCTGCCTGGTCCCAGGTCAGTCCCCAGTATGCTGGATGGCTGATCTGAGCCAGGAGTATGGGACTGCCGCACCAGATCGATATCCAACAACACCTGCTGGAAGTGCAAACATGTGGATGCCTGGGCAAGGACAGGATCGGGCCGTGCTGTGATGCCGCCCCCTGCAGTTGAATAGGCCGTCGAGATTCACTCTTACATGAATAATTGGAATGAGGTACCATGGAACCGTACTGCAACAAGGAGTCAGGAGAGGGCGGGGTGGGGAAGGAAAAATACTGGCGCAGAAACGAAAGCCGCACTGTAAAGTGCAGCGAGATTGAAGTACCGAGCTGGTATTTGACAGTGTGTTCAGTTGGAACTTGTAGTATTTAGATCATAAATACTAAAGACATTAATTAGTGTAGGCAGAAAAGAAAAATCACAATCAGGCACAAGATAACCATCATTATCTATACACCAGGTTTTTTTTTAATACTCGTTTATGGGATGTGGGCGTCGCTGGCAAGGCCAGCATTTATTGCCCATCCCTAATTGCCCTCGAGAAGGTGGTGGCAAGCCGCCTTCTTGAACCGTTGCAGTCCGTGTGGTGAAGGTACTCCCACAATGCTGTTACGGAGCGAGTTCCAGGATTTTGACTCAGCAACGATGAAAGATCGGTGTGAACCCACGTCGACTGTTTGTTGTTGGAAAGTGCAAGTGTTGTACCGACTCAAGCTCATGTTTCTGCTCAATGATTAACAGTATGATTAGGTCACGTACTCAAGCTAGAAAAAAAAGCCTGATAACACTAAATGCCTTATCACAGCTGCTGAATTAAACCCAATGAAATGGTTACACATTTTATAAATGTGATAACGGAGACAAATGAATGTTTAAGGAAGTGTTTGCGGAGGTATGGTCGGGGGGTGGGGGGCTTATTGTTCCCTGCATGTCCATTTTAAACAGAGAGCTAGCAGCAGCTGAAAGTGGCCATATCGGTATTTACAGACATGCAAAAGAGAGAACAAAGACAATCTATAGCAGACCCAATTTCAAAAGGCAGTGTCAGATAACAGGAAGTTACTTCTGAAGTTAAATAAAAGATATATTTTTAAACTTAGTGACATTTACAGAGTGACAGCACCAAAAGACAAATCCGGATTTCTACAGATGGGGTTTGAGAAGAGAAAGGCCAGCAGCATAGCAGCGAGACTCATCTCTGTATAAAGTCATATCCATTTTACAAGTCCTGCTCCTAGAATACATTTCAAATAATGGATGGTCAGGAATGCACTCCACATTTATATGCTTTGGGCTCTGTGCCATGAAAGTGCATGCAGGTGGCCCATCCCCCGCCATCCGTTACTGCCTAAGTCTGTGTATGCATCTATAGACAGTGTGCGCTCTTTTTCTAAGCACTTTGTCACATAAATGGTTGCTGGCATTAGTTTAGGGCTATGCATTGTACTGGCTAATTGCAATTGTTACCAAAGCTCTATAATGTTAATGGCCTAATAGCTGCAAAAATGGACGGTGGAGAAATGGCGACAGAAAATGCGTTGCACTTCACCCCAAACGAAAAGGCGCAGCGTGAACGGTGGGCTCTCTGCACACAGAGGATGGAAGGAAACAGATCCCCATCATCATCACCATCGGCCGACTTTTGTCGGAGCTCAGTTACGCTTACATTGGCTTGTTCTGTACTGTCGCCGTGTCACAGGTTCTGGATGCCAGTGGCTAATTCAAGGATTAGCTCATCCGCCTTTTGATGGCATTTCCGCCCCTCCCCCCACCACCACTCCATCAAGGGTCCCACTCCCCTCCTCCAGGCTCTCATCCGCCTGAAGCCATTGAAGCTTTCTGGGGGTGGCCTGGCTGCTTAATCACCATCCGGCTCTCGCATTGGATCAGCCACAGGTAGTACCGTCTGCTGTCATTACAGATAGCAGGTTCCAACACCTGACCCAACACCAAGTGAATGTATACGAAGGGCGAAATACATCGGAGGAATATTTCTACAGGAACTCGAAATACTGAGTGCATTCAGGTTTCATATAGCTGCACCATTCATTTTTGAAATAACAACAGAAAATGCTGGAAAAACTCAGCAGGCCAGGCAACATCCATGGAGAGAGAAATATAGTCAACGTTTCGGGTCGAAACCCTTCTACAGAACTGAGAGAAAAGGCAGGAAATGAAACAAAAGGCAGTTTGGGGGCTGGGAAATGGGGGAGGGGATGAAAGAAGAGACATTAAGAGATATTCAAGGTGAGACGAGATAGTAATAGGATAGGTAAAGAAACAGACAATGGCTCTAAATGAAGTGTGAAATGCGCTGGCACAGTGAAAGACAGCTGCCATGTGGGGGAGAGAGAGAGAGTCAAAATTGGAGACAAACGCACCGATTTCTTCACCCAGAGAAGAGGCGTCCGACAGGGCTGCAATTTGAGCCCGACCCTGTTCAACATATACATAAATGAATTAGCAGACATGCTGGAGCAAAGCGAGTCACCAGGTCTCCGTCTCCTTGATGGAGAAGTGAAATCCCTGTTCTATGCGGACGACCTGGTTCTGCTGTCTCCCACAGAACAGGGATTACAGCAACAACTAGACCTACTCGACAAATACTGCCAAAATTGGGCTCTAACAGTAAATCTAAAGAAAACCAACATCATGATTTTTCAAAAAAGGCCCAGATGTCAGGAAAACAAATACCAATTTACCCTCAGTGATACCGCTATAGGACACACTATGAGCTACACCTACCTTGGTCTAACTATTACAGCATCAGGGAGCTTCAGCATAGCAGTGAATGCACTAAAAGAAAAAGCCCGAAGAGCCCTATATGCAATAAAAAGAAAATTCTACAACATCCAAATCCCAATCAAAATCTGGCTCAAAATATTTGACAGCATAATCCTGCCCATTGCACTGTACGGTAGTGAAGTATGGGGCCCGCTAAATCACCAAAGCTACACTAAATGGGAAAAACACACAATAGAAGCCCTACATGCAGAATTCTGCCGAAGCATCCTTCGCACCCAAAGAAAAACGCCAACAAATGCATGCAGAGCTGAACTAGGCAGATACCCACTGATAATAAACATCCAAAAACGAGCACTAAACTTCCTAAATCACCTCAAATCTAGCTCCCCAGACACCCTTCATTTCAAAGCCTTTCAGACCCAAGAGCTAAACCCAGAAAAGAGTCCCCTGAGTCAGCTGCTACTGAAACTAAGTACTCAGCCGGACCCTGACCAGCCCCAGACCAACACAGCCGTCCAAACACCAATCCGAGTGAACCAAATCATTAAACAATGCAAAGAAACCTACCTGGAACATTGGAACAAAATAACCGAAAGCCAAAGCAGATTAGAATGTTACCGGGCCCTAAAAAGAGATTATAAACTGGCAGACTACCTCACGACCATCAGAGACACAAAACAGAGACAGACCCTCACCAGGTACAGACTAAGCGACCACCAACTGGAAATTGAAAAAGGCAGATACAAGAAATCCTGGCAGCCTAGAGAGAATAGAATATGCGATCAATGTCTGGCCGGCGAGGTTGAAACAGAAATGCATTTCCTCCTAAAATGCGAAAAATTCAACACATCAAGAAACATATTATTCAACAAGCTAAGCCAAACAACCCCAGATTTCAAGGAATTGGATGACCTGTCAAAATTGAGATTAGTCCTGGGAGAAGGAGACAGACCATACCTTGGGGCCAAATATGTAACAACATGTCACAACCTGAGGACTGTTTAAAAGTAAGACTGTTTAAAATTAATATTGTTTAAAAGTAATATTGTATGTACCCAACAAATGTCAAATCGATTGACACCTACAGAATGTTGGAAAACTGTACCTTTTTGATATGTAAGCTTTGGCAATATGGTTCTCTGTAAACTTTCATGCCAATAAAGCATTTGAATTGGAATTGGAATTGGAGAGAGAGAGGGAGAGAGAAGAAAAAGGAAAAGTCACAAACCAAAAGTGTGGATAAAAAATATAAAAATAATAGGGGCCGAGGTTATGATCTGAAGTTGTTGAACTCGATATTGAGTCCGGAAGACTGTAAAGTGCCTAATCGGAAGATGAGGTGTTTCTGAACGCTCATTTGATGAAGCTATTCTGAAGGCAAATTCACGAAAGTGGCATTAGAAAGAGGCAGAACGACAGGAGATTTAGTACTTGAGTTGGAGATGCTCCATGTGCAAAGGGAGCTAAGCGATATTAATATTCGCATTGTAAAGTTATAATAAATCATTTAATGCATTCAAAGTAAGGATCAGCAGGTTAATTATTTATATTATTAACTAATGTATTAATTGCTAAAACTGTTTGCTGTTGAGGAATTGCCCGTACTAAGGACATTCTTATCCCCAACAGTTTTGCCATGGTAACCTGTAATAAGCAGCGTACTTTTTCCACCCTATACGACTTCATCTAGTCCGTTCTCATTGTATAACTGTCACTCATTCTTCATCACTTTAATTACATTTCTGTTTTAAAAAAGTCTGGTTACATTTGATTTTTGAGCCATAAATCCTGCTGTGGCACTTAAAGGGTTAATACACTGCCATCGCTGTGACAATATAATCAGCACTATTTAAAATTGAAACTATAAGACTATTTAGTAATTTATGTGCATTTGCTCAGTGAATCAGGGGATATACGGTTTCATATCATGCAATGCACAATTTTTAATTCTGCTGTGTCCCTTTTTAAAGCAACAAAGTGTAAATGTTTTGAAGTAAACTTAAGCTCAAGTCGCTCAGAGTTTCATTGTTGTTTGGTCAGGGAACATTGCGAATTGTAAAGTGCTTCTGTATTTAACTGTAGTCAGAAGCACTCAGCATTAAGTAACTGGCTTTTTTCTATGCTATTTTTTTTAAAGATTATTTTGTACCTGTAAAAAAAGTGAGATGGCTGGCGTGTAATGCTCGAGTGTGATATCTGACATGTGATGTTGGTGTGAGGCCTGGAGCACAAGGCCTGGCGCGTGGGGCACGAGGCTGTACCCTTTTTAGCACAAAAAAAAGATAAATGTAGGTAGATATTGGACAGACAAATAGATAGACAGGCAGAAAGATAAATAATAATGGATGCTTGGGAACAAGTCTTAAGGCTGTAAGCTAAATAAGGGGGTTATATGACATTATAAGCTACAAGAATGAAGCTCAGGCATCTTACAAATAGCTGACCATGCCTGAGGTTAGGTTACAACCGTCAACTTGTGCCTGGTATTTATCTATTATTCCTATAACGTATACTGTGAATGCAATTTTACATTACAACATTTAAGTGTTTTTGTCACGGTGCCAGGATTTTGAGTGTTTTTCACAATGTCAATGTAATGCAAAATGGCACTCATCATGTTATGTGATTACTACATTAGAAAGGAATCCAGCAGACTATAGGAAAATTCAATTTACAATATCTATGTAAATAAAATATATACACAATGTATATATATATTTATTAGTTAGTGTAGCATATTGAACCTATTTATTATTCACTGAAAATTAGACATACTTTGAAGCATGTACAATAATAATTGATGTTAATAATCCTATTGATGGTTCCTTGCATAGTGTGGTCATAAACAGATTTTCTGAACAAATGAGTCAGCCCATTGTGTATTTTTCCACTTGGTCTGCCCAGAATGGGCAGCTAGTCAATGCGATTTTTTTTCATTTTTAACTTGCCATTCAGTTCTCTATAGAACAAAAAATCTAACTAGAAAAGAAGCCAGTTTGAATTTATAGTTACAGTGACTGATAACAATCTGCAAAGAAACTAATTAAAGTAATTTGATAACCTAATGGCAGCTGGAGAGAGAGAGAATTCCAGAGCTCGAAAGTTCAAGGTTAATATTTCCAAATAAAGGAAACACAGCCAATACTGCCAACTGCATTTTGTCAGTTTTACTCATTTCTGGCAACAGCCCAACTGAATGTGATTTTTCAGCAGAAATACCTGTGCTACATCAACAACCCAGCCCTTCTCAAGACTGATACCATGTTTACTTTGGTCCTATAAAAGCTGCAGAATGCTGTAATCTCCAAATTGGATCTGACCGGCTTCCTCTGTCTGACCAGAGCAGAATGCATGCTCATCCCACTTTCCTGGTTCTTAGGCAAAATGATTAACCAGCGCAGCCATAATCGAGGTATTTTTTAAACAATGAGACCGCTTCTCCTTTGAATACAAGTAGACTACCTTTTATCCGAACTTCCGAAAACCGAAACCCTCTAAAAACCGAAGGTTTTTTCGTTCAGCGTAAGTCGTGCGCACGACATGACCAGAGTGGCGCACGACCCCGACCCCTGCCGACGACCCCCCGCGGACCCCGGCCGACCCCCCCGCCAACCCCAACCCCCCCCGCCGACCCCGACCCCCGCCCCCGACAAATTTCCCAGTCTTATAAAATACCTTCCGAAATCCGAAATTTTCCGAAAACCGAAACACGGCTGGTCCCGAGGTTTTCGGATAAAGGATAGTCTACCTGTAATGAATCTTTTAGTCCCATCCAAGACTCTGGCTATTTTCCGTCAGGTGTCCGGGTTGTAAAGCAGCAAGAGCTAGTTCACTGTGGTAATCTTTTTTTAAGCTTTTTTTCCCTTCACCGCCATCTAACACAACCCTCCGAGACATCTGCGTTCCTCCAACTCTGACCTCTTGTACATCTCCCATTTCCTTCGTCCCACCATTGGTGGTCGTGCCTTCAGCTGCCTAGGCCCTAAGCTCTGGAACTCCCTCCCTACACTTCTCCACCTCTCTCTTCTCCTTAAAACCTATCTCTTTGACCAAGCTTTTGGTCATTTGTCCTAATATTTCCTTCTTTGGCTCAGTGTCAATTTGTGTCTGATAACACTCCCGTGAAGCTCCTTGGGACATTTTACTACATTAAAGGCACTATATAAATGCAAGTCGTTGTTTAAAAAAAAGAATTTAAATGCAAAATTTTGTAACGTGTTGTACATGTCTAAAGCTTCTGAGCCCTATAAGCATTGGGTGTTAGAAACGTTCATCACCTCAGGCTGTCCTTTTGGCATCCCAAAATGGTTTAGGGACTACTTCTAATCTGTTTTTATAAACTGATTTCTGCACACGAAAGAGAAAGATAAATGTTAATAATTAAAGAAACAATTCTGATGACCTAAATATGCATTTTTAACAATCGAACGTATGTTTTTCTGTTTTGCATATTCCAAGTTTTCCAAAATATCCGCGGTAGTTTTTTTTGCACCCCATGTGTAAGATGATCAGAACTACAACATCCAGTAGGAGTTGCAGAAGACAACTCGCTGCTGCTGATCTATTGGGTTTAGTGCAGTGTCACTGTTGGCCACTTGGTGAACTCTGTACCCTTTACGCTGGACTTACAATACAAGTTTAGTGTTGGTGTGAAGTGCACTCGGTTTCGCACTGATGCTAAACTTGTGTAGTGTAAACTGGGTGTGAACGGACTCTGAAACGAGTCGCACTCCACTTTATTGCAGTGTCAGGTTGGCCTAGATTCAGGCTGCACTCACAGTATAACTTATCGTACCGATGATACAGTTGCAACATAAATACACCCCCAGTGAAATCGCTCTGCCTGGCTTTTGCTGCCTCTCGGACAACATTTTGTTCAAGGTTCATTCACGAAACATTGTGTACCAGAAAAGAATTCAACCTTTTGTTTTTCAATTAACTGTTTGATTCCAACAATGCACAAAACCTGAAACCTATTTTTATTTGCTCCTGTTTTCAGGCCAATTCCCAAACAGCACAGCCTGACAATACAAGCAACCTCTTGTTTTACAACCAAGCCAAACTCAATTTCTGAAGAATTCGATATGACAATCTAGTAGGGTGCCAAACAAGAAAACTATGTTTCTTTTAGATTCCTTCACGGTTTAGTAACGTAAAAATTAGAACAGTCCTTGGTTCGCAACATATTTTGGTTATCTTTAAAGTCTGCTTAAACAGTTACGCAGTCCGCCAGTTAGAATTTCAAACTTTTACAATGTCCTCTGTTTCAACCACGTTGCTGAGCTCAGGTTATCTTACACCGCGAGAGAAGGTACTTACCAAACTCATCGCAGACGCTCTCGTTTTCAATCAGAGTTGGATGGTCAAACGTGTCGCGGCAGTAAAGGATCCGGGTACTCTCGTTTAGTATCGCAATGCCACCCAACGCCATCACAAACTGGTCAACCAGCCAGGAGGACGACCGGTTCTGAATCCTCTTCAGCATGGAGCGATAGCGGCAGTACTGTGGGTAACTGAGGACGATGATTTTGGCGTCATCGATGTCATCGCCGCCGTCGTCGTCGTCGTCATCATCATCGGCGCCTGCGGAGAAACACAAGCGTTACACATGTTGGCGGAGAATATTAATTGTATGGAATGGAACAGAACATGGACCTGACCTGTTGCCACGGACAATATGTGCCAGCTGCCTTAGCCCCGCATTCCTGTTTAAGTTGAATACATTTCAAATCACTGGGAAACAGGGTATCGTCGGTAATATTAAAGATTTGTTCCCATTATCTTCCTAATGTAGCAAGGGAAATATCACAATCCATTTATGACGCGATGCAAGAAATAGGCTTGAAGGCTCATTAATATGAATCACTGAAACACAACGCGTAAAAAAATTTACACATGAATACAATAATAAGCCCCATCGTGAAGCTTCTGGGAGGATGGAAGCTCGCTCTTTGTCTGTTTAAATATTTATTTGAAAGGATATTCAGGCAAAAAATACACACACACACATAATTAATGCATAACAAACTTGTGTTTGAAACAGGATTTTAAAAGTGCTTTGCTATATATTGGGAGCTAATTTGGCCTGTGACAACCTAAACAGGAAATGGCACAATAAATGGCTAATGGACTCATTATCCTGCACTAACTCAGGCTGACAGATACCACACCTAGGCTAATGACATATGTGCAACAATTTATCTATATTACCAAATATAATGGGCTAAATAGTACCTTGCATAGTTACTAGATTCACAAACTTGCTGGATATTCTAAATCCCTTAAGCACACTGACTAAGCAATAATTAATATAATACTAATTCGAGGGACATCCTGGAAGGAAAAAAAGGCTACAGATTGAACCTGGGAGAATCCAACAGGACAAGGTTTAAGGATTCTGCTCTAATTTTGGCCGTGAGATGCAGTTTAGGACATCGCCCCACCTCATGTTTTGGGGGGTAAATACACCGTATGGTTTGAAGTTGTACAGACCAACAAGTCAAAGTGCTGAGCCCTGGTCTATGCTAAGTTAGATCATCTCAGCTGCGACACATTGGAACACTGCAATTCAAAGTCCCCCAGATACAGAGCGGAAAAATTGACCAAATCCCACTCCTCCTTGATTCCTAGTGATGCCTGCTGAAGCTTTGCGAGAGTCTGTGGCTGTTGGGTAAGGGTGGGATGGAATGCGACAAGAACAGCTACCTTTGCATGATGGATATTTGTTCTTGGGTTGTGGGCAACACTGGCAATTGCCAGTCCTTAGCTGCCGAGGCTGGTGGGGAGCAGCCGCCTTCTAACTTCAGAGGGCATTAAGGGTCAAGCAGGTAATGTGGACTAGATTGACATATCGACCAGGCTGAGTAAGGGGGACGGTAGGTGAGCACATTCCCTCCCTGAAGGGCACCAACTGGGGTTTTGAACCCTTCAAATTGAATCTGTTATATTTATGTTTTAAAAAATTATTTTATAAAAGCGGTCATATTCTTTAAAGCCACACCAGCTCAGTTTAGTGGAGGAAACATTCAAATGTTGAACATAGCTGGAGAGCTGCCACAGATCAGTTGATCTGCTACTTAATCTTTCAGGTAATATGAAGTCACATAGAATCATTCAGCACAGGAGGAGGCCATTCAGCCCATCGTGCCTGTGCCGGCTCTCTGAAAGAGCTGTCCAATTCTTTCCCCATAACCCTGCAAATTTCTCCTTTCCAGGTTGTGCGTTGAAGATCACAACAACTCACTGGTGTTGCTGGCTGGCAACTGTGCTCGCAGACCAGGAGCACAATAAAAACTACAGCCTCAAACAAAAAAAAAGACTTGCATTTATATAGCGTCTTACACAACCTCAGATCGTCCCAAAACACTTCACAGCCAATGAAGTACTTTTGAAGTGTAGTCACTGTTGTAATGAGTATTTTTTCTTGTATTGGCCCTGGTTTTTTGCCTTTCCCAGGAGATTACATGGCTACGCGGGGAAGTGGGGGGGAAGGAGGAGATGTTTAGTCAGTCGTGATGCTCCAGCCATCATGAGTGTGGGGCAGGCTTGATGGACCAGGTGGTCTTTTTTTGCCCGTCAATTTTGTATGCGCGTAAAAGACTGGCAACTCGACTTGTCTATTAACTGGGCCCAGTAATATAAGGAAGTGTCGCGTTCTGTTCATCAGCACAAACTGGGTTTTTCTTGGAAAATTTGATCACGGTTTTTGCCAATTTTCCACTCAATCAGCCAACATCACCTTCAGCTTTTGCAAGGTTTTGATGGGCAATGTGTGCAATTCCATTCTGCTGTCTAGTGCAGTTAGTGCAGTTATTTGTTCTACATACAGTTGAACTGAAGAGTCACGTGGTGGATGCGTTTGGTATTTACCAGGACAAAGACAAACATTTTGATCCAGCAGCGTAGATTTAATTTCAACCCCACCCTGAATTAAGCCGATATATCCCTTTCTCTAAATGGATTCTCTTTGTACTTCTGAAGGCAGCTTCTTAAATAAACGCTGGGTTTTTTCCAGCGTACAATTGCTACTTTCTTACAATACCAAGAAAGCATCCAAATGAGTTAGGCCCACACAGCATGCTTGCGGAAGGCTAGTGGAATTGGCTCCGCATTCAAAGAGCTCAGAAATTAATTTGCACAATTAGACGCAAATTACAACATATATCCCGAGGAATCTAACATGCTTCCTTCTAAAATAAGCACAGCTGGGTCAAAGACGGCGGCTTCTGGTGGGGGGAGTCCAAAACAAGGGGGCACAACCTTAAAATTAGAGCTTGGCCGTTCAGGGGTGAGGTCAGGAAGCACTTCTTCACAGAGGGTTGTGGAAATCTGGAACTCTCTTCCCCCCAAAAAGCTGTTGAGGCTGGGGGTCAAATAAAACTTTCACGGCTGAGATTGATAAGATTGTTGTTAGGTAAGGGTATTGAGTGAAGGTGGGTAAATGGAGGCGAGGTACAGATTAGCCATGATATAACTGAATGAGGGAACAGGCTAGAGGGACTGAATTGCCTCCTCCTGTTCCTTATGTTCCTAAATGTAAAAAGCTCAAGTCAAATTGCATTATTCCCAGCCTCACGGGAATCAGTGAGTTTTTTTTTGAAGAATGATTTGACACAAGAACCAAATAACAATCCGGACTGTTTCCACCGAGTTCAAGTGAATCATGACTTTAGAGGAGCAACACGGGGCTGCAGTTGCTTCTTTGTCTCTTTTGCTCTGGGGCTACAGTGTAAATGCAGCCTGGCTCGGGAGTCGGGGCCCAAACGGACACCAGAGTGAGACTCCCTGGCAGAGGGAGAGTCTCGCTCCGCTTTGTATTGCAGTCTTTTCTCTGTTTGGTGGACAGGCAGCAACAAGTGAAATGTAACGGTGACAGGAGGTTCTTTACCCGGGGGGGGGGTGTAGTTACAAGACAGCGGGGAATTTTAACAAAACCCGCTCAGGCAGGAAACTGACGGGATGGCACCGGCCGACCGTTTTATCCCCTGCCCCATTTTACCATCCGCCGGGCGGCCAATCCCATCCAGGCAGTTTCCCGCGGGCACTGATTAAGGTTAAAATGAGCCAGGGCTACACAATGAACAGAGCTTGGCAGTAATGATCCAATAACTGTCCATTCGTTGCCTTGAGAGTAGAGCACTTTTGATAACCTTGAATAAAAAAGTGTTGAGTAAAATAGACTGAGTATCATATCTTTGCATGTTGACTGACTGTATTGTACAAATGCAGAGGACAAAAGAATTGGCAAAATGGATCTTTTAGTTCCTCCACTGGTAACAATGAACTATTTGAAGATTAAATAGCAACGTTATGATCATGGCGATGCGAGAGAGAAACTGGAACACAAATGAATTTCTATTACTGCTTAATGATTCCCACCATTCCAATCCACCATCTTTAAATACAGCATTACAACAACAAATAGCATTTATATAGCGCCTTTAACGTAGTAAAAGATCCCAAGGTACATCGCAGGAGCTTTAACAGACAAAGATTGACACCGAGCCACATAAGCAGATTTTAGGACAGGTGGCCAATGGTCACCGTCTTGACATTAGTTCAATGACCAGTT
This sequence comes from Somniosus microcephalus, assembly GCF_052327205.1. Classification (NCBI taxonomy): domain Eukaryota; kingdom Metazoa; phylum Chordata; class Chondrichthyes; order Squaliformes; family Somniosidae; genus Somniosus; species Somniosus microcephalus. The sequence continues at coordinate 82,843,156 of NC_140994.1, read as the reverse complement.
CTGACAAAGGACTGGGAGAGCAGAGTGGGCGGTTTTTAGGATGAAACAATGTACAACTCGTGCTGCCATATAAAACTTTAATATAGTTATTGAAGTATCAGGGCTTGAAATCCATTTTTGGGTAAATTCAATCATAATCTAATACATTGTAAGGATGCCAGTTCAAAAACCTTGCCTCCGTTAGCTGAACTGCCTGATTTTCAGCGATCCACGGTACGATGATGTTGTCTAAGGGGACGTTTACACTAAGTTTGGCATCGGTCAAGCCAGTTTTTGTTTCATGTCGACGTTAAACTTGCTGTGCCAGTGCGGAGTCGGGGCCCAACCTGATCCTGGGGTGAGCCACAGTGACAATCTCGGGCACGGGGAGCCTTGTAAAGAGAAACAGCCCCTTTCACGACCTCGGGGCGTCCCAAAACACTTTACAGCCAAACGAAGTACTTTTGAAGTGTAGTCACTGTTGTAATGTAGGAAATGCAGCAGCCTATTTGTGCACAGCAAGCTCCCACAAACAACAATGACATAAATGACCAGATCATCTGCGTTATTTGTTGAGGGTTAAATATTGGCCAGGACACCGGGGCTAACTCCTTTGACCTTCTTGGAAATAGTGCGATTCGATCTTTTACATCCACCGGAGAGGGCAGACAGGACCTCGGTTTAACGTCTCATCTGAATGACAGCACCTCTGGCAGTGCAGCTCTCCCGCAGCACTGCACTGGAGTGTCAGCCTAGATTTTGTGCTCAAGTCTCAAACCCACGGCCTTCTGACTCAGAGGCGAGAGTGCTGAACAAAAGCTGACACCTTGTATTATTTGAGTTTGAAATCACGCAGCGTGTGAATTCAAGGTGGAGTCAAACCCGCTTTGCAAAGTCTGCTGGATCGCCTAGGAATGTTTTGAAATTAATTTAAATATTTAGTGACCGGAGATTCCCCCTGCCCCACTCTCTGGCCATTGGAAGGCACGGTGCACGCCTGGATACGGTTTCACTGAAACCCAAACTGCAGCCAGCAGACTCTGCACTGTAAATGCTCCTGAAAAGCACACCTACAGGAACTGTCGCTGATCACATCATCAGGTGTCATTATAATGAACCAGATAAACCAGCTAATTAGACGTATGATGCTTGTAATGTTTCCAGAAGAAACAGTTTTGCTTCCTTGACCAAACCTATCTCCTCATAAATGCACCACTAATTCCCTAATATTTTGTGTAAATCAGACTTTGCTAAAGATTGTCTTGTAAAGTATCCATCAGCCTGGATTGTCCGATTGCCATAAATTTAACACTGGCAGCAAGTAATAAAGGTAAATGAATTGGCATTAAAATGATGCCGATCGGAAAATTTATGCTCGCCTATGATTTATTTTTCACTTTTATGGCAAAAATGCCAAAGTCAGCAAGAGGCTGAAATTGGTCTATAGACGGCAGCGCTTTACTACCCCGCCTGATAACTGGGTGATAGCGAATCGACCGCCTGCTTTACACCCCGCCCGATAACTGGGCGATAATGTGGTCTACATTAATGATTTGGATGTGAATGTAAAAGGATTGCTCAGTAAGTTCGCAGATGACATGAAAATTGGTGGGGTGGTAAATAGCGAGGCGGGAAGCCTCAGACTACAGGACGATATAGATGGGTTGGTCAGATGGGCGGAACAGTGGCAAATGGAATTTAACCCTGAAAAGTGTGAGGTGATGCATTCTGGACGGACTAACAAGGCAAGGGAATACACAATGAATGGTCAGACCCTAGGAAAGACAGAGGATCAGAGGGACCTTGGTGTGCATGTACATAGATCCCTGAAGGCAGCAGAACAGGTGGATAAGGTGGTTAAAAAGGCATATGGGATACTTATATTCTATGCCTCGGCTAATGAAGGCAAGAGCAGGGAGGTTATGATGGAGCTGTACAAAACGCTGGTAAGGCCACAGCTGGAGTACTGTGTGCAGTTCTGGTCGCCACACTATAGGAAGGATGTGATTGCTTTGGAGAGGGTGCAGAGGAGATTTACCAGGATGTTACCTGGGCTGGAGCGCCTCAGCTATGAAGGCAGGCTGGGGTTGTTTTCCTTGGAGCAGAGAAGGCGGAGGGGGGAACCTGATTGAGGTATACAAAATTATGAGGGGCATAGATAGGGTGGATAGAAAGGAACTTTTCCCCTTAGTAGAGGGGTCAATAACAAGGGGGCATAGATTCAAGGTACGGGGCAGGAGGTTTAATGGGGATTTGAGGAAAAACTTTTTCACCCAGAGGGTGGTTAGAATCTGGAACTCACTGCCTGAAAGGGTGGTAGAGGCAGGAACCCACAACATTCAAGAAGCATTTGGATGAGCACTTGAAATGCCATAGCATACAAGGCTACAGACCAAATGCTGTAAAATGGGATTAGATTAGACAGGGCTTGATGGCCGGCGCGGACGCGATGGGCCGAAGGGCCTCTTTCTGTGCTGTATAACTCTATGACTCTATGACCGCCCGCTTTACACCCCGCCCGATAACGGGGCTATAGCGAATTGACCGCCCGCTTTACACCCCGCCCGATAATGGGGCAATAGCGAATCGACTGCGCGCTTTACACCCTGCTTGAAAACGGGGCAATAGTGAATCGACCGCTTGCTTTACACCCCGCCCGATAACGGGGCGATAGCGAATCAAGCGCCCGCTTTACACCCCGCCCGATAACGGGGCGATAGCGAATCGACCGCCCGCTTTACACCCCGCCCGATAACGGGGCGATAGCGAATCGACCGCCCGCTTTACACCCTGCCTGATTTTCTGTTCCACAGTGGGTGTAAAGCGGGCGGTCGATTCGCTATCGCCCTGTTATCTGGCAGGGTGTAAAGCGGGCGATCGATTCACTATCGTTCCGTTATCGAGCGGGGTATAAAGCGGGCGGTTGATTTGCTATCGCCCCATTATCTGGGGTGGGGGTGGGGGGGGGGGGGCCGTAAAGCACTGCCGTTTCACTATCGCCCCATTTTGCGCTAAAGCCAGAGACCAATTTCACCCCCACTGAATCTATCCGCAGAAAAACAGGAATTCAATTAAACCAGAAGCGTTAAAACGATGATTCACTGCCACTGAAACAAATTAGAAGGCGTGTCACCTCTTACATGTCCACTCAAAATTGCATCATCATCAGCAATAACTACCGGTATACTTTACGACCTATTTAAGGGTTAACTCCTGCAGGCACAATAACACGATTCCATAATCAACCCTGTGTGTTCACAAATATTTTATTTCCAAAAAGTTGATTAAAATAAATTTTAAAAAATTTGGCAGATGGCCACTTCATGAATATTTGAACTGCAGCAGATTCTTCATGTTCACTGACAACACCCTCTGCCAAAACAAAATCCTCCTGATCTCACAAGCAGCTCAATAGCTCTGGAAACAACTGCTTGTAGCACGAGCGTACAAGTTATGTGCTCGCATGAAATTCCCCTCCGCGCTGTTTCAATGCTAGCCCGTTTACTTTGCCCTGTTTTGAATCAACAGATGGAAGAATGCCGCATGCTGATGTGGCAAACACTAGTTTCGAGGTAATAACCTCATCCCAAGCTACAGGTGACAATAAGCAACCTAGATTTGCTCTCGTGTGCTGTCGCTTCATGAGAACCTGTCAGAGATTTTTTTTGGTAATCATTGTTCTCGAACATCTACTGGCCTGGTATGGCCAGAAGTAGAACATGACTATCAGGTATAGAATTCAATAGCGCAGGTGAAAAGAGTGAAGCATGTCCCCTTTCTCATCCCTATCTGTTCAAAAAAATTCTTAATTCGTTCTTGGGATGTTGGCCACATTTGTCCCTCATTGCCTGTTCATTTTTGACCTTTCCATTCCTACAGGAGACTGGGAGCTAATGAGCTCAACTCAGATGCAGGCCGCAGTCTTGCAATATCACGGTGCAGTACCTCCCATTATGCTTCTGATCATCATGTGGAACCCAACCTTTTGCTGCCCCCCTTGCATCCCCATCATTCTGCAGGCAGATGAAGAATTATTTGGTCCTTTGCTCGGCTGGGATCTGCTTATCTTCACACTATGCTCCACCACTTATGTTCCTCCTATCCCCTTTAAAAGGTCCATTTTCTCCCGAGAGCATCTGCGACCATCATAAGATTACCCTGGGCATTCATTCACACCAACACCCCGCACCACCCCCCAACCCCCCAACCCCCCCCCCCCCAACCCAGCGGATACTGCAATTTGTTTCAGCAATTCCCTGGTCGCCATTTCCTCAATATGGGGCCAGAGTTCCAACTTTGCGTCATGAAACATTGATCCAGCTCCTCGTCATTCCTATTTCATGGAGCATACATTACAATGATGTCCGAATGTTCACCCGAAATGTATATGTTCATTTATACTGGGAAGTGCAGTTCTCCTTCAACGTGTGCTCCCCGAGTAGAAATTGACCTGTTTAGGTAACAGTTAGAAATACAACTCATTTTCCACTGTATTAGTGTCAAGTCAAACAAAAATATTAGCAGGTGTTTATGAGATAAATCAATGGGAGATAAACCGGCATGTATTGCTGTAAATGTTAAACGCTGAATGAACTATATAGTAAGTGACAATGATTGGCTGCTTCTGCGCTCTTTCGGCCCATCATGCCTGTGCCAGCTCTCTGAAAGAGCTCTCCAATTAGTCCCACTCTGCTGCTCTTTCCCCATTGCTCTTCAAATTTTTCCCCTTCAAATATTTATCCAATTCCCTTTTGAAAGTTACTACTGAACCTGCTTCTACCGCCCTTTCAGGCAGTGCATTCCAGGTCATAATTTTCTGCGCTAAAAAATTTCTCCTCATCTCCCCTCTGGTTCTTTTGCCAATTATCTTAAATCTGTGTCCTCTGGTTACCGACTCTCCACCAGTCGAAACAGTTTCTCCCTATTTACCCTATCAAAACCCTTCAATTTTGAACACCTATATTGAATCTCCCATTTATATTAATAAATATTTAAAAGCAACCTAGCAGATCTAGATTCAAAGGCAAAATACTACGGATGCTGGAGGTCTTTCCTCATAAAAGTTAAATTAAGCATGTGAAAAATACAGTGACTGTTTACATTCTCTGTTGGTCTTTTAAGGATGTTAAATATAACTGGACTTTGTTCTTGGCCGAAAAAAAATACATTTTATTCAACCAGTAGAGTGATAAAATGTCTTAATGCCAACATATTGTGAACTCATTCACAATGTAATCTAAATGTAATGAGAAGACAAAATAGATGTCAAAATGTCTTCATTTGAATTCACAGAAACACCACCGCCTCCAAGTCACAAACCAATCTGATTTGGTCATATATCACCGTTCCTTCATCGTCGCTGAGTTAATATCCCAAGATTCCCTCCCTAACATCATCATAGAAGTACCTTCACCGCATGGACTGCAGTGGTTCAAGGAGAAGGCCCACCACCGGATTCCCAGGGGAACTAGAGATTGGCAATAAATATTACCTTGCCAATGGCGCCCACATCCAGAGAACAAATAAACAAAACAAAAACACTGTTTTGCACAGACGGATTTATGGTTAACGCTTGAGATACAGAAGGAGTGGGAGTCAATTAACATCAAGCTTCTTGGGAAATAAATTTTGTTTTCATATTAACAATGCAAATTGATAGAGCCCAGCACATCTAATTTCATATTGAATCCAAAGTATGATAATAGGGTAACTTATCAAGTTCAGTTAAACTCTCTGGGCCTGAAAATCGGTGTCCCTTTTGGCATACTGCTACTGTAGCGTCAGTAGGAGTCTGTTGGAAGGGCCAGAGCCTACCTCGCTGGCAACCAGGGGCTGTGCAGCACACCTTGGGGGTCCAGGCCCAAATGGCAGAAGCTGTTTAACATATTTAAAAGGAGACCCCTTTCAAAGAGGGCTCGGGGGTGGGGGGGGGGGGGGGGGGGGGGATGCAGTTGTAAGTTGTATCTGGAAAGGGGTGGGGAGGGCAGTCCAGCACTCCTCCCGCCTCCACCCACCCCCCCCCCCCCAAATTAGACCTGGTAATCTTGAGCTGAACTTTCCAGCCTCTTTGTTGGGCGTCCACCTATGAGGGGACCCCCATCACGATCCTGGGAGATCAGTTGGGGTCAGCGGTGGAGGTCCCAGTCCAGGCGGGTCAGTCTCGGCAGTCCTGACCCATCCTGTTGTGGATTTTTGGGGCCTGTGGCTTTTACTGAAGTAAGAGTTTGGTGTTAGCACAGTTCCTAACGGGTCTGGTGAGGTGAAGGAACTTGAATAATTGAGATGTCACATCCCCCATGCTCAGCAAGATCATGTTCCAAACCAGTCTCACTTAGCAGCTACCGAGGTGACAAGTCAGTGGGCACTGATAGAATAAGCAACAGATTCACAAGTCAGATTGATGGATGGCTTCTAGCATATCACTATAAAATGAACTTATTAAATTTGGCGAAAGCCTACTAAATCATTTCTAGGTTATTATGGCGACAATTGAGTGTTTTCAGTTGTAAGGACTAGTCCAACATGCATACTTTCAAAAAGTCTTATGGAGGGAAATCACTTATTAATGATAATCCATCAAAACATTTTAAAATTACATACAACTGACAGATGGAGTAACATGGGACAAAAAATTGTTCTGTTTTCAAAACAACTGTTGCCACAAAACTTACAAAAATATTTGAAAGCAATATAAATCAGCTGGCTAATTCGTTCCAGTTTTTTTTCCCTCTCTAGAAGCTGTACAAAAACAACCTAAGGCCTAATTACAATCTGCATAAGTGAACAGCACCATTGAAGAGCCTGTTACATTTTGAAAACGTCAAGGCAAGTGGAAGAGTCACAACAAGAGATTGGGAGATCACAACTTGAGATATAGGATGTCCTGGGGCTTTAAAAGGTGTCTTGTTCCAAAATGCAAGGCGTAATTAAGATTTTATTTTCCTATAGCCTGTCCCCACCCATATCTTTACATATTGCACTCATATTATTGTCTCGTATTAATATGCGAGTGAGCAGCAAGACATGCACGTTGTTATTTTAAAGCACTTCTTTCTACTTTATGTACATGTCTTAATACTTCAACTTAATACAATTTTAAAATGAATTATGTAGTTGCAAAATGTACTTTAAGTACTTTTAACTAAGTTAATTAAGAATCCCTATGAACTATAAATTTAACATCTAAATCTTTATTTTTTGCTACCACCACTGTCTGTCGCAGATACCACTCTAGATTATTAAATAGTCACGTGTAGTGCCTTCAGATGTAGGATGTTAGGGATACTGGCACTGCTCATAATAGTGTCAGCAAAAGCAATTATAGGCTGCAAGGATATTAACCAATTGAGCATTAGACACCACTTCAGGGGCCTCATGTTCTCGATGGTCTTTCAATAGCCTGATCCCTTCAATGGATGCATCTCACAAGCCCTCGGCTAAGCTGCGAGACGGAGCGCCTGATGGCTCGGCACACATCTGTCTCAAACTGAAGGTGAGCCTTGCCCTGCACAAGCAAACCACCAGTGGGACAAATCACAGGGCGCCATGTGCCTTTAAGCATGGAGAAACTTGCAGCCCAGACCATCCAGCTGAAGGAGACACAGTGCAAAGCATCAGATAGTGTGATGGAACGGGGTAAACAGTGAGACAACACAGCCATGGCAGTGCAAGTAGTTACAGCACATCAACCGAATAGTTACTACTGGTGATGTTAGGAGATAAATACTGAACGCACTCATACGGTCTTCCTCAGTCCACTATGTAAGATTATATTGAAGGACCTTGTGCCACATCCAGTTCTCATTGATGTTTAGCACAGCAGATATAACTGCTACGTTCTATCTTCCAAGATAGAAACCTGCAACTACTGTAAATCTACAGTGTGCTATTTCTACTGTTCAATTATCCATTTACTGTTCAATTATTCATTTACTGTTTAATAAGTCTGTTTGGTCATTTATAGTCTAAGCCATGGTTAGACAGCTTATTCAACCACTTTGATATAACCAGTAAACTGAAATACAGGGAAAGGGGGTTTATCTGCTCAATCCCTGGGCACGCGACAAATCACCTACATATTGGGTGGGGAAAAGTCACACACCGGGTCACAAAGGGCTCGCTTTGATTACTTCTCCATTACCTTGAGGATGTAGGAAATGAAATGAAACATAGGCAGAAAGCCAATGTGTGGCAGCAGGGAAGGTGACAACATTCAAACGCAAGGCAGTGCGAGTTCTGGTGGATGTGCAGTGCACCAACACTACCTACCCTCAGTCTATGTAGGCACTTCGAGACATGCTGTCCCGTTTAAAAGAATAAATTCCCTGCCACATCATGCCATCACACGCTGTTTAGATATTCGGCAGACATTCCTCACCAATTACAGTTCCTGCTCACCTTCTCTCTATTTTCCAAGGGCTCACATCTCATAACATAGCCAGGGACAGCCAAACTAATATTGCCCGGAGTAACCACATTTTTTTTTTTTTTTTTTTATAAATGATTGCTGATAGAGCCACTTCATTTAACTGGTCAGAGCCTAGTTGGAGACCTGAAGCCTTTAAGCATGGTTATTCCTGGGACTAGCCTTGCATCTTTGCAAGCCAGTGCAGAAAAATTGTGTTCGGCAATGAGGTGCGATATGTAGCACCAACATTTCCATGTTAAAATCAACTTGCTATTTGATTACAAGCTGCTTCACTCCACCATGTTCAGTTGTGAGGCCACCATCGCCTTCAGTTTTTGAAATACTGGGGGGTCGGGTTGCCGAACTTCCGGGATTGCCCAGGAGCGATTAGTCTCCCGGGCGCTGCTGCGAAAAGTTTGTTGTATGCACGCCTGCACACCATCTTGAATGGCGTTGCTTGCAGCCAATCAGCTGCCGGCCCCGCCATTGGCACTGAGGCTCGCTGCACTCAATTACTGGGGGCCCTATCTTTACTTGGTAAGTGCAATAACATTGGGCAACTGCAGTGATCGAGTACAATCAGTTGTTAAAAGAAAACTTCACAATGGCCGTGACATTTTAATTAAGCAACAATTAAGATTTCTAAATGCCCAACTCTCCCATTATCTGCCGGGTGGCTCCCACCTTGGATTTGCCAATGCATGGGGGCACAAGCTGACAGTGGAGGGGGAGGGGGGTAATTTGTCTTAGATGGCAGTGCGAAATGGGCAGTAGGGAAATCAGCAGCCCTTTTATCCTCTGGCCGATATTCTTTTCCATTGATATTGAAGTCAATGGAAACTGATTCACTGTCACCCATTCCGCACTACCGCCAAAGACCGATTTCAACTACCCCCCGCCCACCCCGGGTGTCTCCCGTGAGGGACGCCAATCAAACTGGGCCACCGTTATGTGCCCCCTGGTGGCCGGCTGAAGCACACTGGCAGATCCCTGACCGCCTCCCCATCGCTGGCGTACTGCTTGCCCAGATTTATACAGGGAGAATGGGAGGAACTCGCCCCCTCGTTCGAAGAGAGATTTTCTGCCAATTGGGACCAATCACACATTTCTAATGTGAAAAAAATCATCCTGCAGTCACGTGCAAGAATACAACACAGCCTTTTAACAGCAGACTGCGAGTGCAGATCTTCATTCCGCAGTCTCAGAGTTTAAAAAAAAGAGAATTTACATCTCATCTCGCGTGTAACAGCGCAGAATCTTTGCACTGCCGATTGGCCGCCCATGCTCTGCAGGCCATTTATTTGGGAAAAAAACATACCCTGATAAATCCCGGCGTCGACAGACTCGGCTCCAACTGCTGCGCGCGGCAACTCCTCTGAATCTGGCCACTGTGTTGTGTCTTCGGATGCAGCGTGGGAAGGCAGATAAGGAAAGCGGGATGGCACACACACGAAAAAAAAGGGTTATTCTTCCAACCTCGCAGACGGGAGCAGACACACCCCAGTCTGACACTGCTCTCTTCCCTTGATTCACACCGTGTAGCATGCAAAGAATAAAAACCACTCAAAACACCGTGTAAGCAGCATATTTACACGAAATACCACAGCAGGCTGCTCATCTGAAAAGCAGGAACATGACTGCAAAACAACTGATTAGAAAAGATAAAAACAAAAATCTTTTGAGGCCTATTTCATTTGTACCATGAGTCATATTAATAAACCACACTGTTGTTTCAGTCACAGAAACAGGACAGACAATAAAACTATTCATTTCCTAAAAGGACACCCTGGGAGAAGCACATATTGTTTCGGCTGCCTATCAGTGAAACTATTATTCAGCGCAAGAAATAAAATATTATAACAAGTACTTTGAAAAGTACTGATGGGTTCATTAGGGAGAGCAGAAAAAAAAACAATTTGCAAAGGGAAATCTGAAGACAATTACTCACTCGCTTGTTTTACTTAATTTTCCAATCTGTTTACACTTTTCCAACTACAAATGCATTTTTTTATGCCTCAGCTCAGAATTTACATCATACAGCCTCAGATTGCTGGCACTGCGCCAAGTTGCAGTCATGAGGAAACTAACTGCACATGAACAGATTCAGTGTTTCATAATGGGTAAAGGAACATGTAAATTTTCAGTATGTCAGCAAATAAAAAAAAAAAATCAGGGCACACAGACTGCATACAAAACAATCTGAATATTTAAAGCAAGCCTGCGCCCCTTGCATGGGTGGAATGGAAATCGCCCTTCTAAATGTAATTGCAACTTTCCAAGCTTCTTGTAATTGATTTTTTTCTCTTCTCTCTCTAAAGATGAAGTTTTTAATTTGTTAATTTAAAAAAAAAAAATTTTTAAACTACGGCTTTGTGTATACACTACCAATACAACTTACAAGTCAAAGAGTACCCTCGCAAAACAGCAAAAACCAAAAGGGCATCATGCCAAACAGAGTTAACAGATTAATCACTGTTCATTCCTTTCTGCTGGACAACAAGCTTGCTGCAAGCACATAGGATACCCGCTACAAGTGCCATCAATCACTTGGGGATGAAACAAAAAAAAGGGCAAAAAATTTTGACTCACGTAGCTGAGGTGACTATAGCCCAGTCCGGACGAGGAAAATTAAGTTTCCAGTCAAAATAAAATTGATTGCATCCCTGGACCGCAACTCAACTCTTCAACTAGAAACAAATGCACGGCCCAATCACTTATTATTTCCTTGTAAAATGAGATGGCAACTTCAAAACAGAAAAGAATAATAGGTTTCATTTCCAAATTACTTTCGAATCAGAAGACTGGAAGATTTAGTGGTTTCCTGTTTCAGCTTGCAAAGTAAAAAGTATAGATACTACATAATTAGTCCAGTCTTTTTTCCCCAGCAGTTTTCAATCTGTTCTAAAAATGACAACATAATCTAACCCTCTTTAATGTGATTCAATTAAGATACCATGCTGTTCATTTCAGAATATCCGTGCAGAATATCCTCAATTACCAACAGATTTTGTGGTGTGACTATGTTTGCCTCTTAAAAGGAGTATCGTATTGTCATTCTGATTTTCAAATCCGTTCCGACAGATATATTTGGTCTGATTTTACGATATACAAATGACATTGTGCAACGTATTAAAAGCCTTGGGGCAAATTTCTCTCTGTGTCGGTGTCACAGTAAAGGGAATATTGCAACAGCTTTATGTTTCTTATTATGTTTTCAGTGAGTCTGTGGGTTTACACACTGTCCTTTCACTTTAGAAACATGGGTTTCAATTCAACTTAAGAGAAACAAGATAAAAGTCTCCTCGCTCTAGTTGTCTGCAAGGGAAAATGAAATGGATCAGAGGCAGCCTTAACCTAGTGGTCACAAATATAGACCACAGGACCGTCCATAGTGCTGCCCTAAAGTAGCAGTGCCACGCAGATAGGCCGCTCGGTCTGTGGTCAAACTGGAAGCATCACACTGGAGGAGGTCAAGGTGCTGTTCTGAGGTTGGGTCAAATGACTCTCTGCAAAGTACGGCCTAAGTATGGATGTGAGCAACAACAACTTGCATTTATATAGCACCTTTAACGTAGTAAAATGCCCCAAGGCACTTCAGAGGCATAATCAGATAAAGATTGACACAGAGCCAAAGGAGGAGATATTGGGAGGGCTGACAAAACTTGGTCAAAGAGGTGGGTTTGAAGGAAGGTCTTTAAGAATGTGTTGGAGAGGTTTAAGGAGGGAAATAGAGTGCGGGGCCTAGATGGCGGAAGGCACAGCTGCCAATGATGGAGTCGGAGGAACGCAGATGTCTCGGACTACAGAAGGTATGTAAATCGGGATCCTTTGACTACATAGGACCCCAATGCAATTTTGAGGAACCGATGGGCGGACCCACTGCCCCCCAGCCCCTTACCATGATCGTCCCTCACCTCCCCTCCCTTTGAGTCTTAACTTGCGCTTGGGCTCCATGTAGGAGCTGGTGGAATTTTCACCCCCACCCCCGCAATGCCGTGCGAGTGCCGATTCGGCGCCGGCAGGTTGACATCTGAATTGAAATGAGGCTCAATCATTAAAATGGTCCCCGGCCCCTCGGCAAGGACTCCGGGCATGCAGGACAATTATACCATCTGCTCTCCCACCTGGGTATCCACCCAAAAGTAAAATTGGCTCCAGAAAGGCTAGAAAGAAAATGGGAAGCATTTGATGCCCTTACACAAGCAACTAAAATGTGCTATGAAAGCATCCTTCCACCCCCATGAAGCATGTAAAACTAAAATAGCTAGAGCTATAAATAAAATATTTATTGTACGGAACTATTTTGTTTTTTCAGTAAATACCCGCATTTGCTTCCCCTGCTCTCCACCACCCCCCCCCCCCCAACAATATTATATTATTTTTAGTCTCGCGAGCACATTTTGGCAGCAGCCATTTCCGTGCATTTTTTTAAAGCTAGACTTGGAGTATAGATTAAGGGGTGATCTAATCGAGGTGTTTAAGATGATTAAAGGAGTTGATAGGGTAAAGAGAGAGAAACTATTTCCTCTGGTGGGACAGTCCAGAACAAGGGGGCATAACCTTAAAATTAGAGGTAGGCCGTTCGGGGGTGTTGTCAGGAAGCACTTTTTCACACAAAGGGCAAGTGGAAATCTGGAACACTCTTCCCCCAAAAAGCTGTTGAGGCGGAGGGTCAATTGAAAATTTCAAAACAGAGAGTTATACATTTTTGTTAGGCAAGGGTATTAAGGGTTACAGAACCAAGGCAGGTAAATGGAGTTAAGATACAGCCATGATTTAATAGAATGGTGGAACAGGCTCGAGGGGCTAAATGGCCTAATCCTGTTCCTATGCTTCTCGTTAAGTTCCTATTTTTAAACTACTGTACTGATTATATTTGGTGCTTCGCATAGGAAAAAAACGCTCATTTTGCAATATCTCCTCTTCCTTACAGCATGCGAAAGTTACGACGCAAGCAGCTTTCCAGAAGTTCTATTTTGACCTACGGCAACGAGGCAGCAGAAAAGACCAGGACATACTTTACAAATTATGGGGTATCTATTGGTTGACTGAGTGTTAATACAATAATTTATCACACGATTCCTTACGAGTGCAATTACTGTACCAGCTTGCAAAAAAAAAAACACATGATCAGAAATAGTTTTGACGCACTTGTGACATATTTCGACTGAGATTTACGTGAACTATTGTTTTCGGCAAGCTGGCATGAAAGCCATTAATCACAGTCGTCATCACAGGTTCTATTCAGACGCTAAGAAAGACATTCAGAATAAAAAAAGTATATTAATAAGATGTGATAAGGCAATTATTCTCATGCACTGTGGAAACTATAAAAACAGCTTCCACAAATAGAAGCTAATCGCTGTGCAAAGAAATGGGTGGAGATTTTCGGACTGTGCTAAAATAGAATTCAAACTGCCCTTTTAGGGAACAAGACTGTCAACTTGGAAACCAATGTTTCCGTCTTATATTTTTGCGTTTGTAAAAATGTCATGGTATTTTCTCGAAGATGACTTTATTTCAATTTGTAACTTCATCCCCGATGGATTTGGTCAAATGACATAACTATGAATTCAGACAAGAGCATTGAAAAATCATGAACACACACAGTTTGCCGACTGATTGCATTACACGATTCAAGACATCAGAAGGCAGCAAAAACCCCCTTCAAATCTGCGACTGTCCTTAAACACGTGTAGTAGTGCTCGGGGAGGGTGATGGAAAGTGCAAGAGCCTTATTACATTTAATTAAAATTTTAATTCTGACACGCTTTAACATTTCTCAAAACTTTTATACTGCTTGCAATGTGAACGTCATCGCTGATTATCTATATAATGCGTTAAAAATGACATCTGCCCGCACTTCCTGTCAACTTTTTCCATTATAAATTCCTATGTTTACATCTATGATGGAAATTGCCCATGTAAACTTGTCACGCTGTAATTACACCCTCCCGACAATTAATTTATAATGGAAATATACAAATAAGGAGAGAATGCATGAATTATCTCCCCAACTCGCCCTCTAACCCCATGTCAACCGAAGACTACACTTGACTCCGTGAGTAATGCCAGGCAAGACTGACGAGTAGTTTATTAAATACTTGGTATATCTGAACTGGCACACCTTCCACCCTCCGTCCGTAAACTTGAGCTCCTCCAAAGCTTTGCTGCCCGTATCCTAACTAGATATCCGACGGTGCGATATAAACGCAAGCTGGGAGCTTCCTCGGGTTGACGGGTCTCTCGAGCGGCCACCTGTAACTTCGGCAGGTTCCCAGTCTGCTCGGAGTCCCCACCAAATTTGCGTTGGCCAATCGGGAACCCCACCCCACGAGGAAATTTGCATGCAAACAAGCTGTACAGTATTTAAAGGTCTGGATAAAATTTACTTTTGAAGGGAAGTCTAAAATGGGGAAGGGGTAGACAAACATTCGACAATGAGGAGGTTCAGGACGGGAATCGTGACTTTCAGCCTTTATTCATTACAGCTCCTATTATTGTGAGGCACTGAATCTTAACATTACAATTTCCCCCAAAAATAGTACATGATCTGAGCTTAATCTGTGGGAGGATTACATACAGCAAGTGAGAGTTTCATTGCCCAGTTCCAAATTTTGAGAGTGGAGATAGCTGGGCTTCTAGCCATCATATCTTGTCCAGAAAATTCTAACCCATGTGAAAAAAACTCTGCCTCTGCATGTAGACTGTGGACATAAATGAAGAGTGGTGGGGGTCGGGAACTCACTGTCTGAAAAGGTTGGTAGAGGCAGAGACCCTCATCACATTTAAAAAGTACTTGGATATGCACTCGAAGTGCCGTAACCCAAGAGCTGGAAAGTGGGATTAGGCCGGATGGCTCCTTTTCGTTTGGCACAGACACGATGGGCCAAATGGCCTCCTTCAGTGCCGTAAATTTCTAAGAGAGTAGTGAAACTGAGACAAGAGGTTTGCTTTTGTAATGGGTACATTGGGGCAGTAATTCCTCCCCAAACGCGCGAGTACGGAAGGGGTACTCACGCGTCTGGCCGGAGGAAATACCGGTTTTCAGCATGCACAGCGCATGCGCTGAAAACCGGCATTTCCTCTCCTCTAACCCAAAAGGTGAAGAGGCTAGCGCGTGCGCTGTAGGGGGCAGCGCGTGCGTCTTGGATTTCCTCTGTTTTGGGGGATTTGCGCATGTGTAAAGGCCTCCGGTCTTTACGCTTGTAAAAAGCACACGTAAGTATTTATTTTTTTACAGGTAAGTGGTGTTTTAGTGCAATTTAGAATTTTTTTCCACAGGTTTATTATTTTAAAGAATCTACAATAAGGTAAGTTTAGTTTTAGACCCTTTTTATTAAAAATTTATTTTTTTCAAAAAAAAAAAAATTGTTTAAATTATTTTTTTAAACTTATTTATACTTAATTTAATGATTGGGATGTTTTTTAAAATTTTATTTAAAGTTTAAGTAGTGTTTTGGGGTGCAGTACTTTTCATGAGTTTGACAGTTCTTACTCAAACTTATGAATGAAGTTTCCCCTCCCCTGATTGGCTGAACAGTGCTCACCTGATCCCAGCCGGCACATCACACTAACTACGCCGCTGGGTCAGGTTAGCACAGCGCGCCGACATCAGAACCGGGCCACTGACAGGAAATCCACTGCGGGCCAGGTTTCAGATGTCGGCGCGCCGGGTAAGTGCACATCGGGGGCTTGCAGGCGCGGCAAGCCCCCGACACCAAGTTCTGGGCCATTATAATTTTAAGCACAGAATTGAGCGCGCGTCTGGACAAAGCCAGTGGTGCGACAGAAGTGGACCGATTTACCAAGGTAGTTTGCAACGGAGGTGGGCAATTGCTCAGAATTCCTCAGTGAGGACGGTTGTGTCAATATGGCATTTGGGACAAGCGGAGTGCAAGTGTGACTTTTTCCACGCGTGACACTTTCAAGTGTGACAGACACAGTAGATGCAACACTTTCATATATGCACTAGCAAATCTCCTGTGGTGTTGCTCATAGGTAGTCTGGGATCCCCAGTATGGTGATTATGGCTAATCGGACCTGTGTGTAAGGTCAGCGCTCAATTACTCCCTGTGTAAGTACCGGTAACGGCAGCTGGTTATAACTTGCTCAGGTCAGTTAGAGGTCAGTAAACTGCTTGGAAATTTCAGTCACCGGATTAATGACTGGTTTTCTTTATTTTATCGAGATTGTTTTGCAACAAAGCCTAATATATATGGGCCCAAAAATTTCTGCTGGGGAGGCAGGAATTTAGGGTGGAATCTGCTTACTCCAGGACTCTTCCCCATTTGCCATGGCTTTTTAAATTCTGGTGGGGCGAGGGGTGGGCGGGCATTGTGGGCCCATCTTCTATCTGACCTGCTGCATCAACAGGGTGTTCGAGGGAATTCTCAGTCTATCCCAGGAATTCCACCCTCTGTAAGCCTAAGCGGAACTCTCCAGCGAAGAGCATGAGTCCACTGAGGGGTTCAAGAAGCCCCAAACCTTTACTGGGGATGGATTACATTCCCCCAAGAGGCTGTTTACTCCATTGGAAGCACAAGGTGCAAAGCTAAAGCTTCTCTCCATCAGGGCACAGAGATTCAAATCGGAAGGGGTGTAGAATGAGGGGGGGCAATTGACCCAAGTCCATCAGCAAGGTTAAAATTACCTCCCATTCGGTTTTACACTATATAATATTCCGACACTCAAAACAGCACATCCATAAGGAGCGTCATGGGAGATTTGCCAGTTACACTATAAAAACTAGCACACATTTCCTGTGTCATACTACTTTGTCACATCCAAGTGTCATTCACACATTTAAGGAAAAAAAATATAACTTTCCATGAACACAAACAGCAGATACAGGATACTTGTCATCTCTAAATTGACCTCGATGAACCCAGTGTTTACATGACAGCAATTAGACCTTGTAGCCCTAAAGGAACACACCTACATTTTACATGGTATAATGTTCCTGACCTTATAAAGTAGTGCATCCTCTGACTCACTGTTAGCAGTGCTATAGCAAGTTTTCTAGTAATTAGTCTGTTGAAGAATACGCTGTTTATAAGGGGCAGGATTATTATTTCATGCACTGTGTATTATTCTGCTGCTAAAGAGCATCAACATCCCTTTAAAGCTGCAAGATGTAAATACTCTGTCTTCCTCAGGTCAATTGGAGACTCAATGATCTTAGCAGATCCTTGGCTTAAGAGATTGGATTTGCTTTCTTTCCATAATAAGTGCAACTCCTGAAGTCAAGTAGAAAAGATTTTCTGTTGGCGAATAGTTTTTCTGTACATTAGAGAATATTGGCTCTTGTCCTTTACTTTATACTAACACGAGTGACAGTGTGATACCTGCTGCTTCCGAGGGAAGTTCGTTGGCTAGCTGCAGCCTATAAATCCTGGCTCCAGGTCAGACGAAACAAACAGGAAATAACTGGCCCCCTTTCCTTTTTTGTAAAAAAAAAGCTACTTGCTCATTGGCAAAAAGCAACAGACACATCTCAAAACGGAGATAGGTAGATATAGACAGACCTTTTACAGACTTGCAGTATGGACACATAACCCCATAGTTTCAATGGTTTAACACTAGATCTAATATATTACACCAATTATATGACTTCCAACTATTGAAACAACCCATAAATTGAACTTAAAACTGATGCTTTACGTATCTGATTCACTTAATGCCAACAGCTGGTCATCTAAACTTTCAAAACAAAAAACGTATTCAGCGTCCGATAAATTGCATGGAAAATTGGTCGTGTACCACAAATCCAAACTTGGTTTACGACGTCACACACTTCAATACTGGTCTAGTTAGTGCGATAAATTGGGCGGTGCATGCTTAAAACTAGCTGATACATAAAGACTCATTCGTACATTTAGCAAATATATGCTTGCTTGTGCAGTAGCTCATCAAATTAGCAGCTTAAGAGATGGGCCCTGGATCCTAAAGTAATTAGATTGCAGAACTGGAATTTGGGCTGATATCCCACTCTCAATTGGCATGTTGAGCTCAGCTGCACTCCTTGGATAGCTTTTTTGCTCATTCTTGGCTGGGCCTTCTGGCGGCATAGGTCTCCACCTTGGGGGGGGGGGGTGGGGGGGAAGTGGGGAAGGGTTGGTATTGTAGGGGCAAGAAGAAAGTATCAGGGACACTGATCATGTCCGACAAAACATGCTTCACGATAGCCATTGCTGAAATCTAGACAGTCACGCACACAAAACTTGAGAGTGCAGTGTGGAGGCAGGAAGGGAGAAATGAGAAAGAGAGAGTGAAACGATTGTTTTAAAAATGTATTGGGCAGGCTGTCCTTAAAACATCCAAATATTGTTAACTATTCTGGATCAACATATTGGCCTCGGACATGCCCATTCAGGCTACCAGCTTTAAGTTCTACATGCCCAACTATTTACTGGCTCCAAGCAACATGATGGTTGGTAATGTAGATTTCTGATATGCATGGATAGAAACCAGCTGGTCAAAACCTTTAAATCCCTCTTCAGTACCGCTAGTTATTGCAATGGCTTACTACTGCTGTGTTAAACTTTAGTCTCTTCATAACCTGCAAATGAATAACACTGGAAGATGTGTTTTCAGCAGCCCTAGACAGAACTACCTTAAATACTTTGCTGACAAAATGGGTACTCTGCAAAAATCACTCTTACTTTACACCACAACTAATTATGCTCACATTTACAATACTTCGATTCTGCATTTACTACATTTCTTGAAAGAACGGAAAAGTGACATTTTTCAAGATGTAATAACACAAATTATAAACCTGGGTATTCACAATTCTTGATTGTTTTGCCATACTCTTTAAAACTGCACTAACAGAGGAAGGGGAACCAATCAATCAGTGAACACCTTAAATAATGTATGCTGTAACCATACCGATATGATATTATTCTAAGTAGGTCACTCAGCAAAATAAAAAATGGCAGTAAAAGGTCAGCATGTTTTTAAATAAAAACTAGTAATTTGCCCACAATGTTGCCCATGCTCATTTGATATTTTTTCAATACAAGATGGCAACAGCATTGGGAGACACTTCAGAAATGTGCTCCACAGAGCCACCTAGTGACCAGAGTTTGCATTACATTGTGACAGTTGACATAGCAAAACTGAATAATAAATATTGACAGAAAAGCATGGCCAAAAATTGTGACAACAAAAAGTAGGATGTGTGGAAAGTAAGAGATACAGACAGATTGATGCAGTTTCAGATGGATAACACATTTGTTTTACTGGCCACTGATTTATATAAAACAAGAAAATCAAACATTTTAAATGAAGGACTCATTTTTTTGCTTGCATGTCTAATAACACCAAACTTAGAACTCTCCAAGGAGTAACATCAATGACAAAAAAATCATAAATGTCGCAATGGTTGAAAACAGCAAACGCCAAATTGCAAGCCATTAAGTTTCGCCAGAGACCCAGAGGATATACACATCTGCTCAGTATCAACTGAACCTTAAATTGAATTGAAAAATAATGGGAAAGAATGGCTTTCAAATTAGAATTTTGAGCTGAAATATAAAAAAATGTAAAAAAAAAAATAATAATTACCAAGGTCAGCCTTTTCTTTTAACACATCCTTGAAATTGAGGCCACTGTTGAGGGTGCACTGTCTGTAGTGATGCAAGGCTTCCTTTTGTCCATTCATCCCCAGCTCCTTTCTCTTTGAGGGTTTCAGTGACACAGCCCCGAGGCCCCGTGTCCATGTGCTGAAATCTGAGCACGCCCATTTCAGCAGGTCATCCAGCTTCACGACTACTTTCTCCGAAACAGCTACAACTTCATCCTGTAAACAATACCAGAAACAGCAAAGAAATAGTAACATGACCTTGCTGATCTTTAATGGTGCAAAGCAGCATCATTTACATTTCAGACAATCCAATTTTCAATTTACTACCTGTTGTACATTTACTTAGTTGATGATTGAATAATATATTTCTTGAATTACTGCCCAATTTTAATTTATTTTCTGTCGGCGTCTTTAGATAGAAACAGAAAATCATACAGCACAGGAGGCCACCATTCGGCCCATCGTGCCTGTACTTTAAAAGAGCTATCCAATTCATCCCACTTCCTGGTCTTTCCCTATAGCCCAGCAATTTTATCCTTTTCAAGTATTTATCCAATTCCCTTTTTGAAAGTTACTATTGAATCAGCTTCCAGCATCCTTTCAGGCCGTGAATTCCAGATCGCAACAATTCGTGGCATTAAAAAATTCTCATCTTCTCTCTGATTCTCTTGCCAATTATATTAAATCTGTGTCCTCTGGTTACCGACCCTCTATTATTCTCCAGCTGAGAGGATGAGCAGGTAACCTATCAGATACGTACAAATCAAATCTGCAATAAACCATTCAAAAGTGTACGTGAGCAGCCCAGGGTGACTTTCTTTCCAGTTTCTCTCCCTTCCTCTGGAGAGCCATCTGACCTCTACGCTACATCTCCGTCAGGCAGCATGGCCGATCACAGAAATGAGACAGCATCCTATCACTCTGGAGCACAATCTGTTGGTTCATCATCGCAGTGCGCCACTCTGCTGCCTAATC
Source organism: Somniosus microcephalus (assembly GCF_052327205.1). NCBI lineage: Eukaryota > Metazoa > Chordata > Chondrichthyes > Squaliformes > Somniosidae > Somniosus > Somniosus microcephalus. Next base: position 82,822,205 of record NC_140994.1, on the reverse strand, counting down.
GATTTATATTAAGTTTTTTCTTTCCGCATTACCACTTTACTGAATATATTTATCAGTAAGGGATACCATGAAAACAAGCTCAGCAAAACCAGCCAACAACCTTTTAGCAGAGAGAGTAATGGTCACAAACTAATATTTCACTCTCCATTTGCAAATAAAATCAGTCGGACAAAATTCTACTGGCAGAAAAAATCAAATGCAAACATTTATTTAAGGAAGGTTCAAATCATTAATGTAAACAAGATCTGTGTAATCTTAACGTCAACTGTTAGTGGGATAGTTTGAGTGTTGTATTCAGAAGGTCAATGGACGAGGTGTTTTAAAAGACACGATACAGGAATAAGTTTGAAAGGTTCCAAATGGTCAAGGTTCCAAAGTTCAACATATAGTTCCACAGAATCTTAGATCTCATTTTCATCGTTATTTTTATTTAAACATTTGAGATCCCTCTAGTCTCGTCATGACATGTAATTCTTTGCTTTCATGCTGCATGAATGATTTTCTGTAAATTTCTAACATGATTCTAGCAAAAATTATGAAAGGAATATACTGAATATTTGCATTTCATAATATCGTTGGAATAATCAATTGAGATTATTCTAACTGTCGTTTAGATGCCATCAGGAGATTATATTTAAAGTGCACTAATGGATCCATACCAAACCGTTTTAAATCCAAAACTTCCTCAAATTCTTCCAGCTTTCTTCCCCAAATAACCCAACTTCTTGCTTTCTAATAATGAAATACACGGTTGAAGATACGTTGTAAATTGAATGACAACCTCACATCATTAACACAAGTCATAATTAGTACTTTATAAGTTTAATTGTTTTTTTTTAAAAAGCCTATCTTTATTGGTGATGAAACACAGTGCCTGTATTAGTTTGCAGAAATAAGATTTGCGACATAAAGCCCCAATACAGGAAACATACCAAACATAAAAGACATTTTACAGGTTTTGTTATCCATTTTGAATCTTCTGTTGTTGGATGATTTGTTTGAATTCTGTTTCATACTTATTGCCTTGATGAACACATCTGCTAGCTGTGTAGGCAGTAACGCTTGTAATATGAGAATGTGAAAACAATCGCTTCCCGAAGTTCATCAAATCAACTTTAATGCCAGAATTTCCAGATGCTCGTCCAAATACAATTTTAAAACAGTGGGATTATAGACCAAGTAAAAACGCCAATCTTTGAAAAAATACCTTATGCCTAAAGCCAGCAGTCTTATTTTTTTTCCAAACATTCATTATATTTAAATGCCTTAGTATAAAAAAAAGTCCTCAAATACAAAGAAGGAAACAAATGTAAGAGCCTAAAGATTTATTAGTGCCTGTAAATCGTAAGAACAAAGGTTAAAGAGATTGCTTGATGTAACAGACCGTACAAAAGCAGAATCGAAGATCACCAAAGTGCTTTTTACTTTATTTAGCGAAAACATCAAATATCCATCTTAAAAGGAGTAATAGTTTACCATAATGTATAATTTTCAGGCAATCATATTACAGGAAACTTCACATGTCACAAAATGCCAGTAAACTATATAATAAAATGTCGCTTACAGTTAGCAGTGAAATTGTATGCACCCATCCATATAATAATGTTAGTTAATGTATGGTTTGGTCTGTTCCACCCTTTGATAAACCAGCTACCAAAAGAAAGAAAATCTGTCATGCTGAGAATGTTTCAGTCTGTTGCCTCATGAGGTCAAAGAAAGAATTCCTCAGGTCAAAACAGATTAGTACACCTGCGTTACTGTCTATTGAATTACTGACCTAGCAACATGAGAAATGATGCCTACAGGAATGAGAAAAGCCTTTATGTAAAGTGACTATCAAGTAATTCATGTTCTCAAAAAAAAGAGACTTAGATTTTCAATTTTGTTCTCGTTCCAAATTCAATTAACAAAAAGCTCAATGAAGGGATGGAATAAATCCACATTAAAAACTTTAGATTCTAACCTTATAAATGTTACATTCAGCACAAATGACAAATATGCATTTTGAACTGTAAATTATATTACTCATTTTATGAACGATCTTAAAATGTGCTATCGTTGTCACAAATGATTTGCAATTGCTTCAATAATAAAACCATAATTGTCGGATATGTCCCAACACCAGATTACACAATAGCATCTGAAAAATGCTACATCTGGAACAGAGATCATGGCAAAATTAGACAAGACAAAAACAAATTATATTAAAATATTCATTTATAGTCACATTTTCATTTTTTTTGTCCCCTCTCAAGGCACTAACTACCCTCCTACCCAAATTACCATTCTTCACTTTCTATCTTACACTTCAAAAGTACTTAATTGGCTGTAAAGTGCTTTGTGACGTCTTATGGTCGTGAAAGGCGCGATATAAATGCAAGTCATTTTTCATGCGTGAAACTGGACAAATGAGTGGCGGCGTACTATTCGACTGTGGGAAGCATCAGCGCCAAGTCTGCTCCTGTTCTCGCCCGACATCCGCGCACATGCTTTTCAGCAGGAGTCACCGGATAACCGTTGGCGGTGGGAGCCCTAAACAATTTTTCTCCTCGCTAGCCCAGAGGACATTAGTAGCTTCTTGTTAACTCGAGCTGGCAGCGCTAGAAAGCAGAGGGGTCTGAGCTCTAGTCATACTGGGCTGCATAGGTGCATTGCCAGGGTGCCTCAGGGCCACATATGTAAAGTTCCTCGTTAATTTGCATCTATCTCAAGTTGCTAGTACTAACAGCGATTGGTGTTTGTGATTTAGGATTTCTCCACCAGCCCTTCCCAAACCTCCAGGCCCACAATGTTCAAACCAGCAAAACATTAGAGGGATGTAGTACTGAGTTGCCTGGGCTTTAAGGAAAGGGCTTCTGGGGCATGGGACTTGCATGTGGGCCATGAGTTGCAATTTGGACACCCCCTCTAATCATGCCCATGTACTATTCTGCAACAGATTAATGTTAATATTTGGTGTGTGTGTGTCATGTGGCGCCTTGTTTACAACCTATTTTGATTAGCTTAGCAATTCAGGACTGACAACGCTACCTCGACTAACATAACTCATCACTGTTAACGCCAGTGTTGCATTTCGCCATGGAATTTTGGCTTGTACAGTTACGAGGAGTTAAAAACTGGAAAACAACAAAACTTGCACTGACCACCTATATAATCCTGGCACCTTTGCATGCAAACACGAAAACATGCCAGAACGCTCAATACACACTGGATCAATGCCAGGTGAAACTTGAACTGATCGTCTATAAAATCTTGTACTCTTAAGAGAACACTGTATAACCTTTGCAACCCAGTCATTTCACTGTTAAAGTTAGCAATGAACTGCAAAAAGTAATTAGAGGCCTACTATTCAATTCACAATACTATTTGAGGACCGAATGCTTTATGAGCATTTGGTAACTAGAACCTAACTTAAAACAGTCAGATGCTTGGCACTGAAGTCAAGCTTTTTCCCCCCGCTCCTTTCTTCCTGAACAAACAATCATTTAAAAAAAAATTCTGAAGGCTAGTTTTTAAAAGCTCTTTAAATTACACATGCCAGCAGTAGAACTGGGAGTTTATTTTTAACAAATGTTAAATTTCATTCCAAGGCATTTATTTTCCTGGTACTTTCTACAGGCCTGTTTATAACCATAAAACATCATGACATTGCTCTCTATTTGAATTTATGTTATTATTTCCCCTACTATATTTTATTTAAAAGTTGTTTAAACATATCTTCAGTTACTGCCTTCATGGTGACTGACCCACTTTAAATCAGCCTTACTGTTCATGCAATACAGCTTGTTGGATTTAAATTCTGAAATAGACAAGTGACTCTTGGGGGGAAAGGATATTGCAGTCTTCCTATTACTATATTCAAAACAGCTGACATTATTCAAATAATTGGCACATTAAATGAAAAAGCACATAATGCTCTCAGTATCAGAACAGTGCTTGTGAACATAAGAAATGCAAAACTTGGAAAAAAATGTTGCCAAAAATACTGTGCTGTATTTCTCAGATTTGCATAACAGTATTCATTATATCTGATCCCCTCTGGGGAGTGGGCCATTAATATACTGTACAGTGAAGATGAACTACAATTTATTCAGCTTTGCTGGAATAGTTTGCCTTTATTAATACTGCATATTTATACCAGATTGAATATGCAGGCACAATTAGCATCTTATGATTCACAGCACTGCACTGAAAAGGTACATTAGTTTAGATAGAAGGCAATTTTTCTGCAACAAATAGTCTGGTTAAGAAATTCGGAGTAGGAGCATACAAGTCTAATGTAGTGTAGAATCATACGGCGCAGAAGGAATCCGTTTGGCCCACCATGCTTGCACCAGCTCTTTGAAAGAACTATCCGTTTTGTCTCACTACCACCCCCCCCCCCCAATCCCATCCCCACCCTGCTCTTTCCCCATTGCCCTCCAAATTTTTGTTTTCCAAGTATATATCCCATTCCCTTTTGAAAGTTAATATTGAATCTGCTTCCGCCACCCTTTCAGGCCGTGTATTCCAGATCATAAAAACTCGCTGCGTAAAAAAATATTTCTCCTCATCTCCCCCTCTGGTTCTGCTGAGTATGTCAATTTCTCAAAATGTAACCAATGACACCATAACCGTTCAGCTTCCCATATCAATTTTATTTGTGAGATCATGTCTTGTAGCGTTTGCCTCAGAGATACATGGCAATAGATTCTGGAATGGTAGGAGAATATCTTATTCGATACCAGGGTCTGACCCACTTGTCATCAATTGTCTTTTTTTACCCCAGTGTGATTTACGCATGCCTTGAAACCATACTGAAAAGGTTAAAAAAAGGGATCTATGAGGAATTAAAATGCAAGAATGTTGGTGTTAATTTTACAAACATTTACTATTGAAATTGTACTGTATACAAACACAAAATGCAATACATGTGTAGGGTATATATTTGTGCTTATAATGGAGAAAAATAGGCGATTTACTTTTGAAAAATGTCAGTATTTGCATACATTTTTAATCCATTACGATCTAATATTTTAATGTAAGAAATCACACAACACCAGGTTATAGTCCAACAGCTTGTGATTTCAAATAAAGCTGTTGGACTATAACCTGGTGTTGTGTGATTTCTTACATTTGTCCACCCCAGTCCAACTCCGGCATCTCCACACCATGGCTAATATTTTAATAGGAATGCATCCATTTATGATCTAGCATTAAAGGGGCACTTCTGTTTTATGGTATTGATGAATCAACACAAATTTGGCAACATACGTTTTTGCAATTGGTATGCACACTTTTTAAAAGAACAATTGATTTCCTATGGGGTTTCCAAATTTAGAGATTAACTTGCAATGATAGGTCAATTAACTGGTAATTCCCGTTCCTGGGCAGGCAGTTGGTGCAATATGAAGGCGCATACAACGTGCGATAGACGATAGCCATCAATCCGGACAAGAATCCGTATGTACACAGCACACCTATTAATATGTGACAACTGCGCTCGCATATTTATTAATGGGAGTCTCGCATCGGGCTCGCTGGATCTTGGTGTGAGTTTCTCTGGGCACCGTGCCAGGCTCGGGATCACTTGTTGCTGTTTCTGCTGCCGTTCTCTTTGCTAATGAATGACTAACTCTGGCCAGAAGGGAAATGACATCAGCGGGCGTGAAGCAAAGACAGCATCTGGAAACTACAACCGACTCCTACCCTCCTTCGCCGTGTTTATTGTGGAGTACACAAGATATTTGCATAATTTAAGGTCTGTCCGTAGGAGTAAACTTCCAGCTCACAGCGCCTCAGCAGATGATATTGAGGTTTCCGGGCCGATATTAACTGGAAGCTAATCATTAACAGCCTTTTGGTCCTTGATTCGGATATCAGAAATAGCAGATCAGCACAATTTTAACCACAATCTCATAGATACACACACATACACGTGTACATATCTATCTATATCTATATTATATATATATCTATCTATCTAGACACACACGTACATTTATATTATATAAATAAAAATTGTTGCTCAACATTTCAAATTTACTGAAGGTCACAGTGTGACTTCCTAGTTTATTTAGCTGAATAAACGGAATTACCATCCAGCAGGTTCGTGTTGAGAAAACTATGCATAAAACTTGTGGGCTTGGCTGACTGCATTCGGCACGGAAGGTGCAGAGAACAAATACATTAAAAAAATTAATTGTGGCATTTGCAGATATTCCAGCCTGCATAATAAGCTAATCGTTTTCAGCTGCTTAACATACGGGGGGCGGGGAAGCAAAGAGAGATTCGCCGAGAAGTGTCACGGGATCTGTGATCGTTATTTATTTTATTCTGATTTCCAGATCAGTAAACCGCGTCAAGTCATGAATTTCAAAAGTAAGTAATAAGGGGGGTGGAGAGAGACAGCTGCACAGGAAAAGTTAGACAGGGGGAGGGGAAACAGAACTCTTGAGAAAGGTCACAATGTTTTTCAATAGTTTATTTTTAATGGTAACAATGTACTTAGTAATTATCGAGTTGGAAAGGGAGACAAAGATTGAATATAACCACATTGGATCTTAACAAGTAACAGCGTGGTTAGAAGTCTTTAATGTGTTTGGGAAAGAAATAACAAAAAAAGGCGATATGAGGGTTTAACTGCTTCTAAACCTGTTGCAGATATGAAAAGGTAATTTGACACGCCGGCCTTTCAGAATGCACAATTAACTCCAGCGTGCAGACAAGAGCTGTTTTCAGGAGCACAACTAGTCAGTCGCCTGTAGTGTTTACAATCCATACTGGGATCGGCTGCTCTCTAGCCCCTATCGGGATACTGTAAATGCAGTTAAAATGCAGAACTATTTACACGTCACGTTAAACCAGCACTTCCAATGCGTAACTATTCATCACCGATTTTCACACACACACATCACTGCTAAATTACAGAGCATAAGTCCCGCGCAGACCAATCCAGTTCCCCCACTGCCCGGTTAATGTATTTATATGGTAACTGAATCAGATTTCGTTTCTGTATTAATAAAAAAAAGTTATTTAAAGATTTGCGTCATTGCATGGAAAATTGAGAGAGGCTGGTTTCCTTGGCACGCTTCATATTTTTTTCTCTTCTGAATCTGCCGTTTGGATGTTTACATGGAAAGAATCGGTTTTCATTACACACTGTCAGCATGTGATGTGCCTTTACAATCATAAAAATCCACCGGCCTTTGCTGCATAACATGCCTTTTGTGAAGACATCCAGACAATGCATTATTCTACCTGTCCCTTTTCACCCAGTTACACGCCTTCATAGAATAGCTTTGATCTCATCCCCGTTTCGTAATTTCCGACCATACTAAATATTTTTAAATCAATCACACAGCGCCCCCCCTCTAAAGTCCAACAGAGAAAGAGCTGAACATAACCCAAGCAAACTGCAAGGGAGGGGGGGGGGGGAAATGCCAAGATACCCCCTCCCTTGGCTTTACAGTGTGCAAACAGATCCTATAAATATTTACTTTTACTTTGAAGCTCATGCCCAGCAAATGCTGATCTCTCGCAGACAAAGTGCACAGCTCAAATTTCATAAAACAAGTAACAGCACACACAAAAATATTATGAAGTCAATTAAAAGTGAATCAAACAAGGGGGGGGGGGGGGGTCATCACCTCTCCGTGGCCGATCGACCTTCCTTGGGGTGTATCTTCTGGGAGAAAGTAGAGTTTGGAACTCGACAAAAGTTGCTTGTTGTTTCTCTCTTCCCACAACAGCTGGAGTTCTGCTATGCAAATCGGAGCTCCTGGCTTACATCTTACAAAGAAAAAGTCTCCGAGGGAGAGGATTCTTGGTCTGCCTTCAAGACTGAATTTGAAAGCTTTGTAGAAAATGTAGGCTCCGTGTAAACCGCACGGAGAACCAACCCACTGCGTGGAAAAAAAAACACACAAATTAATAAATATTAAATAAACATTGCGAGAAAAAAAAATTTGAATGTGAAGGAATTTAAGCAAAATGTATTTTTGGAGCAATTTCTTTAAAAAGAGTTTTAGGTCAGCTTTTTAAATTATTTTTAAACAAACAAAAAAACTTTATAAACAGCTTATTGACGAGTCATTAGAAGTAAGGAGGAGGTAGGAGTGCAGGGGTTTGGAGAGCAGTGGGAATACCAGCAGAAAGCAGTTCAATACCTTGATTGAGTCCGTCTCCATATCGCCCTGCTCAATTGATTGAAGTCTACATTCTCCTCCAAACTTGGCTTGAATGAAAGTGCCAGGTCCTGGCAGGTGTGCGCCGGGAGCGGCGGAGATGCCGCAATATGAAATTCATTTCCCTTCGTCCCGCCAGCGCCAATGTGACCGCCGACTGCGCCCAATTATTGCCACTCCCCCCGAGTTCCCATGCCTCCTCTCCGAACTGCGCCAAACGCCTGAAAGTCACCCCTTTTTGGGGGGGCAAAGTGAGTTGCCGGGGCGGCCCTGCCCGACCCGGCCCGACGATGGCCAGGGCGGGCGGCTTCGGGCACTGGGAGAAATTCGGGCGGGGCTGCCGGCGGGAGGGGCCGGCTGCCCCGCTCGCCCAGCGCCCGGTTGCCGGCCGGCTGGAGGCGGGGGCTCATTTTTCGCCGCGGTTTTGGCGGCCGCCGGCCTCTACCGTTCTGTCAGGACCTGCGGCATGACGTCAGCGTGTGTAGGAGCGGGCGAAGAGTTCGCGCGGGGGGGTGAGCACGCACCGGCCGGGCGCGCACGTACCAGCCGTCAGTGGTCGGGAGCGTGCACGTACCCGCCGTCAGCCAGCGCGCGCCGCCTCAGCGAGTTCAGCCGCACCGACCACAAGAACTGGGTTCGCGCGGGACCGCGCACGTACATGCGCGTGCACCCCTCCTTTCCTATAACAATTTTTTTTAGAAACGTAAAAGTGGAAACAGAGGCGAAGCATCAGGAATAACAACAGAGGTTGGAGTTCCCCCGGGTGCTGCTGAGTGATCTAGCATTGCTTTGCTCTCTTTGCCTGGCCCAGGGGTTCCTGCATTGCATGGTTCCCACTACTGTCTAACCCTGGGGTTTATGCATTGCACGGTTCCGACTACTGCCTAACCCTGGGGTTTATGCATTGCACGGTTCCCACTACTGCCTGGCCCTCATGCATTGTTCAGTTTCCACTGCTGCCAGCCCTGGGATGTATGCATTGCATGGTTCAGTTACTGCTGGTTCTTGCATTGCAATACATTGCACGGCTCCGGGCGCTGCCAGCCCTGCGGTTCATGTATTGCATTGCCCTGGAAGGGTAAGGTAGTGGGGGGTCGGTACCGGGTCTCAACCCGAATCTGCCCCCTTGCTGGGCAGCGCGTCTCCCCTTCCCACCCCTTATTTTTAATATTCACAATACTAAAAGTCTGGCTGCATGCGTTGGATTTGTGTAACCCTGACTCGATGCAGCATTTGGTTAATAATTAATTACTTTATTTTTTTCTGTAGCTATGGCACGTAACAGAAAACAGGAGCGGGGAAGCAAGGCTGGGGTCCGTTAAGTAGTAGGTGTGTGCACACTTATATCTGCGTTGCTGTATTTTAACTGCAGTGAAAGACCTCAGTGCCTGCAGCGTAAATAGCTCGTTTATGTTGCAGTCTATTTCTGTACCGCGAAAGCAGAGCGATATTAATACAGGTACACACAGCACGAACGGAAAGCATCCGCAAGCATGCATATCCCGCCCCAAAGGTGGTCATCTAATTTCATGTTTCTTTTATGCTCCGTATAGAGAAAGAAAAACAACTCTCGTGTTATTTCAATGCGGCTCCATATAACAACAAAAAAGTGATGACCTTCAAAATTGTGCGTGTGTTTTTGGTGGGAGGGGAATTTTCCACTGCTCTGGACTTGCAGAAACCCTATTTCACGTCCTTTACAGTAATAATCACAGCCAAGTGCAAAGATGAGATCCATTCTGGAGCGAGTTTAGACAGTAAGGGGGCGGTAATGAGAAGTGTATTTACATTTTCAGTAAGAAGTGTCCAATTTCAAACATGTACAAAAAATGTATGCAAAGGACGTATAATAAATTTGCTACTTTTACCTAATTTAGTCAAAATGCAAATTTGAACTCTTGTAAATGTAAACGGGACTAAGGAACTGAAATTTACAAAAGTTATGCTGTTTCGAGTTTGTTGATTACATGGGATTAGTTAGATCGAAAGTAAAATAGTTACCATTTTACGGCTCGCACTGTACTGCCACCAGGCACCGCGGGGGCGGGGAGGGGTTTGAATGGGCCAGAACATTTCTACATTTACAAATGTTTGAAAAAATAAAAGGTGCACAAACTAAAGCATATCACGATCCGTGTCATGCAAAGAGAAAACGCACCGAAACTGCTCCCGATTACTGGATCTGGCAATGTACATCTCAGCAGCCTTTTGGAACGTCATTAAATAACAAGATGTTTGGATGCTGACGGACTATTTTTAGATCACTTGGGCTGTGTTTGATCTCTGATTGTAGCATGTGATGCCAATCGGGTAGTTATCTGGTGCAGAATTTAGCCACAATCGAATTTCTTTTTTTTACTGCTGTTCAAACTTCAAAAGGTACGCATTCGAAGCAATGTGCAAACAATTACAAAGTGTCCTCGTGACCACTGATGTGTATTGCAGAATTAACAATGATTTAAACTTGTTCAATGGGTGGAGTACATATGAAGCTATTTAGTTCCCAACACTTTGTTCCACATTTTATTTTTTATATACGTGTGTGTGTTTTTTTATATTATATATTATTAAAATCTTGTATATGTCTGCATTTCCAGGCCAACTTCCTGTTGTTACTAATTTTATTCCTGCCTTGTCAACATTTAAATTGAAACTGCTTGTGCAAACAATTAGAATGGTAAAGAGGGAGTTGTAGACTCGGGCCAGTAGGGGGCACCGTGGAGCTAGTTTCTAAAGTCTCTCAAATCTGTTGCTATCTTGTATCTAATAAAAACTTACATTTATCAACTGATACTAATATACATATATATAAAAAATCTTGCATATAGTATGCACTTCCTATAAATTAATTAATAAAGCAGCACTGCTAGTTGCAGCAGACCAGCAGACACGAGGGAGCCCTAACAATGAGAGTGGGGTCAGGGCGCAATCAAAAATTAACAAACCTAGGACACAAGGCCCAAAAGAACCAACAGTAAATTAGAGCGGGCTGAGAAAAAGGCCCTAGGACAGCAGTAAAAAATTAGAATGAGGCTGGGACAGGGCCGGGACCATGGCAGCAGTGGAAAATTCCCCTCCCACCAAAAACACACGCACAATTTTGAAGGTCATCACTTTTTTGTTGTTATATGGAGCCGCATTGAAATAACACGAGAGTTGTTTTTCTTTCTCTATACGGAGCATAAAAGAAACATGAAATTAGATGACCACCTTTGGGGCGGGATATGCATGCTTGCGGATGCTTTCCGTTCGTGCTGTGTGTACCTGTATTAATATCGCTCTGCTTTCGCGGTACAGAAATAGACTGCAACATAAACGAGCTATTTACGCTGCAGGCACTGAGGTCTTTCACTGCAGTTAAAATACAGCAACGCAGATATAAGTGTGCACACACCTACTACTTAACGGACCCCAGCCTTGCTTCCCCGCTCCTGTTTTCTGTTACGTGCCATAGCTACAGAAAAAAATAAAGTAATTAATTATTAACCAAATGCTGCATCGAGTCAGGGTTACACAAATCCAACGCATGCAGCCAGACTTTTAGTATTGTGAATATTAAAAATAAGGGGTCATTTATTGATGCAAGTGTACAACATTTGAGTACACTTGCATCAATATTTAAAGAAAGACTTGAATTTATATAGCGCCTTTCACGCCCACCGGACGTCCTGAAGCGCTTTACAGCCAATGAAGTACTTTTTGAAGTGTAGTTACTGTTGTAATGTAGGAAACATGGCAGCCAATTTGCGCACAGCAAGCTCCCACAAACAGCAATGTGATAATGACCAGCTAATCTGTTTTTTTTGTTATGTTGATTAAGGGATTAAATATTGGCCAGGACACCGGGGATAACTCCCCTGCTCCTCTTCGAAATAGTGAGAGAGCAGATGGGACCTCGGTTTAACGTCTCATCTGAAAGACGGCACCTCCGACAGTGCAGCACTTTAGAACTATATAAACATTTATCATGGACAATTCCCTATGTCAACAATGGCCAGTCACAATGTAGTTCCAGGCTGTCATCCAGTAGGTGGCACTGTAGAGCATCCTGTTTCCATCTCCCAGCTGTGCTACCCTTTACTAGTTACATCTCTAAATCTCCTGCATCCTCTTTAGGCCTCTGCTTTGGAAGTCCATTTAAGTTCAAACTGGCATGCACTTCAAAATTTTGGCATTAATTATAATTTTTTATTTAAAATTTATCAATTTCTCTGCTTTCAATTGTAGTTTGTGCTCATTCTGAATTTTAATCTTCCCTCCGGTCTTTGGCCCGTCCCCATTCAGGTAATTTTCCCCTCAGGTCTCTGGTACCAGTACCGCTATAATCTGCATTGGAGATTGCACCTCGGACTCTGCTGTACTAATTTGTTGGCACTCCCCTCTCAGGCTGGCCCTACTCCAATATTTTCTCCCCTTTGGGCCTGCTGCCATGGTCCCGGCCCTGTCCCAGCCTCATTCTAATTTTTTACTGCTGTCCTAGGGCCTTTTTCTCAGCCCGCTCTAATTTACTGTTGGTTCTTTTGGGCCTTGTGTCCTAGGTTTGTTAATTTTTGATTGCGCCCTGACCCCACTCTCATTGTTAGGGCTCCCTCGTGTCTGCTGGTCTGCTGCAACTAGCAGTGCTGCTTTATTAATTAATTTATTTACAAAATGGCTTTCCCCTACCTTGTATATTTTAAACATACAGGTGAATAAATTATGTTAAATGCAGCAGCATCAACAGGCGTAGAGTTATATATAGAATATTCATTATTTGATCTCGTGACGTTGCACACAGTGAGTCAGTCATGACCATGTGTAGTCTTTTGGTGAAGCAGGGTATGAGGGCGAGGGATAATAAGACCAGAGCATGCAGATGTAATTCAATCCCCATTTTAAAGTCAGACATTCCGTCCCTATTTTTACATTTCATTATAAATCCTTAGGTCCACATTTAATGGAAATTAAATAAGGCCCTATTTTGATAAAGAATAGGGAGTTCCCCTTGGTGTCCCTTGGGGCCAAAGTGCTTGCGTGACCCTCCACTCACCCACTCACCCCCCCCCCATCATAGAATCATAGAAGTTTACAGCACAGAAGGAGGCCATTTGGCCCATCATCTCCATGCCGGCTGGAAAAGAGCTACCCCTAATCCCTAATTCCACTGTCCAGCTCTTGCTCTGTAGCCTTGTAGGTTACAGCACTTCAAGTGCATATCCAAGTAGTTTTTAAATGTGATGAGGGTTTCTGCCGCTACCACCCTTTCAGGCAGTGAGTTCCACACCCCCACCACCCTCTGGGTGAAAAGCATTTCTCCTCAACTCCCCTCTAATCCTTCTACCAATTACTTTAAATCAATATCCCCTGGTTATTGACCTCTCTGCCGAGAAAAATAGGTCCTTCCTATCCACTCTTATCAAGGCTCCTCATAACTTTATACACCTCCAACTGAATTTAAGCCTGTTTTAATTATTTGAATTGTGCGATGCACTTTCAATTATTAAGACATGGCTCTCAGCTCAGTGCTTAGAGAGTCGTTGGTGGAAACCTGCGCTTGTGAGGAAAGCCATATTGGTGTGACCCCAACTGTGACTCAGTTTTAAAACCTCGCCAAAGCTTCTTCAGCAGCACCTCCCAAACCCGTAACCTCCACCACCTAGAAGGACAAGGGCAGCAGGCGCATGGGAACACCACCACCTCCAAGTTCCCCTCCAAGTCGTGCACCATCCTGACTTGGAATTATATCGCCGTTCCTTCATCGTCACTGGGTCAAAATCCTGGAACTCCCTACCTAACAGCACTGTGGGAGTACCTTCACCACACGGACTGCAGCAGTTCAAAAAGAAGGCCCAACACCCCCTTTCCAAGAAAGAAAGAACTTGCATTTTTATACCACCTTTCACGACCTCAGGATATCCCAAAGCACTTTACAGCCAACAAAGTACTTTTGAAGTGTAATCACTGTTGTGATGTAGAAAATGCGACAACCAATCTGCTCACAGCAAGTCCCACAAACAGCAATGAAATAATGACCAGATAATCTGTTTTAGTGATGTTAGTTGAGGGATAAATATTGAGCAGATTCCTGGGAGAACTCCTTTGCTCTTGTTCTCGTCAATATTTATCCCTCAACCAACATCACGAAAATTAGATTATTTCATTGCTGTTTGTGGGAGCTTGCTGTGGGCAAATTGGCTGCTGTGTTTCCTACATTACAACAGTGACTACAATTCAAAAGTAATTCATTGGCTGTGAGGTACTTTGGGACATCCTGATGTCATGAAAAGTGCTATATAATTGCAAGTCTTTCTTTACTTAGTCACTATAAATCAGTAGCCCTGATAATGTCTATTACACAGCAGTGAACACCAAATTCTCTGACTCACCATCAGCATAGCACTAGGAGATTTGCTGGTATATAGAGTTTACTTCCTTGTAATCAGCTGCTAGCAAACCAAACAAAAAAAAAGTAAAACTAGTAATATCACATTGTGACAAGTGGATCTGAAAGTACAACATTACATAATGGCTTGTACCTTCACCACCCATAGCATTACCATATTAAATGCCTTTATCCAACATTGCATTACCTTTACCCTCTCCACTTTGTCTAGTAGTATAAATGTTATTTGGAAAAATGGGTGGGGAGGCTAATAATGCATTATCATGAATAAAAAAAAAAGTTGGCAGTGAGGTTCAGAATTTAATTTGGTCTCAGAGCACTGCTGACATACACAAACCACTCAATATTTGCACTTACAGGTTATGACAAGGATAAAGCACTGGCTCCCATCTACTTTAAACAGGCAAATCCTGCTCTTGCTCTGAAAATGTAAATTAGTATCATAACGAGTCACCGAGCATTAATGGCAATCTTTATTCTCAAGAAGATGGTCCTTATAGTTACGCTAAACCTTTATAAAACACTGGTTAGGCTCCAGCTGGAGTATTGTGGCCTATTCTGTGCACCACACTTTAGGAAGGATGTCAAGGCCTTGGAGATGGTGCAGAGGAGATTTACTAGAATTGTACCAGGGATGTGGGACTTCAACGGAGAGACTAGAGAAACTGGGGTTGTTCACCTCAGAGCAGAGAAGGCTAAGAGGAGATTTGATAGAGGTGTTCAAAATCATGAAGGTTTTTGATAGAGTAAGCAAGGAGAAGCGGTTTCCAGTGTCAGAAGGGTCAGTAACCAGAGGATATAGTTTTAAGGTAATTGGCAAAAGAACCAGAGGCAACATGAGGACAAACAAAATACACAGCGAGTTGTTATGATCTGGAATGCACTGCCTGAAAGCAGATTCAGTAATATATTTCAAAAGGGAATTGGATGAATACTTGCAGTGGAAACATTTTCAGGACTATGGGGAAAGAGCAGGGGAGTGGGACTAATTGGAGAGCTCTTTCTACGAGCCGGCACAGGCACAATGGGCTGAATGGCCTCCTTCTGTGCTGCAATGATTGGAATGCAAGAACTCAGCACCCAAAAGACCTCAACACCGAAGGCAATAACCAAATATATATATATATATATATATAAATCTCCTGTGCCATTGTACATGAGGAGTCAAGACCAAATTTAGTCTTCGGTGAGGTAGGGTTAGAAGCTGGGGAATTATTGGACCAGGGCGCACAGATGTGTTTCAGTCCCCACTTTAAAGTCATATATATTGTCCTTATTTTTATATTTTTCCATTATCAATTCCTGTGTCCATCATTGTAATGCAAACTGATATGTAAACTTTCATAATGTAATTACACCCTCCCGTCAGTGGTGGCGCTATAGGAATTTATAATTTAAACAAAGTTGACAGGAAGTGTGTGCAGACATCAGATTTTTAATCATACACTAATGAATCTCCGGCAGGAAGTGCTGGAAAGTCTCACGGGCCGGACAGCAGGCAAGTAACGGGATCGGTGGCCGGGCTGTCCCGCGGGTGTTCTGCGATTAGCTGTGGGGGGGGATGGGGGGAGGCGGGGAATAGCCTTCCTTATGGAGCACACCATCTCCTCCTGGTCTCACAAGGAAAGCAAAATAGAAATTTTATAATGTACCTTTTTCAAGCCTATTCTGGAGCTGACCGAGGGTTGCCAACCCTCCAGGATTATCCTGGAGACTCCAGGAATTAAAGATTAATCTCCAGGGCACTGCTGCGAGCAAACCCAGGAGAAAACTCATAGAGGAATTAAAATAATAATGTTTTTCTTTTCATTTTCTTTGAACTCCCTTGTTTATTGGTTTTAAAAATATTATAGATGGGTAAAAGGCTGTTTGACTGACAGTCAAGAATCATCCAATCGGTTAATGAAGAGTCTGATCACTTTCCGATTGACTTGGGAAGGCGGTGCCTCGCGAGGATGGACGTGTCAGGTGACCAATGGCAGGAGCGTGGGGGTGGGGTGGTTAGAGACTGGCGGTCATGTGATGAAATCTCCAGGATTATATAGAAAATAGGAGCAGGAGTAGGCCATTCGGCACTTCGAGCCTGCTCCGCCATTCAATATGATCATGGCTGATCCTCCATCACAATACCATATTCCCCCTCTCTTCCCATACCCCTTGATGCCTTTTGTGTCTAGAAATCTATCTATCTCCTTCTTAAATATATTCAGTGACTTGGCCTCCACAGCCTTCTGTGGTAGAGAATTCCACAGGTTCACCACCTTCTGAGTGAAGACATTTCTCCTCATCTCAGTCCTAAATGTCCTACCCTGTATCCTGAGACTGTGAGCCTTAGTTCTTGACCCCCCCAGCCAGGGGAAACATCCTCCCTGCATCCAGTCTGTCTAGCCCTGTCAGAATATTATACGTTTCAATGAGATCCTCTCTCATTCTTCTAAATTCTAGTGAATACAGGCCTAGTCGACCCAATCTCTTACGTCCAATCAGAGTTGAGAACCCTAGGCCGGCCCTCTTTGCCGCTGGGTTGGCCTGGCGGGAAACTCACTGCCGCTTCCTGCTCAGGTCGCCGAGTTAAAATTGCAGTCAGGTCCCAATGACACCATCAGGACCTGACATGCATACTTTAAAAAAGGACCCCTGCCGGCTATGGGTGGGTGTCCATGCCGCCTGCTCAGGAGCGCAGGTTTAAATTATGGGCCTGTCAGCTTCTGGCGGCTCCAGGGTGGGTAAGTGACTTGGGGGATTTTTAACTTCCTACCCGCCCAGTTTGGGCCAGGCTGGTAGGGTTAAAATCACCCCCTCCCTTCCTCCATGAGTTGGTCCAAATGGAGAACCTGGTTTGGAGGAATCAAAACCCACGACAACCAATTCCTTATCAAACCACAACATTCAGTTCTGCCGCTGCAATATTGAAGTGCTCACAAAGTGCACATTGTACATGTGAAAATAATCTGCAGGGGCATATTCATTCTGGAAGTATTAAACCAAGAAAAAATAAAATCTGCCTCTCACACAATAGCAAGAAGGCAATAATACTCAAACAATGGACTGTTTGTCCATAAGTAATTTTCATATAAATACTGGAGATGATAAGTATCTGCAGTCTTGCTGGAAACAATTCTGGGTTTCTTTTTTCTTTGGAACAATCATTTCAGTACTATTTATTAATAAAACTAAATTGAAAATGTGACAGTAAATAGATAGAGATGTGTAATCCCCTCTGGGTACTTTCCGTTATGTCCAAACTATAGTTTATATTGCATTTAAAAGAAAAGGAAGTAACAGTTAGAAAATTACTCTGTTTCTCTTATCTGAATTCAATAGTTTCCAATACAATATTACTAAGATCTTGCATGAAGTAAAATTGAATAACCTGTGTAACAAGAGTAGATTCTGCGATACATTTCAGAACGGTGTTCCACAAACTCAAAGTGCCAAACCAGTTAGTAATCTAATTAACTAAATAAAAAGAACTTGCATTTATATAGCGCCTTTCATGACCTCAGGACATCCCAGAGTGCTTCACAGCCAATGAAATACTTTTGAAAAGTAGTCACTGTTGTAATGTAGGAAATTCAGCAGCCAATCTGCACACAGCAAGGTCCCACAAACAGCAATGAGATAAATGACCAGATCAGCTGTTTTAGGACTACAACATCAACTTGGATTTCTATAGTGATCCCCGTGTGAAGAAAGCTGTCTCCAGTAATTACTAGTGGTTACTGTGGACTCTGTATTGGAAATAGTTTGAATTTAGAAGGGGAAGGTCCTGTTTGACAAACCTTCTCGTGTTATTTGAAGTAGATAGTTGAACTCCCCAGTTTATTTGGATCTTCAGAAAGCTTTTGACAATGTTCCATGTAACAGACTGTCAATAAAACTAAAATCTGTGGGAACCCTGAATAAGAAGTTGGATAAAATATAGGCAACAGAGAATACCAGCAGAAGACGTAGCCCCAGAATTTTTGCGGATCCTAACCTCACTGGAAGTGTTGTGGGAACCCCTGTATATGCATGTATGTATGTAAGCATAACTCGCATCCCCCACTCCCTTCACCCCACCATTGTCAGCTTTGCCTCCAGCTACCTAGGCACTAAGCTCTGGAATTCTCTCCATAAGCCTCTCAGCCTTTCCACCTCTTTTTAAGACGCTGCTTAAAACCTACCTCTTTGACCAAGATTTTGGTCACCTGTCCTAATGTCTCCTTCTTTGGCTTGGTGTTAATTGTTGTCTGATTACGCTCCTGTGAAGTGCCTTGGGGCGTTTTACTATGTTAAAGGCGCTATATAACAACAGCAACTTGCATTTATATAGCACCTTTAACATAGTAAAACGTCCCAAGGCGCTTCGCAGGAGTGTAATCAGACAAAAGTTGACACCATGCCAAAGAAGGAGACATTAGGACAGGAATCTTGGTCAAAGAGGTAGGTTTTAAGCAGCCTCTTAAAGGAGGAAAGAGAGGCGGAGGTGAAGAGGTGTGGGGAAGTAATTCCAGAGCTTAGGGCTTAGAGCTAAAAGCACGGCCACCAATGGTGGGGCGAAGGAAGTGGGGGTGCAGAAGAGGCCAGAGTTGGAGGAAGGCAGGGTGGGAGGTGGATTGTAGGGCTGCAGGAGGTTACAGGAATAGGGAGGGGCGAGGGCCATGGAGGGTTTTGAACATAAGGATAAGAATTTTAAAACGGAAGCGTTGGTGAACCGGGAGCCGATGTAGGTCAGTGAATGGGTGAATGGGACTTGGTGCGAGTTAGGACACGGGCAGCAGCGTTTTGGATGAGCTCAAGTTTATAGAGGGTGGAAGATGGGAGGCTCCAGGAGGGCTTTGGAATAGTCCAGTCTGGCGGTAACAAAAGCACGGATATCACAGAAACCCCACAGTGCAGATAGAGGCCATTTCGGCCCATCGAGCCTGCACCGACACATATCCCACCCGATCCCCGTAACCCCACGTATTTAATCCCCCTAACACTAAGGGTCAATTTATCATAGCCAATCAACCTAACCCGCACATCTTTGGACATATGATGCAAGTTGTTGTTGTTAAAACATTTTAAAATTACAAATTTATAGGTGTATCAATGCAAAATGTTAACTGACGGGCAAATAAGGTAGATTTTCAACTATATCCAAAATAAGTAACTGCACTGCATATGAGATAAAGTGGTTTGTAATTCATATAATGAATGTGAGTAATTTCACCCCAAATAGATTATTCATAGGAAATTTCAGCAACCAGTTTCAATTCATTTCAATCTCTTAGTCACATAACTTAGTTATTTGAAGTACCAGATCCGCAGAGCACCAGACGTATTGTTACCAGATGTGATTACAAAACTACCTCTGCAGACATGCAAAACCATAGATTTGAAATGGAAAAGTCATCGCATTATGTAGAAAGAATTAGAGTCAGTTAGGAATTTTATTGTAGGTGCGTGGAATTAAAAAAAAAAATTCTTCGAGGTAATGCAACCCGCAAGGATTCTGTAAGGAGGTGAACATAAACGTGGTGCATTCACCTGTCCAGCACTGCGGGATCCTCGGTTGAAATTATCCTGCAGCCACAGCACACATCCAAAAAAAAGGACTTGCATTTACACAGCGCCTTTCCACGACCTCAGGACGTCCCAAAGCGCTTTGCAGCCAATGAAGTATTTTTGAAGTTTTATTCGCTGTTGCAATGTCGGAAACGTGGCAGCCAATTTGCGCACAACACGATCCCACAGGCAGCAACGTGATAATGATGGGATAAATCTGTTTTAGTGGTGTTGGTTGAATGAAATGTTGGCCAGGACTGGATAAGTTCCGAGCGGTGGCTAATATCAGGGCGTGCAGGAGGTAGGTGTGACTGGGGTTTGTATCTCGTGGTCACTGTCATCTCCTGGAACTTGTTTATTTTCCGCCTTATGGGCTCAGAGAGCAATTTCCCAGATTTTCTCCCCCCTGAATTGGCCTAGGGCTTTTTAAATCTGTTTTTTTTGGTACTTTCACAGGAGATTACATGACTAATGGTGGGAGGGAACACTGAGATTCACGATACTCTGTTCCATCGTGACTGTGACAGTGGTTCTGTGCTGTCGGTTCCTGTGTTCCAGTGCTCAGCATGTTCGCTCAGCGTACATTGAAATTACCCGTAGCACCCTCTGGTGTTGTGCACTGAGTACTGACTGCAGTCACTGGACAGGCTCACCCACATTGCTCCGATGTTTTCCTAAATCTGTAATATTTATATATAAATAGAATGTAAAAACAATAAAGTGCAAATATACATTTTGGAGTCTTGGGAACAAAGCAAATGTTGGGGCCATGTCTGCGCAGCTACATTATTTAATAAAATGCAGTATTTGTATACAGTGTTGTTAAACTTGCAATCCTCAAGGCCATCTCGCTTGAAATAGCAGTGTTTGCTAGAACGGCCGTGTGACAAAAACATTTTAAAAACCACTTTGTTTCCTAATTTGGCTTGGTCCCTTTTAAATCCGCTCACAATACTTAAGGAGTTTGAAGCCAGCTGCAGTCAGACTCTTAGATAGCCAAACACAGCCAGTGCATCTCCAGCAATGGCTTCTCTTCCCACTCCTGCATGCTTTCGTCACCTCCATCCTCCGCCCGCAATAAACTCCAACTTGTCCAAAACGCAGCCACATGTATCCTGTCCCATTCGTCCATCACCCCCATCCTCGCTGACCCCCACTGACTCCCCAACCCCCAATATATTAAATTCAAATCCTTACCCCTCCCCATCTCCAAATCCTTCCATTGCCTTGTCGCATCCTATCTCAGCGACCTCCTCCAGCCCTGTATGCCAACGTGTGCTCGCCGACTCTCGCCTCCTTTATCCTCTCCACTCTCAGCTGGACAGCCTTCAGCCGTCTTGGCTCTGCACTCCGGAAAGCTCCCCCTAAACCCCTCTGTCTTGGTACCTCTGTTAACTCTGTCTCTCCACGGATGCTGCCTGACCTGCTGAGTGTTTCCAGCATTTCCTGTTTTTATCTCAGATTTCCAGCACCCACAGTATTTTACATTTGTGTTAATTTATTGGTTTCCTTTCGTCATGTGCCGTGTTCGGTTGCCGAAACCAAGGCCGTAAATCAGTGAGCGGCACACCAGAGGCGGACTGCATTCATAAGGAATGTTTGTCTCTGGGCCTAACTGGGGACGGGCAGCGTTGAAACAACAAGACTGCAGAGAAAACTAAGAAAGACAAAGTGAATCGTCACCAACTAGGGTTTCCAATCCTCCAGGACTGGCCTGGAGCCTCCAGGAATTAAAGATTGATCTCCTGGATACTGTCCCGAGCAGCAACAACAACAGCTTGCATTTATATAGCACCTTCAACGTAATAAAACACCCTAAGACGCTTCACAGGAGCGATTATCAGGCAAAATGTGGCACCAAGCCACATAAGGAGAAACTAGGGCAGATGACCAAAAGCTTGGTCAAAGAGATAGGTTTTAAGAACATAAGAAATAGGAGCAGGAGTAGGCCATTTGGCCCTTCGAGCCTGCTCCGCCCTTCAGTAAGATCATGGCTGATCTTCGACCTCATCTCCACTTTCCCGCACTATCCCCATATTTTTTTTAATTCATTGATGGGATGTGGGCGTCGCTGGCTAGGCCTGCATTTAGTGCCCATCCCTAATTGCCGTTGAGAAGATGGTGGTGAGCCGCCTTCTTGAACTGCTGCAGTCCATATGGTGTAGGTACACCCACACTGCTGTTAGGAAGGGAGTTCCAGGATTTTGGCCCAGCGACAGTGAAGGAACAGCGATACAGGTCCAAGTCAGGATGGTGTGTGGCTTGGAGGGGAACTTGTAGGTGGTGATGTTCCCATGCGTCTGCTGCCCTTGTCCTTCTAAGTGGTAGAGGTCGCGGGTTTGGAAGGTGCTGTTGAAGGAGCTTTGGCGAGTTGCTGCAGTGCATCTTGTAGATGGTACACACTGCAGCCACAGTGCGCTGGTGGTGGAGGGAGTGAATGTTGAAGGTGGTGCCAATCAAGCGGGCTGCTTTATCCTGAATGGTGTCGAGCTTCTTGAGTGTTGTTGGAGCTGCACTCATCCAGGCAAGTGGAGAGTATTCCATCACACTCCTGACTTGTGCCTTGTAGATGGTGGAAAGGCTTTGGGGAGTCAGGAGGTGAGACACTCGCCGCAGAATTCCCAGCCTCTGGCCTGCTCTTGTAGCCACAGTATTTATATGGCTGGTCCAGTTCAGTTTCTGATCAATGGTAACCCCCAGGATGTTGATAGTGGGGGATTCAGCGATGGTAATGCCATTGAATGTCAAGGGGAGATGGTTAGAGTCTTGCTTGTTGGAGATGGTCATTGCCCGGCACTTGTGTGGTGTGAATGTTACTTGCCACTTGTCAGCCCATTGATTCCCTTAATATTCAAAGATCTATCGATCTCTGTCTTGAATATACTCAACGACTGAGCCTCCACAGCCCTCTGGTAGAGAATTCCAAAGATTCACCACCCTCTGTGTGAAGAAATTTCTCCTCATCTCAGTCCTAAATGGCCGACCCCTTATTCTGAGACTGTGACCCCTGGTTCTAGACTCCCCAGCCAGGGGAAACATCCTCCCTGCATCTACCCTGTCAAACCCTGTAAGAATTTAGTATGTTTCAATGAGGATCACTTCTCATTCTTCTAAACTCTAGAGACTATAGGCCTAGTCTACTCAATCTCTCCTCATTGGACAATCTCCAAGGAGTGTCTTAAAGGAGGAAAGAGAGGTGGGGACGCGGAGAGGTTTAGGGAGGGAATTCCAGAGCTTTGGGCCGAGGCAGCTGAAGGCACGGCTGCCAATGGTTGAGTGATTAAAATCGGGGTTGGAGGGCTGGAGGCTGGAACACCGGGAGAAAAATCATAGCGAGGCTAAAAAAAAAATAGATATTTTTACATTGTCTTTGAAAACTTTCATTTATCAGTTAGAAAAATCTGGGAGCTGGGGAAAACTTCTGTTTGAATGGGCGGGGTGATTGGGGGTGGGAGGCCGCGTGATGGAACCCCCAGAAATGGCAACCCTCTCGCTGACCAGTGGGAGGATCAGCAGAATCACCGCCATTTCGAAGCTTCTCCTATTATTATTTGAAACTAGTTAGACTCTAAATCAAAGCTGACTGAAGCAGCAAGTATTTTTCTGTAGCCTGAAGGAGTGGAATGAGCTCACATTAATGCTGAATTGCTTCCCAAATATATTGCTGGCACTGAGCCCTGAAGTGTAATTGTCTTGGGATGTAGGACGTTAGGCATTCTAACTCTGTTGCTCAAAAGTTGCTGTGTTTGTGGTAGTCCAACAGTTTTATATTATCAGAACAGCGTTTTGTCATGACTTAATTTTGGCGTTGTCTTAACTTTTAACTTCATTAGTGTGTGGGAAAATTGAGATACAATCAACTGCCAGCCCTATAATATAAAAATATTGCTTCTCATAAAGAATGAAATGTTTTAGGTAATTTACGCAAAAAGGATGTTGCTGGTTCCCAGAAGTCATGGCATTAAAATCTAAAAAGATTAGAAACACGTTACAAGTTGAGTTCTGAAAGAAAAAAACCTGATGACTCACATTGATCAGATTCTCGGACTTGGCATCTTAAGAAAAAAAAATCGAGGCAGCCACAACAAAAATGCCACATAAAAGACTGCCTCAAAGTCCACGTGACTACCACTGAACAACAGGGAATTGTCTTCCAAACGCGTAACATTTTAATTGACAAATGCAGCGAATTCACCGCGGTTTCAACACAAATGCAATCTTGTACGACCAGGAAGGAGCTGGTCCAAATGTATGTTATATTAATTAGCAGCACAGAGTAAGGGAGAGCTGGGCTAATGTGTGTGGGGGATGTGAAAGCAAAGGTCAGACTTTACAACCAGCCGATTGTTCACTGTATAAAATGTGAAATTTCATGAATGAACAATTACGCCACAAACAAAACAGACTTTCATTTGAGTGGAGCGATTATTAACACATGCAAACCCTAGGAAATTGAGCACATCACGGTTTATATATCCGTATAACTAGGATAACATAGTCAATTATAAAAAAAAAGGCAAGGGTGAAACATGTCGCAATAAAGCATATGAATGTTTGGTAACGCTGTAATAACCCAGACCAGTATAATTCTTTAAATGATGCTGAGGAGATGGGTACCTTTCAACAGAAGTCTGGGGCACAGACACAACTCCCGAATACTAAAAAGTTGGCTAATTTCAGAACGTTAAATTACAACAGAACTCACAAGTTCATGTGTGAACCGTCAGCCTGCTTGTAGAAACAAGAAAAAACAGCTTGAAAAATGTTTCAACTATTCCTTATATTTTTATGGGATCTTTAAGCTTTAAGATAATGACAAAGGTCGAGAGGTTACACAATGAGAGGTAATTTCCTATTGGTTGGCAAGTCGGTAATAAAGGGGGAGGGGGCAAAGGACTCCTGATTATCACCAGGAGAACGAAAGGGGAGTTAGAAGAACAGACGAGGTGATTAGGAAATACTCAGTTCTCAGGTATTGCGAAGAGGAGCAGTCGAAAAGCTATTAAAGAAAGAACTTGCATTTTTAAAATATATTCATTCATGGAATGTGGGTGTCGCTGGAAAGGCCAGCATTTATTGCCCATCCTGGACGCCAGTGTGACCCGAGACGAACACGTCTGCGGTAAGTGTCTGCGGCTTGAGGAGCTTCGGCTCAGAGTTGATGAGCTGGAGGCCGAGCTGCAGGCACTGCGATGCATCAGGGAGGGGGAAAGTTACCTGGACACTTTATTCCAGGAGGCAGCCACACCCCTTAGGATAGGGCCTTCTGATTTGGTCAGTGGTCAGGGACAGGAGGATGTGACTGCGAGTGAGGCAGGTATGGGGACCCAGGAGGTGGAGGAGCCTCAGCCTTTGCAATTGTCCAACAGGTTTGAGGTTCTTGCGGCCTGTATGGATGAAAGCGGTGGCTGCAGGGTGGATGAGCAAACTGACCATGGCACCGAGGTACAGGAAGCCATTCAAGCGGGGGGAGTTAATAGGAATGTAGTTGTAATTGGGGACAGCATAGTCAGGGGAATAGAAGCAGTTCCCTGCAGCCAAGAACGCGAGTTCAGATGGCTGTGATGCCTGCCCGGTGCCAGGGTTCGGGACATCTGCTCTGGGCTGGAGAGGAACTTGCAGTGGGAGGGGGAGGATTCCCTTAATATTCAAAAATCTATTGATCTCTGTCTTGAATATACTCAATGACTGACCCTCCTTTGGGGTAGAGAATTCCAAAGATTCTCCTCATCTCAGTCCTAAATGGCCAACCCCTTATTCTGAGACTGTGACCCCTGGTTCTAGACTCCCCAGCCAGGGGAAACATCCTCCCTGCATCTACCCTGTCAAGCCCTGTAAGAATTTTGTATGTTTCAATGAGATCACCTCTCATTCTTCTAAACACTAGAGAATATCAGCCTAGTCTACTCAATCTCTCCTCATAGGACAATCCCCTAATCCCAGGAACCAGCCCGGTGAAACTTCGTTGCACTCCCTCTATGGCAAGTATATCCTTCCTTCGGTAAGGAGACCAAAGCTGTACACAATACTCCAGGTGTGATCTCACTAGGGCCCTATATAATTGCAGTAAGACGTCTTTACTCTTATACTCAAATCCTCTTGTAATAAAGGCCAACATACCATTTGCTTTCCTAATTGCTTGCTGTAACTGCAAGTTAACTTTCTGTGATTCGTGTACAAGGACACCCAAGCCCCTCTGAACACCAACATTTCCCAATCTCTCACCATTTAAAAAATACTCTGCTTTTCTGTTTTTCCTACCAAAGTGGATAACTTCACATTTCTCCACATTATATTCCATTTGCTATGTTCTTGCCCACTCACTTAGCCTGTCTATATCCCCTTGAAACCTCCTTGCATCCTCCTCACAACTTACATTCCCAGCAAGCTTGGATATATTACATTTGGCCCCCTCATCCAAATCATTGATGTAGATTGTGAATAGCTGAGGCCCAAGCACTGATCCTTGTGGTACCCCATTAGTTACAGCCTGCCAACCTGAAAATGACCCGTTTATTCCTACTCTCTGTTTTCTGTCCGTTAACCAATCCTCAATCCGTGCTAGTATATTACCCCCAATCCCATGAGCCCTAATTTTGTTTAATAACCTGTTGTGGCACCTTATTGAATGTCTTCTGAAAATCCAAATACACCACATCCACTGGTTCCCCCTTATCTATTCTGCTAGTTACAACCTCAAAAAACTCTAACAGATTTGTCAAATACAATTTCCCTAAATTCCTAAACACATAAATCCGTGTTGACTCTGCCCAATCTTATTATTATTTTCTAAGTGTCCTTTTACCACGTCCTTAATAATAGATTCTTGCATTTTCCCTAATACTGATGTCAGGCTAATTGGTCTGTTCACTGTTTTCTCTCTCCCTCCTTTCTTAAATAGTGGGGTTACGTTTGCTAGCTTCCAACCACGGGAACCGTTCTTGAATCTATGGAATTTTGGAAAATGACAACCAATGCATCCACTATCTCTATAGCCACCTCTTTCAAAACCCTAGGATGTAGGCCATCAGGGCCAGGGGATTTATCGGCTTT
Source organism: Somniosus microcephalus (assembly GCF_052327205.1). Classification (NCBI taxonomy): domain Eukaryota; kingdom Metazoa; phylum Chordata; class Chondrichthyes; order Squaliformes; family Somniosidae; genus Somniosus; species Somniosus microcephalus. The sequence goes on along the minus strand of NC_140994.1, from coordinate 82,795,073 downwards.
CAGTCTCATTAATTTCTCTAGTACTATTTTTTTACTAATACTATTTTCTTTCAGTCCCTTGGTTATCCACTATTTCTGGGAAGTTTTTTTGCGTCTTCTTCTGTGAAGATAGACACAAAGGGCAGGATTTTAACTCAGGTGCGGGATGGTGTCATGTTATCCGCATTTCGTGTTATCCACTCAAATCTAAATGGATGTGGGAGATTGATGCAATTTTAACTTAATTGTCCAATTGATTTCCAACGTGTGGGAACCCTTGGCAAATGGGTTTTTCCTGACTGAAAGTTGCCTCCAATGACGTCATCATTGCTGCTGCATTTAAGGTCTACAGCAAGCCTTGCTTCTTCTGCAGGCTGCCAAGCTTTCTCCGTTTGGTGTGAGAGACCTGCAGGAAAGATGACAAGCGGGAGGCCCAGATCAGCTGCTCGCTTCGATGAGGTGGCCCTGCAGGCATTGGTGGATGGGGCTAGGGCCAACAGGGAGGTGCTTTTCCCTTCCTCAGGGGGGAAGAGGCCTCCCAAGCAGACTAAGGCAGTGTGGTTGCAGGTGGCTGAGGAGGTCAACTCCTTGGGAGTCACAAAAAGAACCTGGATTCAGTGCCGGAAAAGATTTCATGACCTTCAGCGCACTGGAAAAGTGAGTATGAATTTCCCATCACCCTCAATCTGATCCCCATTGCCTTTCTTCACCAGCACTCAACTTCAGCAGTCTCTTCCTCCACATCCCACTTGACACTGACATCCATGCACCCTTACCCATTCCCTCTCTCTATGCTCATATTCACATAACTATTCGACCATGCAGCCCTCACACTCCCTATCACTGTGGTGTTTTGAACACAACTGACAACACACAGGGAGGGCCCTTAGTCTTGCAACCTCACTCCAGCTTTGTCTCCTTCTAAGTATCTATGCTATGCAATCTCTACACTCATTCCTTCATTCTCGCTCAAACTCCACTTGTCTCCCTCATTGCAGCAAAAGAGAGCTCACAACAGGAGAGAGAGAGCCAGGACAGGAGGAGGGACAGCCTCAATAGCCCACCTGACCCCCTGGGAGGAGGCGGTACTGGAAATAGTGGGAATGGAGGATGATGCGCACGTGGGGGACGGACAGATGGGTGCAACACAGCAAGCTGGTGACAGAAAAGTTTCCCATCTCTTTGACATTGCATGAGTCGCTGATAATGATTGTGAAGCTCTAACAGATGGACTTATGAGCATCTGCAAAAAGCAATGTGCATGTAGCCTTGGCATCACATCTCTGACTCTTTCCTTTACACCCCCACAGGGCCATCACAAGCATCCGTCCCCCCTAGCCAGGAAGAAGAGGCTGAGCAGCCAGACTCCTCAGAGGAAGCTGCAACCTCTGAGGGCGCAGCATCACCAAAAATCTGCGCACCCAGCACCAGCGCAGACACTCACACCTCGGTGGGACCTTCGGGACATAGAGTAGTGTTGTCACCTGGTGTATCACCGCTCACAAGTGAGCATCAGCAGATTGTGGAGACAGGGACAGCAGTGGAGAGTCCTAGTCAGAGGGCGCAGGACTCTGCCAGCTCGGCTCAGCAGCATGTCGCCCTCTGCCTCTGGGTCCATCCATTAGATCAGCGGTGATGGAACTCCAGGCACAGATGCAGGAGTCTCTGGCAGGTTTTTGTTGAGTCTGTGTTTCCAAATGTAGTTATGCTGAATAACTGGACACAGACTACAGAAATAATTAAATAGGTCTTTAGTAATTGAGGGTCAGGGCTGAACTGGAATACACTTTGCTCCACAGGGTTTATATACCGGTGTGGTCACCACCGGTACTACAATGTACAGGAGCCATCAAAAAGTAGTCCATCACCTTAAGGTATCCTCTTAAGGTGGTACAGGTTACATACACTACAGTTTTGTCTCTAGGGTCGCTGCGAGTGTGGACCGAATGGAGGAGTCCATAGCGAACATGACCAGAGCCTTTGTGGAGTCATTGACGCATGAACGCATCACCACGGAAAGGATGGCTACCTCCATGGAAAGGATGGCTACCGTAGAGGAGAGGATGGCTATGATAGAGGAGAGGATGGCTACGGCCATGGAGGAGCTTAGTCGCCAGGGTATGGAAAACATGGTCATTGTTCAGAATAGAATGGCATCTCTTGAGGAGCGATGGGCATCTATTGAACAGAGAAACCAGACCTTCATGGAAGTTCTTCTGAGTAGGACTGCCATTGCAGATACGGGTCCTCATGGCCCCCCTGATGTGCGGCAAGGTCCTCTCCAGCCACTTGCAGGTGCTGAGGGGACCTGACCCATGAGAGGGAGGTTGGTGGCAGACCTCAAGGAAGTGGGGGCTCCTCTCCAAGCACTCACACTTCCATGCCACTGCAGAGCCCTCGCTCAGAGCCCCACTAGAGTCCACACCCAAGTGAGATAGGCGTCTCAACCCCTGCACAGCCGCAGGAGCAGCAGACTGTTGACGAGCCCTCACAGGCTTGCAACCCCAGAGGACGCCCGCCAAAGGTGTCGAGACAGGAGCAGCAACAAAGTGAGCAAGGGGCCTCCACATCTGCTGAAGCCACAGGGGAGACACCACGTAGGAGCATGCGTAAGAGGAAAATTCTGCACAAATAGTCACAAGGGTAGTCACTTGGGTGCAATTTTGTGTTTACTGTAAAAATGCCATCACTTCGTTATTGTCCATAAATATTCTGATGGCAAATGTTGCAGTTGTCGCGTCTGTCATTTCGCTATTGGGACTTCCACATTGAGGGCTTAGGAATACTTGCAACTGTCAGTATGGTGGTCAGAGTGCTAGGAATCCTCTGGTTCCTGGCCATTGTCAATGCTCTGGTAAGAAGGTGCGAGGCAAAAGTGTTTGATTGACTAGGCTAAGCAAATCTGGCCAGGATGAGTGCGTTCCTTGCATCCCGGGCAGCAATGTTCTCGTGTAATGCTGCCGCTGGTTGAGGGCCTCTGCAGGATGTTCGTTTTTGCACTCCTCCTCCTCCTCCTCCTCCTTCTCCTCCTCCTCATCTGAGGAGGATATGTGAGGAGCCACTTGGTCCTCAGGAATCTGCAAGCCACGACACTTTGCCATGTTGTGAAGTGCACAGCAAACCACGATGATTCTGGAGACCCTGGCTGCTGAGTACTGCAGGGCTCCACCTGATCTATCCAGGCATCTGAAGCGCATCTTCAGCAAACCGATGGTTTGCTTGATAATGGATCTGGTGGACATGTGGCTGGAGTTGTAGCTCTCCTCAGCTTCGTTGGATGGTCTCCTCAACGGCGTCATTAGCCACGTCCTCAGGGGATAGCCCTTGTCTCCAAGTAGCCATCCGTTAAGTTGGTCTGGCGGACTGAATAGCGGAGGCACACTAGACTGGCGCAGTATGAAGGAGTCATGGCAACTGCCAGGGTACTTGGCACAAACATGCAAAATTTCCAGCTGAACATTAAGGGAGTGGAAGCCCTTGCGGTTGACAAAAATACCTGGATTGCGATGGGGTGCCTTAAGGGCCACATGTGTGCAGTAAATGACACCCTGCACCCTTGGAAAGCCTGCCAGATGAGCTAATCCAACCGCTTGCGCCGTGACACTTGCTCGATCCTTGGTGAAATGGATGTGATTGTGCGCGAGGGCAAAGAGGGCATCGGTTACCTGCGTTATGCAAGTGTGTGCGGCCGCCTGGGAGATGCCGCTGATGTCTGCTGCCGATCCCTGGAATGAGCCTGAGGCAAAAAGTTGAGTGCGGTGGTGACTTTGACAGCCATTGGTAATGCTTGTCCACCTGGTCCTCTGGGCAGCAGGTCTTGCTGTAGCATTGCGCAGATGTCACTCACTACCTCTCGCGAAAGTCGGAGCCGCCTTTGGCACTGCTACTCAGACATGTTGAGATAGCTGACTCTGTGTCTGTAGACCCTGTTTGGGGGTTATCTCCTGCGCCGATGGGCTTCCAGGCACTGGCCCCTTCTGGCCTGTGCAGCTTCAGTTGGGTGCTGCTGCTGTTGCTGTTGTTGGTGCTGCTGTTGTTCCTGGTTCTGCTGGTGCCGCAGCTGGTGCTCGAGCTCCTCTAATGCCCAGATGGGAAGGAAATAAATGGCTCCCATGCTTCTGGTATATGCCTCAGTTGAGGAAGTGCTGAGTGAAGGTGGCAAAAGGGGTTTCCCAGGAGGTCACACTGGAGATGGGTGTCAGGCTCCAACCTTCCACAGGTATGGTTAAGCCTTCTAAAAATTGCCCCAGACCTGAGACCACTAAGTTCTGCCACCTGCAAATGATGGCTGATCAAATCTCCTCTTTAATGGTTGAACTGCAGTTGATAGTCAGCAATCCAATAGTGCTCCCGCCAGGTTTCACCATCATGTTTCCCACCAGGCGTGTTTCACGTGAGAAAAGGGTTAAAATCGCAAGGGCCTTTTAAAATAGGATTATAGAGGCCATTTAGTGCTTGTTAAGGGCCTTAATGATCAGTTCTGCCTGTTGGACGTGGGACGGAGTCGGGACCATCAGACATGACTGAGTTAAAATTGCTCGGAGTCGGGAACCAGGCAGGGGGGAGGGGGGATCCCGCATGCCAGTTTTTGCGATTTTAACCCCCCACACGCCTCCAATCCCGCCTCCACGGCTCAATGAAAATCCTGTCCAAAGTATTTGTTTAATTTCTCTGCCATTTCCTTATTATAATTTCTCCTGTCTCAGCCTGTAAGGGACCCACATTTATTTTCACTAATCTTTTCCTTTTTACCTATAGAAGCTTTTACAGTCTGTTTTTATGTCTCTCGCTAGTTTACTCTCATATTCTATTTTCCCTTTCTTTATCAATTTCTTGGTCCTCCTTTGCTGAATTCTAAAATCCTCCCAATCCTCAGGCTTGCTACTCTTTTTAACAACATTATAAGCCTCTTCCTTTGATCTAATGCTATTTTTAACTTCTCTTGTTAGCCACGTTTGGACCACATTTCCTGCAGGGTTTTTGTGACTTAAAGGAATGTATGTTTGTTGTAAATTATGTATTAATTCTTTAAATGCTAGCCATTTCTTGTCTACCGTCATACCTTTTAATGTAGTTTCCCAATCTACCTTAACCAACTCGCCCCTCATACCTACGTAGTTTGCTTTGTTTAGATTTAAGACCCTAGTTTCGGATTTAACTAAATCACTTTCAAACTCAATATAAAATTCTATCATATTATGGTCACTCTTCCCTAAAGGCCCCTTTATAACAAGGTTATTAATTAACCCTTTCTCATTGCACAATACTAGATCTAAAATAATCTGTTCTCTAGTTGGTTCCTCAACATACTATCTTGTATACATTCCATGAATTTGTCCTACACACTATTACTGCAAATTTGGTTTGCCCAGTCTATATGTAGATTAAAGTCCCCCATGATTACTGTATTACCCTTGTTACATGTGCCACTAATTTCCTGATTTATACTCTGCCCTACATTACAACTACTGTTTGGGGGCCTATAAACAACTCCCACCAATGTTTTCTGCCCCTTGCTGTTTCTTAGCTCCACCCAAACTGATTCTACTTCTTGATTTTTGGAGTTAAGATCCCTGTCTTTATCCCATCCTTTATTATCAGGGCTATCCCTCCTCCTTTTCCATTTTGCCTATCTCTTCTAAAAGTTAAGTATCCTGGAATATTTAGTTCCCAACTTTGGCCAGTTTGCAGCCACGTCACCGTTATGGCTATTAGATCAAACCTGTTAATTTCTATCTGCGCTATTAACTCATCTATTTTGTTGTTAAAGCTTCGTGCATTCAGATATAATGCCTTTAGCTTTGACTAATTTCTCTTTTTCCCTGATGTCACCTTAGTCACTGATGCCTTATTACCTTTGTTACTCTCTCTGTCCCTTCCTGACCCATTCCGCTTATTTTTACCCAAAACTCTATTCTGCTCTAGAGCCTTAACATTTCTCTCGCTGCTTTTCAATTTACTCTATCCTGAATCCTCCCACCCCCCACTTCATTATTTTAAAGCCCTGCCCACTGCCCTAGTTATTCGGTTCGCCAGGGCACTGGTCCCAGCCTGGTTTAAGTGGAGCCCGTCCCAACAGAACAGCTCCCTCTTTCTCCAGTACTGGTACCAATGTCCCATGAACTGAAACCCCATTCTCCCACACCACTCTTTGAGCCACGCATTTAAACCTCAAATCTGTTTGTCCCTATGCCAATTTACGCGTGGCTCAGGTAACAATCCAGAGATTATTACCTTTGAGGTTCTGCTTTTTAATTTGGATCCTAGCTCCTCAAACTCCCTCAGCAGAACCTCATTCCTAGTTCTACCTATGTCATTGGTTCCTACGTGGACCACAACAACTGGATTCTCCCCCTCCCACTCCAAGTTCTTCTCCAGCCACGAGGAGATGTCTTTAACCCTGGCGCCAGGCAGGCAACACAACCTTCAGAACTCTCGGTCGTGGCTGCAGAGAACAGTATCTATCCCCTTGACTATACTGTCCCCTACCACAACTACATTCCCTTTCACTCCCCCCACTTGAATGGCCTCCTGCACCATGGTGCCATGGTCAGCTTGCTCATCCATCCTGCAGGCTTTTCCCTCATCCACAGAAGGGCAAAGGCTGAGGCTCCTCCAGCACTGCACCTGGGGTCCCCTTACCTGGCTGAGTTGCAGTCACACCCTCCTGTCCCTGACCACTAATCAGACCTGTACCACTACCTAAAATAAGGGGTGTGACTGCTTCCTGGATCAAAGTGTCCAGGTAACTCTCCCCATCCCTGATGCCTGGCAATGTCTGCACATCAGACTCCAGCTCAACAACTCTGAGCTGAAGTTCCTCAAGATACAGGCACTTACTGCAAACGTGGTTGTCCGGTATCACAATGCTCTCCACAAACTCCCATATGCTGCAGTTGCGGCACACCACCTGCACTGCCATCCCTATCCCTATATGACCTTGATTTATTTAATTAAATGTAATTAAATTTGTAATTAGGTAACTTAGTTTACAGTGTAGTTTCTTGACTACTTACTTGATCTAAATTAAGTTAAGGGTACTGAAATTAAATATCTACCTGTAACACAAAGCACTACAAATAGTGTAGGCAAAAAGCAGCAACTCCTTCCCTCTTCTCCAAATTTTCACTCTTTCCAAATAAAACACTCTGTTCAAGTCCAGCTGAGAGGGAAAATGGGGGATGGGGCTTCGGTTTGACATCTCGTCAGAAAGATGTTATATCCGACAGGACTGCACCGAGTCTCAACCTGGATTTTTGTGCTCAAGTTTCTGAAGTGGGACTTGAACCCACAACCTTCTGGCTCAGAGGTGAGAGTGCTACCAACTGAGCCACGCTGACACTGCCTTGTTCTCTTTTTTGCCTTGTGTGCCACCTCCCCTCCCATCAGCCTTCCTGCACTTCAGCTAGCTGCCCCCAAGCTCCACTTGGCTGGGTTTCCGCAAGGCAGCTTGTGAAATGATGCAGTCCCGGCTGTTCGCACTGAGCAGGCACCATGGTGCCCAGGCTCTCGGCCTATTCTCACCCGGCACACTCAGCCCTAATCCAGATAATACCGCTACCTCACCTCCATCCGCCTGACAGAAGTGAGGGGCGTCTCGAGGCTGCGGAAAGCAGTGTTGGAGTTGGTGAGTAAAGCAGAGACCATGCCAGCTCTGGCTCCGTGGGTAGCACCTTCGCCTCAGTCAGAAGGTTGTGGGTTCGAGTCCCACTCCAGAGACTTGAGCACATAATCCAGGCTGACACTCCAGTGCAGTACTGAGGGAGTGCTGCACTGTCAGAGGTGCCCTCTTTTGGATGAGATGTTAAACCGAGGCCCCGTCCGCCCTCTCAGGGTGATGTAAAAGATCCAATGGCACTATTTCGAAGAAGAGGAGTGGAGTTCTCCCCGGTGTCCTGGCCAATATTTATCCCTCAACCAACATCACTAAAACAGATGATCTGGTCATTATCACATTGCTGTTTGTGGGTCTTTGCTATGTGAAAATTGGCTGCCGTGTTTCCTAAATTTCAGCAGTGACTACACTTCAAAAGAACTTGATTGGCTGTAAAGCGCTTTGGGATGTCCTGAGGTCGAGAAAGACACTATTATAGAAATGCAAGTCCTTTCTTTCTTTATGCCATCACTTAGGAATAGGTTAGATTGTTGGTACAGAGGGATGTGGGAACAGGGCGATCACATGGGATACGGACTACTGCCTCCATGGAGAGAAAACTCCAACACGGACTGGTCAAGCTGAACAGCCTGCTCCCGAGTTGTAATTTATACGTCATTCTATTTAAACGTGGTGCGCGCCTGCTGCAGCCAAGGGAAGAAGCATCTCGTGGTCCTCTACCCCAGCTCCTGGCACCCTGACAGAGAGCACTGGCATCCCAGGGCTTCTCTGGGCAGTCGGACCACGTCACCACTGAGGGCTGTCCGGACACAGGTTGCCAATCTTCCAGGACTATCCTGGAGTCTCCAGGATTTGAAGATTAATTGCCTGGACACTGCTCTGAGCAAACCCGGGAGAGAAATCATAGGGGCTCGAAACAAAATGGTGTGTTTTTCTCACTTTCTTTGAACTATCTTGTGTATTAGTTACTGGCGATGGGGAAAGGACAATTTGATTGGCCAGGGCTGTTGGCAGTCGGAGCTCGTGTGATGAAACCTCCACGAATAGGCCCCACTGGAGTTGGTTTCTCTAGTCCAATTGGTGAGATGGAAATTTCACTCCGACCAGCTTCCTTGAAGCTCCCGTTTATAAAGATCCCTGAAATTCGACAGGAAGTAGGAATTTGATTAAATCAATTATATCAGAAAATGTTTATCAAATCCCATGAAAGCTTTGGGGCCGACGTCATACTGGCATGCACAGCCCAGAATTGACTGCTTAATCATCCCCAGCCAGAGGCAAGACAATGGTAATTAGGGTGTCGTCTGTTTTTTATTTAAAGCAGTTCCAACGTATTTTAAATTAGAATTGCTGTCATGGTGATCAAACATATTTTTTACATTAATGTGACTTTAACACAGTGAAACATTTCAGCTATGATGACTTCAATAAGCAGCAGACAATCTAATCTGTGAGCTGTCTCCCAGTCAATAACATGATATTCCACATCATTTTTTGCAACTTGTGTTGTGAAAAGGACAGATTCACTCCCGTCAAGGACTGACTGTTCAAAAAGAAAAGAAAATAGGAATGAGGCACTGAAATATGATTTTCAACTAGAACTTAGTGCTAAACCTTTATAAATGGCTGGTTAGACCGCAGCTGGAATATTGTGTCCAATTCTGGGCTCTGCACTTTAGGAAGGTGGTTAAGGCCTTGGAGAGGGTGCAGAGGAGATTTACTAGAATGGTACCAGGGATGAGGGACTTCAGTGACATGGAGAGACTGGAGAAGCTGGGATTGTTCTCCTTAGAGGAGAGAAGGTTAAGGGGAGATTTAATAGAGGTGTTCAAAATTATGAAGGGTTTTGATAGAATAGATAGGGAGAAACTGTTTCCACTGACAGGAGGGTCGGTAACCAGCGGACACAGATTTAAAATAATTGGCAAAAAAGCCAGGGGGAGATGTTTCTCATTGAAACATATAAGATCCTGAGGGGGATTGACAGGGTAGATGCTGAGAGATTGCTTCCCCTGGCTGGAGAGTCTAGAACTAGGGGGCATAGTTTCAGGCTAAGGGGTCGGCCTTTTAAGACTGAGATGAGGAGGAATTCCTTCACTCAGAGGGTGGTGAATTTTTGGAATTCTTTGCCTCAAAGGGCTGTGGATGCTCAGTCATTGAGTATAGTCAAGGCTGAGAGCGATAGATTTTTGGACTCTAGGGGAATCAAGGGATATGGGGATCGGGCAGGAAAGTGGAGTTGAGGTAGAAGATCAGCCATGATCTTATTGAATGGCGGAGCAGGCTCGAGGGGCCTAATTCTTTTGTTCTTATGAGGAGAATTTTTTTTATGCAGCAAGTTGTTGTGATCTGGAATGCACTGCCTGAAAGTGTGTTGGTAGCAGATTTAATAATAACTTTCAAACAGGAATTGGATAAATACTGGAAAGGAAAAAATGCACAGGGCTACGGGGAAAGAGCAGGGGGCTGGGACTAATTGGAGAGCTCTTTCAGAAAGCCAGCACAGGCACAATGGGCTGAATGGCCTTTCTGTGCTGTATGATTCTATGAGTTTATCACTTGATTTACAGGGTTGGTTAAATAAAATCTTGTGGAACTAGGAAGAAAGACTAAAGGATAAATTCACCGATCCCACGATCCCAAGGAAGAATGGGTGAGAAAGGATTGTTCCTCCACTTCCCTTCGATCGTGTTTCCCTGCTGGGAGCGTGGGATCGGTGAATGTACTCAATAGAATATCATTTTTACAGTGCGCTGCCTTTATTTTGGGGGAATATAAAGCACTCTTTTATTGCAGGTCACAAGATGACATGCTCTTTTACATATTGAAAGCTGTTTGTTTTTTTTTAGCAAGCAAAGAAATAACTGCAAAACTGAAATAAAACAGCAAAAACTTTGTTTTAAATCCATTTCTTTTTAATCTTTTTGTATATATTTTTTCATTTAAGTCTCTAAAGCAGGGAGAGATGTCCATGCTTTTTGCCTTCATGGTTTGGGTTCCCTACCCTCCTAAGAACATAAGAAATAGGAGCAGGAGTAGGCCATACGGCCCCTCGGGCCTGCTCCGCCATTCAATAGGATCATGGCTGATCTGAATCTAGACTCACGTCCACTTACCTGCCCTCTCCCTGTAACCCCTAATTCCCTTATCTGCTAGGAAAATGTCTATCTCCATTTTAAATTTATTTAATGTTGCAGCTTCCACAGCTCTCTGGGGTAGCAAATTCCATAGATTTACTACCCTCTGAGTGAAGAAGTTTCTCCTCATCTCAGTTTTGAAAGAGCTGCCCCTTATTCTAAGATTATGCCCCCTAGTTCTAATCTCACCCATCAGTGGAAACATCCTCACCGCATCCACCCGATCAAGCCCCCTCACAATCTTATATGTTTCGATAAGATCGCCTCTCATTCTTCTGAACTCCAATGAGTAGAGTCCCAACCTACTCAACCTTTCCTCATACGTCAACCCCCTCATCTCTGGAATCAACTGAGTGAACCTTCTCTGAACTGCCTCGAGAGCAAGTATATCTTTTCTTAAATATGGAAACCAAAACTGCACGCAGTATTCCAGGTGTGGCCTCACCAATACCCTGTATAACTGCAGTAAGACTTCCCTGTTTTTATACTCCATCCCCCTTGCAATAAAAGCCAAGATTCCATTGGCCTTCCTGATCACCTGCTGCACCTGCATACTAACTTTTTTGTGTTTCATGCACCAGGACCCCCAGATCCCTTTGTACTGTAGCACTTTGCAGTTTCTCTCCATTTAGATAATAACTTGCTCTTTGATTTTTTCTGCCAAATTGCATAACCTCACACTTTCCAACATTATATTGCATCTGCCAAATCTCTGCCCACTCACTTAGCCTGTTTATGTCCTTTTGCAGGTTTTTTATGTCCTCCTCACTCACTGCTTTCCCTCCCATCTTTGTATTGTCGGCAAACTTGGATATGTTGCACTCGGTCCCTTCCTCCAAATCGTTAATATAGATTGTAAAGAGTTGGGGTCCCAGCACTGACCCCTGCGGAACACCACTAGTTACTGATTGCCAGCCCGAGAACGAACCATTTATCCCAACTCTTTGTTTTCTGTTAGATAGCCAATCTTCCACCCATGCCAGTATATTACCCCCAATCCCGTGATTTTTTATCTTGATCAGTAATCTTTTGTGTGGAACCTTGTCAAATGCCTTTTGGAAGTCCAAATACACTACATCCACTGCTTCCCCTTTATCCACCCTGTATGTTACATCCTCAAAGAATTCGAGCAAATTTGTCAAACGTGACTTCCCCTTCGTAAAACCATGCTGACTCTGTCCTATTAAATTATGTTTATCCAAATGCTCTGTTACTGTTTCCTTATTAATGGACTCCAACATTTTGCCAACCACAGATGTTAGGCTAACTGGTCTATAGTTTCCAGCTTTTTGTCTACTTCCCTTCTTAAATAAGGGTGTTACATTAGCAGTTTTCCAATCTGCCGGGACCTTTCCTGAGTCCAGGGAGTTCTGGAAAATGATCACCAATGCATCCACAATCCCTACCGCCACTTCTCTCAAGACCCTAGGATGTAGGCCATCAGGTCCGGGGGATTTATCCGCCTTAAGTCCCATTATTTTACTGAGTACCATCTCCTTAGTGATTTTAATCGTGTTTAGCTCCTCCCCCCCCCCCATTGCCCCTTGTTTGTCCAGTGTTGGGATATTTTTAGTGTCCTCTACTGTAAAGACTGATACAAAATATTTGTTCAGCGTCTTTGCCATCTCCATGTTCCCCACCACTAGTTTCCCAGTCCCATCCTCTAAGGGACCAACATTCACTTTAGCCACCCTTTTTCTTTTTACATAGCTGTAGAAACTCTTGCTATCTGTTTTTATATTTTTTGCTAATTTACTTTCATAATCTATCTTCCCTTTCTTAATTAATCTTTTAGTTATTGTTTGCTGGCTTTTAAATGCTTCCCAATCTTTTACCCTCCCACTTGATTTGGCTAATTTATATGCCCTTGTTTTCAGTCGAATACTATCCTTTATTACTTTATTAAGCCACGGATGGCTGTCTTTTCTTTTACTCCCCTTTTTCCTCAGTGGAATATATTTATCTTGAAAGATGTGAAATATCTCCTTGAATGTAGACCACTGCTCTTGTACCGTCTTACACTTTAATCTGTTTTCCCAGTCCACTTTAGTCAATTCTACTCTCATACCTTCATAGTCTCCTTTATTTAAGCTTAGTACGCTGGTTTGAGATCCAATTCTCTCACCCTCAAACTGAATTTGGAATTCAACCATATTATGGTCACTCATTCCAAGGGGATCCTTTACTAGGACATTTTTTATTAATCCTGTCTCATTACACAGGACCAGATCTAAGATTGCCTGCCCCCTGGTTGGTTCAGTTACATACTGCTCAAGGAACCCATCCCTAATACACTCTATGAACTCTTCCTCAATGCTGCCATGCCCAATTTGATTAGTCCAGTCAATATGAAAGTTAAAATCCCCCATGATTATAACTGTTCCCTTATTACAAGCCCCAACTATTTCCTGATTTATACTCCGACCAACAGAGTTGCAACTGTTAGGAGGCCTATAGACTACGCCCACTAATGATTTTTTCCCCTTATTATTCCTTATCTCCACCCAAACTGTTTCACTATCCTGATCCTTTGACCCAATATCATTTCTGACTATTGCAGTGATTCCATCCTTGATTAACATAGCAACCCCACCTCCCATTCCTTCCTGTCTGTCCTTCCTAATTGTCAAATACCTTTGTATGTTTAGTTCCCATTCATGATTATCTTGCAGCCATGTTTCCATAATGGCCACCAAATCATACCCATGTGTAGTTATTTGCACCGTCAACTCGTCAATTTTGTTACGAATGCTGCGTGCATTCAGATAAAGAACTTTCAAATATGTTTTCTGACAATTTATTCCTGCTTTTACCCCTTTTACTACTTTACCTTTATCATTATACATTCTGTCCCTTCCTGACACGCTCTGGTTTTTAATTCCCCCACTGCTACCTTGCTCTATTGCCTTCTCCGCTGTCATTTTTATTTTTCGCTCTCTTAAAACCTCCCCCCCACTAATTAGTTTAAAGCCCTCTCTACAGCCCTAGTTATTCGATTCGCCAGGATTCCAGTCCCAGCACTGGCCAAGTGAAGTCCGTCCCAACGGAACAGCTCTCTCCTGTCCCAGTACTGATGCCAGTGTCCCAGGAAGCAAAACCCATTTCTCCCACACCAGTCTTTGAGCCACGCATTTAACTCTCTAATTTTATTTACCCTAGCCAAATTTGCACGTGGCTCAGGTAGTAATCCAGAGATTATTACCCTTGTGGTTCTGCTTTTTAATTTGGCCCCTAGCTGCTCAAACTCCCTCAGCAGAACCTCCTTCCTTGTCCTATCTATGTCGTTGGTACCAACATGGACCACGACAACTGGATCCTCCCCCTCCCACTCCAAGTTCCTCTCCAGCCCAGAGGAGATGTCCTTTACCCTGGCACCGGGCAGGCAACACAGCCTTCGGGACTCTCGCTCTCGGCTGCAAAGAACTCTATCTATACCCCTAACGATACTATCCCCTACCACTACAACATTTCTTTTAACTCCCCCCACTTGAATGGCCCCCCGCTCCACGGTGCTGTGGCCAGGTTGCTCATCCTCCCCGCAGTCCCTGTTCCCATCCTCACAGGGAGTAAGAGCCTCAAACCTGTTGGACAAGAGCAAGGGCTGCGGCTCCTCCAACACTACCTCCTGGATCCCCATACCTGCCTCACTTCTAGTCACACCATCCTGACCCTGGCCACGGACTACATCTGAATTAATTAATCTAATTGGTGTGACTACCTCCTGATACACAGAGTCCAGGTAACTCTCCCCCTCCCTGATGTGTCTCAGTGTTTGAAGCTCGGACTCCAGCTCTTCAACACGGAGCCAGAATTCCTCGAGCAGCCAACACTTACTGCAAATGTGATCACCGTGAGCATCAATGGTGTCCACCAGCTCCCACATATTGCAGCAGCAACACATCACCTGATCTCCCATTCTATGTAATTAATTAAATTTATTAATATTATTTTTAAATACCCTCTGCCCCGATTCTAGATTATGAATATCGCACCTTAGAAACTATAAACCACAGAGTTTAAGCTTAAAAAAGAGAGAAATACTTACCAACCAATCACTTACCCGCTTTCTGGTGACGTCACACTTGGATTACTTTTTACCTCACTTCTTCCCTCTGACTTCGGAGACTGGAGATTGGTACGCCTTACCTGGGTCTCTGAAGCTTTTTAAAGCTTCCCGCTCGCGCCTCCCGCCGACACCCGCGGTCTGAGGCCTTACCTGGGTCTCTGAAGCTTTTTAAAGCTTCCCGCTCGCGCCTCCCGCCGACACCCGCGGTCTGAGGCCTTACCTGGGTCTCTGAAGCCTTTTTAAGCTTCCCGCTCGCGCCTCCTGCCGACACCCGCGGTCTGAGGCCTTACCTGGGTCTCTGAAGCCTTTTTAAGCTTCCCGCTCGCGCCTCCCGCCGACAGCCGTGGTCTGGAATGACTGGGGTTGTCCTGCAGTTGGTGATCCCTATCCCAGCAGCCCATTAAAGACATAGGATACACTTGGGATAAACGGCACAGAAACAGGCCATTCGGCCCAACCAGTCCATGCCGGTGATCTAAATTTACCACTGCAGTGTGTCCATCCCCCTCCCCCCGGCTCGGTGACATCACCCGCAGAGAGCCGCAACTGGCGGGAATCGGGGCGGGGGAGGGGCTCTGAAATCAGGGCGGGGGCATTGCACCTATTACAACCAGCTACAGTATTACTTCTGGGTTTGGCGTCCAATGCGCGGCAGCAGGTGCGGTGCGGATCCGCAGGACGCAATCTCAACTGGATTATTTAAAGGGCCAAATCCCAAAATGGAATTTGGAGGAGTTGGGAGGTTTTGCGTAGGAACGGCAATTGCACAAGGTGGGCTCAGGATGCTCAAAGGCTGCGTCCCGCTTTAACGACGCCTCGCTTGATGCACTGCTGGGGGCAGTGAGGAGTCAGAGAGAGCAACGGGAGGGAGAAACCTGCTGCTGCAACAAAGAAGGTGTGGCTGGAGGTGGCCGAGGAGGTCAGGAGCATTGTGCCACGCTCCTGGATTCAGTGCAGGAAGTGCTTTAATGACCTGACCAGGTCAGGAAAGGGGAGCACAGTTGCCCATTCACCTACATCCTGCTGTGCACATCACCCCACTGCCTCACTGTATCTTGTCAAGCCTACTCTATCAAATCATTCCTCACACCCATTCACCTTGCAAACACACCCATCCTTCTCTTTCTGTGCACATCCTCACATCTCCACCTATCCATCCACCACTGACACTCACCCCGATCCTTATGAAATTTGATGCCACGCCCTGATAATCACCCTCAACAAATGCACTCCATCCATTGGGTGAACACATGCCATTATAGTCATTCATACTTCTGTCAAACAATCCATCAGTGAGCTGCCTTATGTGCAGCCGACTGGGAGATCCTGGATATGTCTCCGGTAGCGCCCTGGAAGGATCCGGAGATAAAAAGTCGAGGGCCACCAGGTCCAGCAGGGTGCAAGTCTTCTTCTAGGAGGCTGCAGATGTCTGCATCATCTGATGCAACAATCTCAACATCTGGAAGCACTGCTGTTCCCACAGTTCAAGGAAGGCCAGCCTCTGCCTGTAGACCCGGTGTCGCAGGTAGTGCCTCCTGCGACTTCCACCCCTTTGCTGCTTCCCTCTTTGCTGACCAGCTGCAGGGCTTTCCACAGCAGGTTGTTGATGCTGCTGCTGGTCATCTTGCTCCTCATCTGAGGTCCAATCTAAGGCAGCCATGGTGCCACCCATCCTGATCTTGAGTCTCAATACCTCCAAAATGCAGAAATTAGCCTCTCACCATAGGTACTCTCAACAAACCCTCTCCCAGTGGGAGGTACGAAAGCAGCTGTGAGCACTGAGTGTTTATTGATGTCCCTTTGCCTGACTTTTAAGAAGCCCCGTGAATTGACGTTCTCTTCTCGCCTTGGTTTCAATGGCGAGTTTCAGGAAACCCTGGAAACCCATGCCTGCACCGTTAAATTTAAATGCCGGTTAAAATATCACTGCAATTCACCGATTTAAATATTCAAATCGCTAACCCACCTCTCCGGAGAGGGTTACGCGCAAGCAGCCACCCAGGGCTGGCAATTACGTGAACTTCGCCTGTGATGACGCTAGTCAGAATGAGCACCCAGATGTTGGCTTCCGGACCTACTGACATTTTACATGACTCTAAACCCTTCCCACCTGGACCTAAACCCACGCACTCCTCAATGGTAAAATCCCTCCATTGGGAAAGTTTGCCTTGACTCTCCTCCTTTCACATTAAACAAATTTAACTCAGGATCTGTCGGTCACCTGTCACCTGTCACCTGTCACCTGTCATCTTGCTGTTGTGAAATTGGCTCAGCATATTAGATATTGAGATTGAGTAGAATGGGCCTATACTCTCTGGAGTTTAGAAAGAAAGACTTGCATTTATATAGCGCCTTTCACGACCACCGGACGTCCCAAAGCGCTTTACAGCCAATGAAGTACTTTTTCTTTTAAGTGTAGTCGCTTGCAATGTAGGAAGAATGAGAGGTGATCTCATTGAAACATATAAGATTATGAGAGGGCTTGACAGGGTAGATGCTGAGAGGCTGTTTCCCCTGGCTGGAGAGTCTAGAACTAGGGGGCACAGTCTCAGGATAAGGGGTCGGCCATTTAGGACTGAGATGAGGAGAAATTTCTTCACTCAGAGGGTGATGAATCTTTGGAATTCTCTACCCCAGACGGCTGTGGAGGCTCAGTCGTTGAGTATATTCAAGACAGAGATCGATAGATTTTTGGATACTAGGGAAATCAAGGGATATGGGGATCGGGCAGGAAAGTGGAGTTGAAGTAGAAGATCAGCCATGATCTTATTGAATGGCGGAGCAGGCTCGAGGGGCCGTATGGCCTACTCCTGCTCCTAATTCTTATGTTCTTTATGTTCTTATTTTCAACCCAATTCAAACTACTGCATGAGGAGCAGAGCTTCTAGCCAATTAGATGTGATCTGAGAAGAGAAGTGGTGCCTTCTCACTTCCTGTGGCCATGGCAATAATCTGCACCCAGAACAGTGCAGTTACCATTTTAAAACATTGCATTGTTGGAGTCGCTAGAAATCAACAGGCTCTGAGACTTTTGTTGCAGCAAAGGCAAAACGCGTGTTACTTTATTCACTCTCCATGAGGACTGAGGGTCTCAGCCTCGTTGCAGGGCTATGACGTCATCATGCTACCGACGCATGATGTCATCACGCTACTGACGCTCTTAAAGGGACCCTGCCCCGATAACCCAACCCAGTATGTACATAAAACAACATTGGCTATACATAGTGAATTGTGTTTAGGTACATATAACAATATTGGCTATACATTGTGAATTGTGTTATTGTCCCTATGTGGCCTCCGCCACATACGTCCCCCCAGAATTCACTAGCACTGGCAATGTCAGTCGTTGGGGGGGCCGGATCACACGGTCGAAATGGCTCCTCAATTCCGGGGCGGGGACCGGGGGGTTCGTCGGAGGGACCTCGGGCGCTCGGTGGTGGACTGAGGGTGCAGAAATCGGAGGTCGGCCCCGCCTCGGGGGCTGTGCCTACTCAACGGGTCGGTCCAGATCCAGGTGGGCCGGCTTAAGACGGTCCACGGAAATGCAGTCCGGCTTACCGCCGACATCCACTACGAAGGTCTAGTCCCCGGTTTCCAGGATGCGGAATGGTCCATCGTAGGGTGGCTGAAGAGGTCCCCGGTGGGCGTCGTGGCGGACAAAAACGTACTCCGCTGCATGAAGGTCGAGCAGAACATGGGACTGCGGGAGGTCGTGCTGCGACGTGGGCACCGGCGCGAAAACCTTGGCGTTGTCCAGAAGGTTGGACCGCTGACGGGCTGCGGAACAATTCCGTTGCGTTGGGGACGAAATCCCCGGGAACCCGCAGCGGCTGTCTGTAGACGAGCTCGGCGGACGAGGACTGGAGGTCCTCCTTGGGGGCGGTCCTGAGTCCCAGCATGACCCACGGGAGTCTGTCGATCCAACTGTTGTCCCGGAGGCTGGCCCGGAGCGCGGCCTTCATGGAGCGATGAAACCATTCGCACAGTCCGTTAGCCTGAGGGTGGTATGCTGTGGTGTGGTGGAGTCTCAACCCGAGGCCTCGGGCGACAGTGTTCCAGCGCTCCGACGTGAACTGGGGCCCCCGGTCGGAGGAAATGTCAGATGGGGCGCCGAACCGGGCGACCCAAGTGCTGATGAATGCCCGAGCCACATCGGCGGACGTCGTTGAAGACAGCGGGATGGCTTCTGGCCATCGGGTGGTTCTGTCAACCATTGTGAGGAGGTGGGTGAACCCGCGGGAGGGCAGCAGGGGCCCCACCAGGTCCACGTTAACATGGTCGAACCGCCTCTTGGGCACCGCGAAAGACGCCAACGGGGCATTAGTATGGCAATGCACTTTCAAGCGTTGGCATACCACGCAGGTGCTGGCCCAGTCGCGAACGTCTTTCCTGAGCCCGTGCCAGACGAACTTAGCCGCCACCAGCTTCTGTGACGGCTTCCTACCCAGGTGGGAAAGATTATGGACGGCGTCGAAAACTTGCCGTCTCCACCAATCGGGCATGAAGGGACGTGGCTGCCCAACGGAGACGTCGCACAGCAGTGTGGTGCCGGCATCGTCGAACATGACGTCCGCTAGTTGAAGGCCCGTGGCCGCCGTCCTGTAGGCCTGGACGTCCGGGTCAGAGGCCTGGTCGGCCGCCATGCGGTTGTAGTCGATGCCGAGGTGTACGGCGCTGGCGACGGCTCGAGAGAGACAGTCGGCGATGGGGTTGTCTTCCCCAGCCACATGCTGGATGTCCGTTGTAAACTCTGAGATGAAGGCCAGCTGGCGTTGCTGACGTACCGACCACGGCTCGGAAGCTTTGGCCATGGCGAAGGTCAACGGTTTGTGGTCCACGAACGTTATGAACGGGCGAGCCTCCAGCAGGAAATGGAAGTGTCGGACGGCGAGGTAGAGGCCGAGAAGCTCGCGATCGAAGGTGCTGTACTTCCGCTCGTTGGGGCGGAGCTGCCGGCTGAAGAAGGCGAGCAGCTGCCAGGTGCCGTTGACCCACTGTTCGTGGACGGCGCCGACCGCATAGTCCGAGGCGTCGGTGGTGAGGGCGATCGGCACATCAGGTAACGGATGCGCCAGCATGGTCGCGTTAGCCAGGGCCCTTTTCGTGTCCGTGAAAGAATTGGCCATCTGCTCGGACCAGTCGACGGCGAGCTTGTCGGGCTTGCCTTTGAGGGCCTCGTAAAGGGGCCGCATAAGCTGGGCTGCTCGGGGGATGAAGCGATGGTAAAAGTTCACCATGCCCAAAAACTCCTGCAGGGCCTTCACGGTGAGGGGTCGCGGGAAGTCCATCACGGCCTCCACTTTCGATGGCAGTGGCACTGCCCCGTCCTTCGTGATGCGGTGCCCGAGAAAGTCGATTGAGGACAGCCCGAACTGGCACTTGGCCGGGTTGACGATTAGGCCGTGCTGGCTGAGGGGTTGGAAGAGAGTCCGCAGGTGCGACACATGCTCTGTCCTGGAGGCGCTGGCGATCAGGATGTCGTCCAGGTATACGAACAGGAATGTCAGGTCCCGTAACACGGTGTCCATTAGGCGTTGAAAAGCCTGTGTGGCGTTTTTGAGGCCGAATGGCATGCGGAGAAATTTGAACAGCCCGAACGGGGTGATCACCGCGGTTTTCGGGATGTCCTGTGGCCGGACAGGGACCTGGTGGTAACCCCGGACGAGGTCCACTTTCGAGAATACCACTTTCCCGGCCAGGCGGGTGGAAAAGTCCTGGATGTGTGGAATCGGGTAGCGGTCGGGGGTCGTAGCGTCGTTGAGGCGCCGGTAATCGGCGCACGGGCGCCACCCGCCTCCTGGTTTCGGAGCGATGTGGAGCGGCGAGGCCCATGGACTCTTCGACCAGCGGATGATGCCGAGGCGCTCCATGGTGTTGAACTCGGCTTTAGCGATGGCGAGTTTCCCCATGTCGAGGCGCCGAGCGCGGGCGTAGACGGGCGGACCGGTGGTCGAGATGTGGTGTTCTACCCCGTGTTTGGTGGCGGCAGATGAGAATGTGGGCTTCGTGAGGTCCGGGAACTCGGCGAGGAGGCGGGAAAACTCGTCGGAGGCTGAGAGTGCGCTGGACAACTTCGTCGTGCTGGACCCGCTGAGGGAACACGGGAGCGAGCTGAAAGTCTCAGCGTTGATGAGACGTCGGTTCTTGACGTCCACCAAAAGGCCATTGGCGCAGAGGAAGTCAGCGCCGAGAAGGGGGGTGGACACTTTTGCCGTGACAAAGTCCCAGGTGAACCGCTGCCCGCCAAAGCAAAGCGCCACGCTCCGTTTCCCGAAGGTGCGGATGGAACTGCTGTTGGCGGCTTCGAGGACGGGGCCGCGGTTCCCCCCTTGCATGTCTATGGCTGACGCGGGCAGGACGCTCACCTGGGCACCCGTGTCGCAAAGAAAACGACGTCCGGAGTCGGTGTCCATTGTAACATTTGCAGACTGAATTAGCATTGGCCCGCAAGCATCTGTAAGGACTGCTATTGTTTAGAAGACTCAGTAGGGGTCCTGACTCCATCTTGTCCACACGGTGCTGTACTGATATGAGTAAGCTTACAGACCTGATGCTTCATTAAAAGAGTTTAAACTGTAATACTCTGTTGTCCTGCAATTTATTATTTTTGTACAAAGTGTGCAAAACAAGACATGGTGTCAGAACAGGGATTTGAAATGGACATCGTTGGAGCTCCCTTACCTCGAATGAATTGGAACTCCTTGAACTTACATAGAGAATGGAGCAAGTTCAAGCAACACGTGGAATTAATGTTCTCGGGTCCATTGAAAAGAAAAGGAGAGGAAGAAAGATGCAGCTATCTAATCCTGTGGATCGGAGAAAAAGGGAGAGACATTTTTAACACATGGTCTCTCACCGCAGGTGAAGCAAAGGTACTGAAAAGTAATTTTGACCGTTTTGAAGCATATGTGATGCCCAAGACAAATACGATATTCGCTAGGTACAAGTTTCAGGAGAAAGTACATGGAGCCAATGAGTCGTTTGAACAGTTCGTGACTGAGTTAAAACTGCTGGTAAAAGACTGTGTATATGCAGATAAAGATGAGATGATCAGAGACCGCATCGTGTTTGGAATACATTCAGCTAAAGTGAGAGAGAAACTTTTGAATGTTGGGTCCGGGCTAATGCTGGACAAAGCTATAGACATAGCTAGATTGCATGAGATAGCCCAAGCACAGTTGAAAACCATAACCGGCGCCTAATACTGCATTTAATACTATTATTCCCTCCAAGCTGGTCCTGAAACTGAGGGACCTAGGCCTGGGCACCCCCATCTGCAATTGGATTCTGGATTTCCTGACTGGTAGGCCTCAAGTGGTGAAAATAGGGAACAACACCTCATCCACTCTGGTCCTCAACACCGGAGCGCCACAAGGCTGCCGCCTCAGTCCTTGGCTGTACTCTCTGTTTACACATGACTGTACAGCCATACACAGCAATAACCGGATTATCAAGTTTGCCGACGATACCACAGTAATTGGCCTGATAAGCAACGATGACGAGACGGAGTACAGAGATGAGATAGTCCAGCTGATGAGATGGTGCAATGACAACAACCTTGCCCTGAACGTTGGCAAGACTAAGGAGCTCATCGTGGACTTCAGAAGCCACCGAGGGAACCATCGCCCCATCAGCATAGACGGGACACCAGTGGAAGTCGTCAGTTGCTTCCAATTCCTGGGACTGCAGATCTCTGATGACCTGGCCTGAAACCATAATACTGAGGCTATGCTGAAGAAGGCACACCAGCACCTTTACCCTCTACGGTGCCTGAGGAAATACGGCATAAGCACACAGTGGCTTGTGAACTTTTACCGTGGCACCATAGAGAGTGTCTTGACGAGTGGTGTCAATGTGTGGTATGGTAACACCACTGCACAGAACAAGAAAGCCATCCAGAGAGTTGTGAATACGGCAGAAAAGATCATCGGGTGTGCACTTCCGTCCATCGAGGAGATCTTCCAGACCAGGTGCCGGAACAAGGCCCGCTCCATCATCCAGGACCCCAATCACCCTGGGCACAAACTGTTCTCCCTCCTGCGGTCCGGACGTCGGTACCGCAGCATCCGAACCAGGACCAGCAGGTTTAAGAACAGTTTCTATCCACAGGCAGTGCGCCTACTGAACTGCTAATCGCACTACCCCATATATTATAGTTATATGTTTATGTAAATATATATATTATACTTATATTACCATATATTTATCATATTACATTACTATTATTTCCAGTGGTAATTGAGGCTTTTTTGCACTATTCATCATATCCTGCAACTTGGACTGTTATTGTTATACTTTTTGCTTATTTGCTTATTGTTTTTATTTATACTTGTTTTTATCTTTTTGCTTTTATATTTATATGCTTGTATTGTGGGAGTGCGTGGGGAGTAAGCATTCCATTGTACTAGTTACATATGGCAATAAAATGATCTTGAATCTTGAATCTTGAGCAGCTCGTGTGAACAGACAGTGCACGCAGTTAATAGACACACACCAAAGAACACTGCCCAGAGAGCGTGTTTCAGAACAGAAAGAACAGAGAGAGTTCTAAAAATGGGCGACACAGACATAAAATGCTTCAAAAACTGTGAATATTGTGGAAACAACTGGCATGGAGAAAAGGAGTACTGCCCTGCCAAAGGAAGGCAATGTACTAAATGTGGTAAACGGAACCACTTTGCTAAAGTTTGCAGGACTGTTTTCGGAAAAACAGTACACACAGTGAGTGATAGCCAAATGCCAGATAGAGAGCCAAATGCAGAGGAACTGTTTATTGATTCTGTGTCACAGAAAAAACAGATTTCAGGGACTGAGCAAGCCTATGCCGATATTGAGATAGGAAAACAGGGCAAAGAGCTTAAGTTTAAACTAGACACTGGATCTCAGGTTAATGTAATTCCTCTGAGTGAGTATCACAGCTTGAAGGATGAGTGTGAGCTACAGCCCACCTCACGCAGACTGACCAGCTATGGAGGTGAGCAGCTCATTGTAAAAGGCACATGCGTGATGAAATGCAAGTACAAAGAAAGCGACATGATGTTGAACTTTTACATTGTTGACACTCAAGCACCTCCAGTGCTAGGTCCAAAGGCATGTTTAGACATGGACCTCATCAAGCTAGTGCTATCATTGACAGCAGCAGTCAAGAAGCAGACAGTCATGGAGGAGTTTGCTGACGTTTTCAAAGGAATTGGACTATTCCCAGGTGAATGCACTATTCACCTTGACCCAGCAGCAACCCCTGTGGTTTGCCCACCGAGAAGGATACCCCTTGCTCTACGTAATTGCCTGAAGGAGGAGCTGCAGAGCATGGAGAACACAAAAATCATCGTCCGGGAAACAGAACCGACAGAGTGGGTCAACGCATTAGTAGTGGTTGAGAAACCACGTACAGGCAAGCTCAGAGTCTGTCTCGACCCCAGAGATTTGAACAAGGCTATCAAACGCCCTCACTACCCTCTACCAATGCTAGATGACATCACACCCAAGCTAGTGGGAGCACGTTACTTCAGTGTAATGGACGCACGATCAGGATACTGGACTATCAAGCTCACGGAAGAGTCATCTAAGCTAACAACATTCAACACACCATTTGGACGCTACCGATTTCTGCGTTTACCATTTGGTCTTATCTCAGCTCAGGATGAATTCCAGCAGAAGATCGACGAAACCTATGAAGGCCTCGACGGAGTAGTCGCAATCGTAGATGACATCCTCATCTATGGCAGGAATAGAGAGGAACATGACAGGAACCTCCGTGCGATGCTACAAAGATCACGGGAGAAAGGTATCCGGCTCAACCCCGAGAAAAGCATAATCGGATCCACCGAGATCAGTTATTTCGGGCATCGCCTCTCAACTGATGACATTAAGCCGGATCCAGAGAAAATCTCTGCCATCAAGAAAATGGAGCCGCTGAAGAACCACGCAGAGCTAGAGACAGTACTAGGCATGGCTAACTACTTAGCCAAGTTTGCCCCGAGCCTCTCCGAAATCAACGCACCCATGCGTCAGTTGCTCAAACAATCCAATGAGTTCCTGTGGGACAAACAACATGGCACAGCATTTCAGAAAATGATAGACCTAATCACCAGAGAACCAGGACCAGTTCTTGCCTACTTCAACCCCAACAAAGAGCTCAGACTACAAGTGGACGCGTCAACGTACGGATTAGGCGCAGTATTACTGCAAGGAGGAAAGCCCATCGGCTACGCTTCCAGATCTCTCTCAGACAGTGAAATCAACTATGCTCAAATCGAGAAAGAGCTATATGCAATTCTGTTTGGATGTAAGCGTTTCCACCAGTACGTCTATGGCTGACAAGTCATTGTGGAATCCGACCACAAGCCCCTCGAGTCAATCATGAGGAAACCACTAGCCGCAGCCCCACCAAGGCTACAGAGAATGATCCTTCAGCTACAGAAGTATGACTTCACAATCATTCACCATCCAGGCAAAGGCATTCCTGTCGCAGACACGCTCTCCAGAAAGTCTCTTAGCTACCAGGACAGCAGCCTCAGTGAAGGCATGGATGTGCAGGTGCACATGGTGTACAACAGCTTACCTGTGAGTGACTCAAAACTGAAGGAGATCCGAGCAGGAACAGAGAAAGATGCACAACTCACACTGCTGAGCAAAGTCATACATGAAGGATGGCCTGAGGAAAGGAGGAAATGCCCTCAGAGCATATCGGAATTCTGGAACCACAGAGACGAATTGTCACAAATCAACGGAATCGTCTTCAAAGGGGAGAAAATCATCATTCCTACCAGTCTCAGAGAAGAGATGTTGACAAAAATTCATGCTGGACATATGGGCATGGAAAAATGCAAACAAAGAGCACGTGACATTATGTTTTGGCCCGGAATGTGCAAACACATTCAGGAAAACATTGTCGGAAAATGTTTCATTTGTCTAGAACGCCGCCCATCAAATGTCAAAGAGCCCATGATACCTCACCGTATCCCAGACAGGCCCTGGCAGGTCATCAGCTGCATGCAAAACGTGTACAGAGACAGCAACACCAAAAGAGATACTATGACAGGTCAGCTAGACTACTGCCGCCGCTGCACAATGGAGAATCCATCAGAATCCAGGAGCATGACTACTGGAAGCCAGCAATCGTCATCCAGCCAGCTGACACTGAGCAATTGTATCACGTCCGCACCCCAGAAGGACAGGTGTACCGCCACAATCGCAGGCACCTCCTGAACACCAAGGAACAACACCGTCATTCCGACGAGAGGATCAGTTCCATACCACACAAGGTCGGGACGAGAGGTCAAGCCTAGAGTTTTCCTTGGCTTGTGAACTGTCAAAGGGTGTAGGCGGATCGCTGCCCTAAAAAAACTGTACATCGTTATTGAAACGTTGAGATGTTTTCAGTGCTAGTTAAATGTTGAGTTTACTTATATGTTGATGCTACTGAGAATATTATGTAGAAGAAAGGTTCAAAAGTAATGCATAACATTTTTCTTTTAAAAGAAAGGGGATGTAACATTTGCATAATGAATTATCATTGGCCCACAGGCATCTGTAAGGAATACCTATTATATTCACATGTGATCAGATGCTGAGTTGTCATTGGCCTGCAGGCATCTGTAAGGACTGCTATTGTTTAGAAGACCCAGTAGGGGTCCTGACTCCATCTTGTCCACAAGGTGCTGTACTGATATGAGTAAGCTTACAGACCTGATGCTTCATTAAAAGAGTTTAAACTGTAATACTCCGTTGTCCTGCAATTTATTATTTTTGTACAAAGTGTGCAAAACAAGACATCCATAATAAATAACAAACTGTCTGAATGGCCGACAGCCTTAGCAGCCGACGAGTGGTCTTTCGTTTGTTTCGACGCAGGAAAACTGCATGGGGGCCGGCACTTCCTGGCTTTGGGGCCGAACTGTGCATGGTAGAAACAGAGGCTTGGGGGCTGCCGCCGTTGGGCTGTATCGGTGGGGGCAAAGCTCCGTGTGGCCGCGTAGTACTGTTGCCTGGTGGAGAAAAATTTGTTGGCCTCCTTGGCCAGGTCGCGGGAATCGGTACTGCAAGAGTTGGCTAAAGCCGACCATACCTGACCTGGCAGCTGGTGAAGGAACAGTTCCTTGAAGAGAAAGCATGGCCTGTGTGTGCCCAGGAGGGCCAGCATGTGGTCCATCAGCTCCGAGGGCTTGGAGCCGCCAAGCCCGGGTAGAGAGAGAAGCCGGTGTGCGCGCTCGGCTTCGGTGAGTCGAAAAGTTTCTAAGAGGTGTGTTTTCAGCATTTCGAATTTGTTGAGCTCCGGGGGGTTCTCGAGCAGGCTCACGACTCTGGCCGCGGTGGAGCTGCCGAGAGCAGAGACGACGTAGTAGTACCTCGTGTCGTCCGCGGTGATGTCCTGGAGTGCAAATTGAGTCTCGGCCTGGGCGAACGAAGCGGCAGCCTGTCGTTCCCAAAACTCGGGTAATTTGATGGAAACAGCGTTCGTCGCCATTTCGGATGAGGTCTTTGGAATCGTCCAAAAGAGCAGCGGGGTCACCAATGTTGGGGTCGCTAGAAATCAACAGGCTCTGAGACTTTTGTTGCAGCAAAGGCAAAACGCGTGTTACTTTATTCACTCTCCATGAGGACTGAGGATCTCAGCCTCGTTGCAGGGCTATGACGTCATCACGCTACCGACACATGACGTCATCATGCTACCGACGCTCTTAAAGGGACCCTGCCCCGATAACCCAACCCAGTACGTACATATAACAACATTGGCTATACATAGTGAATTGTGTTTAGGTACATATAACAACATTGGCTATACATTGTGAATTGTGTTATTGTCCCTATGTGGTCTCCGCCACAGCATAGAATTTCTGTTCAAAAATAAAATAAGGCATGTGTCCTCAGTCCCTTGGGGTTGAGTGGAGAACTGTGGAGAAACACAAAATTAAAATAACACATCTATAGTTCAGACACATAATTGCTGTAGTAATGTCTCTTATTTTGTTTAATGAGACCTAAATCTGGAAGGCAAGGGTTGCACTATAATTCCCAGCATTCATAGCAGGGCATTATCCCACAAGAGGAAAACAAGAAAATGCCCAGCTGATACACTCTGGTTGCTAGGGTAACATTCAACTGTTGTCAGGCCTGACTGCAAGAACAGTGCACCATTTTATTAACTGATATTACAAATTGTTGCAATTTAAATCTTAAAATGTTGAAGTAATTCCTGAATACATGGTTTCTGAGATCACAAGATCACAGGATAATTACGGATAAGCAGGTCTTTCGGCCCAGCTTGAGTAAGCCATCCAGAAGGATCCTAACTTCATCCCGTTGTACCGTCCAATTGTTTCTTATTTGGTTCCAGGATTTTTGCCAAACACTTTTCCATCTGGATGTCCATTCCATGTGCTGAGCACTCCCTATGTGCAGAAGGATATCCTGATATCCTGATAAGGACAGGAGGTGCATGGGAAAATAATACCTTGGGATTCGTACAAGAGAGTCACTAATAAATCCAATAGGGAGTTCAGGAGGAACCTCTTTACCCAGAGAGTGATGAGAATGTGGAGCTCGCTACCACAGGGAGTAGTTGATGCATTTAAGAGGAAGCTGGACAAGTACATGGGGGAGAAAGGATTAGAGGGATATGCAGATGAGGTTAGATGAAGTAGGGTGGGAGGAGGCGCATGTGGAGCATTATCACCAGCAAGGACCAGTTGGGCCCAATGGTCTGTTTCTGTGCTGTAAATTCTATGTCTCTGTTGTGTATCGGGGAGTGCTAGTAACCAAGGGCCCTTGTGTATATCATTTAATTGTCGTGTAATTAGTGGTATTGATTTGATTTAATTTAATTTAAATTAATTAAAAGGTAATTCATGGCAGGACAGCTCGGCCCCGTGGCATGCTCCTCCTGCGCTATGTGGGAAATCAGGGACATTTCCTGTGTCCCTGATGACCATGTGTGCGGGAAGTGTATCCAGCTGCAGCTACTGACAGACCGCATTGTGGCGCTGGAGCTGTGAATGGATACATACTGGAGCATTCGCGATGCTGAGGACATCGTGGATAGCACATTTAGGGAGTTGGTCA
This sequence comes from Somniosus microcephalus, assembly GCF_052327205.1. Taxonomy (NCBI): domain Eukaryota; kingdom Metazoa; phylum Chordata; class Chondrichthyes; order Squaliformes; family Somniosidae; genus Somniosus; species Somniosus microcephalus. The sequence continues at coordinate 82,766,212 of NC_140994.1, read as the reverse complement.
CACCGCAGGTAAAGGCTGCACAGGCAGGAAGGGAATGGGTGACCACCAGGCAGAGTAGTAGGCACAGGCAGGTAGTGCAGGGGTCCCCTGTGGCCATCCCCCTCTCAAACAGATATACCACTTTGGATATTGTTGAGGGAGATGGCTTATCGGGAGAAGGCAGCAGCAGCCAACATAAGAACATAAGAAATAGGAGCAGGAGTAGGCCAATCGGCCCCTCGAGCCTGCTCCACCATTCAATAAGATCATGGCTGATCTGATCCTAACCTCAAATCTTATATCACTCTGCATCTACCCGAACCCATGTGATCTCCCGGGAGAGGCGAAAAACCAGATAAAGACCCAATGGCCAATTTGGGAGAAAAAAATCTGGGAAATTCCTCTCCGACCCATCTAGGCGATCGAAATTCTTCCAGGAGATCACTCTGTCCCTATATTTTCTACAGTACTTACCTTCTGTAAAGGCGATCTCCACCCCAGCCAGGAACAGGAATAAAACCATCTCCTGAAATCTAACACAGAATTAGAACACAGTAGGAGCAGAACAAGGCTACACGGCCCCTGGGCCCACTCCACTACCCACAGGGCCATGACCATTCCGAACCTAGACTCATGTCCAATTTCCTGCCCGCTCCCCGTAACCCTTAATTCCCTTTACTTCTAGGAAACTATCTATTTCTCTTTGAAATTTATTTAATGATGTAGCTTCCACAGCTTTCTGGGGCAGCAAATTCCACAAACCTACCACCCTCTGAGTGAAGAAGTTTCTCCTCATCTCAGTTTTGAATGAGCAGCCCCTTATTTTAAGATTATGCCCCCTAGTTCTAGTTTCACCCATCATTGGGAACATCCTCACCGCATCCACCCGATCAAGCCCCTTCACAATCTTATATGTTTCAATAAGATCGCCTCTCATTCTTCTGAACTCCAATGAGTAGAGTCCCAATCTACTCAACCTCTCCTCATATGACCACCCCCTCATCCCCGGGATTAACCGAGTGAACCTTCTTTGTACTGACTCGAGAGCAAGTATGTCTTTTCTTAAGTATGGACACCAAAACTGTATGCAGTATTCCAGGTGCGGTCTCACCAATACCTTGTACAACTGCAGCAATACCTCCCTGTTTTTATATTCCATCCCCCTAGCAATAAAAGCCAACATTCCATTGGCCTTCTTAATCACTTGCTGCACCTGCATACTAACTTTTTGAGTTTCGTGCACCAGGACCCCCAGATCCCTTTGTACTACAGTACTTTCCAGTTTCTTGCCATTAAGATAATAACTTGCTCTATGATTTTTCCTGCCAAAGTGCATAACCTCACACTTTCCAGTATTGTATTCCATCTGCCAAATCTCTGCCCACTTACTTAGCCTGTCTATGTCCCTTTGCAGGTTTTTTATGTCCTCCTCACTCACTACTTTCCGTCCCATCTTTGTATCATCTGCAAACTTTGATATGTTACACTCGGTCCCCTCCTCCAAATCGTTAATATAGATTGTAAAGAGTTGGGGACCCAGCACTGACCCCTGCGGAACACCACTAGTTACTGGTTGCCAATCTGAGAATGAACCATTTATCCCAACTCTCTGCTTTCTGTTAGAGAGCCAATCCTCCACCCACGCCAGAATATTACCTCCAATCCCGTGATTTTTTATCTTGAGCAATAATCTTTTGTGTGGCACCTTGTCAAATGCCTTTTGGAAGTCTAAATACACTACGTCTACTGGTTCCCCTTTATCCACCCTGTATGTTACTTCCTCAAAAAACTCAAGCAAATTTGTCAAACATGACTTCCCCTTCATGAAACCATGCTGAGTTTGTCCTATTAAATTATGTTTATCCAAATGTCCCGTTACTGTCTCCTTAATAATGGACTCTAACATTTTACCAACCACAGATGTTAGGCTAACAGGTCTATAGTTTCCAGCCTTCTGCCTACTACCCTTTTTAAATAAGGGTGATACATTAGCAGTTTTCCAATCTGCCGGGACCTTTGCTGAGTCCAGTGAGTTTTGGAAAATTATTACCAATGCATCCACAATCCCTACCGTTACTTCCCTCAAGACCCTAGGATGCAAGCCATCAGGTCCAGGGGATTTATCCATCTTGAGTCCCATTATTTTACCAAGTACCACTCCCTTAGTGATTTTAATCGTATTTAGTTCCTCCCCCCCTAGAGCCCCCTGTTTGTCCAGTGTTGGGATATTCTTAGTGTCCTCTACTGTAAAGACTGATACAAAATAATTGTTCAGTGTTTTTGCCATCTCCATGTTTCCCATCATTAATTTCCCGGTCTCATCCTCTAAGGGACCAACATTTACTTTAGCCACCCTTTTTCTTTTTATATAACTATAGAAACTTTTACTGTCTGTTTTTATATTTTTTGCTAATTTACTTTCATAATCTATCTTCCCTTTCTTAATCAATCTTTTAGTTATCTTTTGCTGTCTTTTAAAGACTTCCCAATCTTCCATCCTCCCACTAGATTTTGCTACCTTATATGCCCTTGTTTTTAGTCGGATACTATCCTTAGTTACTTTAATTAGCCACGGATGGCTATCTTTTCTTTTACACCCTTTTTTCCTCAGTGGAATATATATTTTTTGGAAGTTGTAAAATAACTCCTTAAATGTGCACCACTGATCATGTACTGTCTTACCCTTTAATCTATTTTCCCAGTCCACTCTAACTAATTCCGCTCTCATACCTTCATAGTCTCCTTTATTCAAGCTCAGCACGCTTGTTTGAGATCCAACCTTCTCACCCTCTAATTGAATATGGAACTCAACCATGTTATGGTCACTCATTCCAAGGGGATCCTTTACTAGGACAGTTTTAATTAATCCTGTCTCATTACACAGGACCAAATCTAAGGTTGCTTGCCCCCTGGTCGGTTCAGTTACATACTGCTCAAGAAACCCATCCCTAATACACTCAATGAACTCATCCTCAAGGCTGCTCTGCCCAATTTGATTTGTCCAGTTAATATGATAATTAAAATCCCCCATAATTATAGCTGTTCCCTTATTACAAGCCTCAACTATTTCCTGATTAATACTCCGTCCAACAGAGTTGCAACTGTTCGGAGGCCTATAGACTACACCCACTAGTGTTTTTTTCCCTTATTATTCCTTATCTCCACCCAAACTGTTTCACTATCCTGCTCCTTTGACCCAATATCATTCCTCTGTATTATAGTGATTCCTTCCTTTATTAACATAGCCACCCCACCTCCTCTCCCTTCCTGCCTGTCCTTCCTGATTGTTAAATAACCTGGTATGTTTAATTCCCAGTCATGGTCACCCTGCAGCCATGTTTCTGTAATGGCCACAAGATCATACCCATATGTCATTATTTGTGCCGTTAACTCATTCATTTTGTTACGAATGCTACGTGCATTCAGATAAAGAACTTTCAAATATGTTTTGTAACACTTAGTTCCTGTTTTTTCCCTTTTTAGTACTTTACTTTTTACTCCATACCTTCTGTCCCTTCCTGACACATTCTGTTTTTTAATTCCCCCACTGCTACCTAAGTCTATGACCTTCTCTGTTGTCATTTCTATTATTTGCTCGCTAGAAACCTCCCCCCCCACTAATTAGTTTAAAGCCCTCTCTACAGCCCTGGCACATTGGGTGGTTCTGCTGCACAGTACGGGAGGAAAAAGAGTGGGAGAGCTATAGTGGTAGGGGATTCTATTGTAAGGGGAATAGATAAGTGTTTCTGTGGCCGCAAACGAGACTCCAGGACGGTATGTTGCCTCCCTGGTGCAAGGATCAAGGATGTCTCGGGGTGGCTGCAGGGCATTCTGGAGGGGGAGGGTGAACAACCAGTTGTCGTGGTGCATAAAGTTACCAACGATATAGGTAAAAAAGGGATGAGGTCCTAAAAGCTGACTATAGGGAGTTAGGAGGTAAATTAAAAATTAGGACCTCAAAGGTAGTAATCTCAGGATTGCTACCAGTGCCACGTGCTAGTCAGAGTAGAAATAGAAGGATATTTCAGATGAATACGTGGCTAGAGGAATGGTGCAAGGGGGAGGGATTCAAATTCCTGGGACATTGGAACCGGTTCTGGGGGAGGTGGGACCAGTACAAAGTGGACGGTTTGCACCTGGGTGGGACCGGGACCGATGTCCTAGGGGGAGTGTTTGCTAGTGCTGTTGGGGAGGGTTTAAACTAAAATGGCAGGGGGTTGGGAACCTGTGCAGGGAGACAGAGGAAAGGGAAGCAAGGATAGAAACAAAAGACAGGAAGGAGAAGAACAAAAGTGGAAGGCTGAGAAATCAAGGGTGTAAATCAAACAGGGCTACATTAAATAATGATTCTAAAAGGACTAAGAGTGTTAAAAAAACAAGCCTGAAGGCTTTGTGTCTTATTGCGAGGAGCATTCGTAATAAGTTGGATGAATTAGCTGCACAAATAGATGTCAACGGATATGATGTAACTGGAATTACGGAGACATGGCTCCAGGGTGACCAAGGCTGGGAATTCAACATCCAGGGGTATTCAATATTCAGGAAGGACAGGCAAAAAGGAAAAGATGGTGGGGTAGCATTGCTGGTTAAAGAGGCGATTAACAGAATAGTAAGGAAGGATATTAGCTCTGATGATGTGGAATCTGTATGGGTAGAGCTGAGAAATACTAAGGGGCAGAAAACATTAGTGGGAGTTGTATACAGACCCCCAAACAGTAATGCTGAGGTTGGGGTTGGCATTAAATGGGAAATTAGAGATGCGTGCAATAAGGGCATAGCAGTTATCATGGGTGACTTTAATTTGCATATAGATTGGGCTAACCAAATTAGTAACAATACTGTGGAGGAGGAATTCCTGGAGTGTATACGGGATGGTTTCCTGGACCAATATGTTGAGGAACCAACTAGAAATCAGGCCATCTTAGACTGGGTATTATGTAATGAGAAAGGATTAATTAGCAATGTTGTTGTACGAGGCCCCTTGGGGAGGAGCAACCATGATATGATAGAATTCTTCATTAAGATGGAGAGTGAAGTAGTTGACTCAGAGACTAGGGTCCTGAATTGAAATAAAGGAAACTATGAAGATATGGTGCGAGTTGGCTAGGATGGATTGGGGAATGTTACTTAAAGGGTTGATGGTGGATAGGCAATGGCAAACATTTAAAGATCGCATGGATGAACTACAGAATTTGTTCATCCCTGTTTGGCATAAAAATAAAACAAAAAAGGTGACTCAACCGTGGTTAACAAGGGAAATTAGGGATAGCATAAGATCCAAGGAGAGGACATATAAATTGGCCAGAAAAAACAGCAAACCTGAGGACTGGGAGCAGTTTAGGATTCAGCAAAGGAGGACAAAGGGATTAATTAAGAGGGGGAAAATAGAATATGAGAGTAAGCTTTCAGGGAACATAAAAACTGACTGTAAAAGCTTCTATAGATATGTGAAGAGAAAAAGATTGGTGAAGTCAAGCATAGGTCCCTTGCAGTCAGAATCAGGGGAATTTATAATGGGGAACAAAGAAATGGCATACCAACTAAATACATATTTTGGTTCTGTCTTCACAAAGGAGGACACAAATAACCTTCCAGAGATGTCGGGGAGCATAGGGTCTAATGAGAGGGAGGAATTGAATGAAATCAGTATTTGTAGGGAAATGGTGTGAGGGAAATTGACGGATTGTAGGCCGATAAATCCCCAGGGCCTGATAATCTACATCCTAGGGTACTTAAGGAAGTGGCCCTAGAAATAGTAGATGCATTGCTGGTCATCTTTCAAAATTCTATAGACTCTGGAATAGTTCCCATGGATTGGGGAGTAGCTAATGTAGCCCCAGTATTTTAAAAAGTTGGTAGAGAGAAAACGGGGAATTATAGACCAGTAAGCCTGACATCGGTAGTGGGGAAAATGCTAGAGTCCATTATAAAAGATGTAATAGCAGAGCACTTGGAAAACAGTGACAGGGTCAGGCAAAGTCAACATGGATTTACAAAAGGTAAATCATGCTTGGCTAATCTACTGGATTTTTTTGAGGATGTAACTGGTAGAATAGATAAGGGAGAACCAGTGGATGTGATGTATTTCGACTTTCAGAAGGCTTTCGATAAGGTCCCACACGAGAGATTGGCGTGCAAAGTTAAAGCACATGGTATTGGGGGTAAGGTACTGACTTGGATAAAGAAGTGGTTAGCAAACAGGAAGCAAAAGTTGGAATAAACGGGTCTTTTTCCGAGTGGCAGGCAGTGACTAGTGGGGTACCGCAGGGATCGGTGCTAGGACCCCAGCTATTCACAATATATATTAATGATCTAGACGAGGGAACTAGATGTAATATCTCCAAGTTTGCAGAAAACACAAAGCTGGGTGGGCGTGTGTGCTGTGAGGAGCATGCAGAGAAACTCCAGTATGATTTGGACAGGTTGGGTGATTGGGCAGATGCATGGCAGATGCAGTATAATGTGGATAAATGCGAGGTTATCCACTTTGGTGGCAAAAACAGGAAGACAGATTATTATCTGAACGGCAATAGATTGGGAAAAGGGGCAGTGCAACGAGACCTGGGTGTCCTTGTGCACCAGTTGCTGAAGGTAAGCATGCAGGTGCAGCAGGCGGTTAAGAAGGCAAATGGTATGTTGGCCTTCATAGCGAGAGGATTTGAGTACAGGGGCAAGGATGTCTTGCTGCAGTTGTACAGGGTCTTGGTGAGACCACACCTTGAGTATTGTGTGCAGTTTTGGTCGCCTTATCTGAGGAAGGATGTTCTTGCCATGGAGAGAGTGCAGCGAATATTCACCAGACTGTTACCTGGGATGGCAGGAATGACGTAGGAAGAGAAATTGGGTCGATTAGTCTTATAATCGCTAGAGATTAGAAGAATGAGAGGGGATCTCATTGAAACTTATAAAATTCTAACAGGACTGTGTGGAGTTTGCACATTCTCCCCGTGTTTGCGTGGGTTTCCTCCGGGTGCTCCGGTTTCCTCCCACAGTCCAAAGATGTGCGGGTTAGGTTGATTGGCTATGATAAAATTGACCCTTAGTGTTAGGGGGATTAAATACGTGGGGTTACGGGGATAGGATGGGATATGTGTTGGTGTAGGGGTTACGGGGATCGGGTGGGATATGTGTCGGTGCAGGCTCGATGGGCCAAAATGGCCTCTATCTGCACTGTGGGGTTTCTGTGATTCTGTGATTCTGTGACTAGACAGACTAGATGCAGGAAGGATGTTCCCGATGGCGGGGGAGTCCAGAACCAGGGGTCACAGTCTAAGGATAAGGAGTAAGCCATTTACGACTGAGAGGAGGAGGAATTTCTTCACCCAGAGAGTGGTGAACCTGTGAAATTCTCTACTACAGAAGGCAGTTGAGGCCAACTTATTAAATATATTCAAGAAGGAGTTAGATATATTTCTTAAGGCGAAAGAGATCAAGGGATATGGGGAGAAAGCAGGGACAGGGTACTGAACTTGGATGATCAGCCATGATCTCATTAAATGGCGGAACAGGATCGATGGGCCGAATGGTCTACTCCTGCTCCTATCTTCGATGCCGAGGTGTACAGCGCTGGCGACGGCTCGGTAGAGACAGTCGGCGACGGGGTTGTCTTTCCCAGCCACATGCTGGATGTCCGTTGTAAACTCTGAGATGAAGGCCAGCTGGCGTGGCTGACGGGCTGACCACGGCTCAGAAGCTTTGGCCATGGCGAAGGTCAGCAGTTTGTGGTCCACGAACGCCGTGAACGGGCAAGCCTCCAGTAGGAAACGGAAGTGTCGGACGGCGAGGTAGAGGCCGAGAAGCTCGCGATCGAAGGTGCTGTACTTCCGCTCGTTGGGGCGGAGCTGCCGGCTGAAGAAGGCGAGCGGCTGCCAGGTGCCGTTGACCCACTGTTCGTGGACGGCGCCGACCGCATAGTCCGAGGCGTCGGTGGTGAGAGCGATCGGTGCATCAGGTAACGGATGCGCCAGCATGGTCGCGTTAGCCAGGGCCCTTTTCGTGTCCGTGAAAGAATTGGCCATCTGCTCGGACCAGTCGACGGCGAGCTTGTCGGGCTTGCCTTTGAGGGCCTCGTAAAGGGGCCGCATAAGCTGGGCTGCTCGGGGGACGAAGCGATGGTAAAAGTTCACCATGCCCAAAAACTCCTGCAGGGCCTTCACGGTGAGGGGTCGCGGGAAGTCCATCACGGCCTCCACTTTCGATGGCAGTGGCACCGCCCCGTCCTTCGTGATGCGGTGCCCAAGAAAGTCGATCGAGGACAGCCCGAACTGGCACTTGGCCGGGTTGATGATTAGGCCGTGCTGACTGACGCGTTGGAAGAGAGTCCGAAGGTGCGACACATGCTCTGTCCTGGAGGCGCTGGCAATGAGGATGTCATCCAGGTATACGAACAGGAATGTCAGGTCCCGTAACACGGTGTCCATTAGGCGTTGAAAAGCCTGGGCGGCATTTTTGAATTCGAAGAGCCCGAACGGGGTGATCACTGCGGTTTTCTGGACGTCCTGTGGCCGGACAGGGACCTGGTGGTAACCCCGGACGAGGTCCACTTTCGAGAATACCACTTTCCCGGCCAGGCGGGTGGAAAAGTCCTGGATGTGTGGAATCGGGTAGCGGTCGGGGGTCGTAGCGTCGTTGAGGCGCCGGTAATCGGCGCACGGGCGCCACCCACCTCCTGGTTTCGGAGCGATGTGGAGCGGCGAGGCCCATGGACTCTTCGACCAGCGGATGATGCCGAGGCGCTCCGTGGTGTTGATCTCGGCTTTAGCGATGGCGAGTTTCCCCATGTCGAGGCGCCGAGCGCGGGCGTAGACGGGCGGACCGGTGGTCGAGATGTGGTGTTCTACCCCGTGTTTGGTGGCGGCAGATGAGAATGTGGGCTTCGTGAGGTCCGGGAACTCGGCGAGGAGGCGGGAAAACTCGTCGGAGGCTGAGAGTGCGCTGGACAACTTCGTCGTGCTGGACCCGCTGAGGGAACACGGGAGCGAGCTGAAAGTCTCAGCGTTGATGAGACGTCGGTTCTTGACGTCCACCAAAAGGCCATTGGCGCAGAGGAAGTCAGCGCCGAGAAAGGGGGTGGACACTTTTGCCGTGACAAAGTCCCAGGTGAACCGCTGCCCGCCAAAACAAAGCGCCACGCTCCGTTTCACGAAGGTGCGGATGGAACTGCTGTTGGCGGCTTCGAGGACGGGGCCGTGGTTCCCCCCTTGCATGTCTATGGTTGACGCGGGCAGGATGCTCACCTGGGCACCCGTGTCACAAAGAAAACGATGTCCGGAGTCAGTGTCCGTAATAAATAACAAACTGCCTGAATGGCCGACAGCCATAGCAGCCGACGAGTGGTCTTTCGTTTGTTTCGACGCGGGAAAACTGCACGGGGGCCGACACTTCCTGGCTTTGGGGCCAAACTGCGCGTGGTAGAAGCAGAGGCTTGGGGGCTGCCGCCGTTGGGCTGTATCGGTGGGGCAGGGCTCTGCGTGGCCGCGCAGTACTGTTGCCCGGCGGAGAAAAATTTGTCGGCCTCCTTGGCCAGGTCACGGAAATCGATAGTGGAAGAGTTGGCTAAAGCCGACCATACCTGACCTGGCAGCTGTTGAAGGAACAGTTCCTTGAAGAGGAAGCACGGCGTTTGTGTGTCCAGGAGGGCCAGCATGTGGTCCATCAGCTCCGAGGGCTTGGAGTCGCCAAGTCCGGGTAGAGAGAGAAGCCGGCGTGCGCGTTCGGCTTCGGTGAGTCCGAAAGCTTGTAAGAGTTGCGCCTTCAGTGTATCGTATTTGTTGAGCTCCGGGGGGTTTTCGAGCAGGTTCACGACTCTGGCCGCGGTGGAGCTGCCGAGAGCGGAGATGACGTAGTAGTACCTCGTGTCGTCCGCGGTGATGTCCCGGAGTGCAAATTGAGCCTCGGCCTGGGCGAACCAAGCGGTAGCCTGTTGTTCCCAAAGCTCAGGTAATTTGATGGAAACAGCGTTCGTCGCCATTTCAGATGAGGTCTTTGGAATCGTCCAAAAGAGCAGCGGGGTCACCAATGTTGGGATCGGTAGAAAACAACAGGCAGAGACTTTTGTTTAAGCCAAAACAAAACGTGTCTTACTTTAATCACTGTCCACGAGGTCTGAAGGGCTCAGTCCCGTGCAGGGGCTATGACGTCATCACGCAACCGATGTCATGATGTCATCACGCTACCGACGCTCTTAACGGGACCCTGCACCGATAACCCAACCCAGCATGTACATATCACAACATTGCTATACATAGTGAATTGTGTTTAGGTACATATAACAGGATTGGTTATACATTGTGTTATTGTCCCTATGTGGTCTCCGCCACAGTACTATATTATCGTTGGTATCGTCCTCTATAGTGAGTACTATATTATCGTTGGTATTGTTCTCTATAGGGAGTACTGTATTATCGTTATGTATTGTTCGCTATAGTGAGTACTTTATTATCGTTAGTATTGTTCTCAATAGTGAGTATTTTACTATCGTTAGTACTGCTCTCTACAGTGAGTACTATATTATCGTTAGTATTGTCCTCTATAGTGAGTACTATATTATCGTTAGTATTGTCCTCTATAGTGAGTACTTTACTATCGTTAGTATTGTCCTCTATAGTGAGTACTATATTATCGTTAGTATTGTGGGGGACTACGGTCTCCCACGTAAAGAAATAGACAACACAGCGAGCTACAAGAAATAGGTCTTTACTCCAACTCTCACAATACAGTACTGAATTCGTGAAGCCCGCGAACCTGTGATGACTCACGGATTGGTCACCTGCTGGAACCTGATTGGTTTTCCTTCTATCAGCAGCAGGCAAGTCTGAACGTGCCCTATTCCTCTCAGCTTGCAACTGTCTTGCGGGGGGAGGGGAATACAGCAGTTAAAAGGGGATTATACAGGTTTATCTACATACACACAGTGTTTCCCCAATGTGGCAACGCAACAGTATTGTCCTCTATAGTGAGTACTATATTATCATTGGTATTGTTCTCTATAGTGAGTACTGAATTATCGTTGGTATTGTTCTCTATAGTGAGTACTTTATTATCGTTAGTATTGTCCTCTATAGTGAGTATATATTATCGTTATTATTGTACTCTATAGTGAGTAATATATTATCGTTGGTATTGTCCTCTATAGTGAGTACTATTTTATCATTGGTATTGTTCTCTACAGTGAGTACTATATTATCATTGGTATTGTCCTCTACAGTGAGTACTATATTATCGTTATTATTGTACTCTATAGTGAGTACTATATTATCATTGGTATTGTCCTCTACAGTGAGTACTATATTATTGTTATTATTGTACTCTATAGTGAGTAATATATTATCGTTGGTATTGTCCTCTATAGTGTGTACTATTTTATCGTTAGGATTGTCCTCTATAGTGAGTACTCTATTATCGTTGGTATTGTTCTCTATAGTGAGTACTATATTATCGTTAGTATTGTCCTCTATAGTGAGTACTATATTATCGTTAGTATTGTCCTCTATAGTGAGTACTATATTATCGTTAGTATTGTCCTCTATAGTGAGTACCATATTATCATTGGTATTGTCCTCTATAGTGAGTACTGTATTATCGTTAGTATTGTCCTCTATAGTGAGTACTATATTATCATTGGTATTGTCCTCTGTAGTGAGTACTGTAGGGGGATGGGGCTCTGCTCTGCCCAATTGCAGGGGTCTTTAGTGCCTGTTGATGTATTGGGCCTCGGTCTCCTTTATACCCTTGCAGCTTATGTTAGCCTACAGGTCGGGTGTCACTAAACACCCTCTAAGGAGATAGAGAACAACAGCTTATAGAGGAGGATTAAAATACAGTGACGACCCGCACAGTTTATACCTAATCTGTTGGGTACTCCTGAGCCCAAATACTCCTGGAGTCCTCTCTCTTTTCCCTAGTCTGCTGTTCCCTTGTTTGGCGGGTTCGAAGCGCCCTAATGCCCCTATCTGGTTCTAACTCCAGAATTTGGGTGAAGAACGATGCACTTTAAATAGACACTTGGAGACAAGTCGTCCTTGGAAAAAGAACAGGTGACAACCAATTTTATTTGCCAAGGTAAGTTCTACCACAAACGTAATAAACACACACACACATTTATAACTATAAATAAAATATGAGAGAGAACGGACACAACGAGAATGTTTACACAGTTTTATCTTTACCAAGTCCAATCCCACCAACCCACTTTCCTACCTAAACTAGACTGACAGTTGCAGGCCCTTGGATTATACTCACAGCCTCCTCCCTTGTCAGATGGAATTTTGAGTGCGGTTGTTGGGTTGTTGTTGTTGCTGTCGTCATCGAAATTCGACCTGTGCCTCGGGGTTCGCCATACCCCGAACCTCAGAGAGGACCTTGCTGTGTCTGGTCGGGTTTTCTCAAAGTTTGGTTTTGTTGATTGCGCTTTCGGTCGGTTGTCGTTGGTTGGTTTGTGCTTGATGGAAAAGTTTCCCGAAATGACTGGAGTGAATGCCGTCTTCCACAGCCACTTCGGTCATTGGTGTCTTCTTGTCGAGGTCCCCGGAACGGGAGTCGGTATACGGTACGGCTTCTTGCGGCGATGTTGCGCCGTCTGGTAGCAGAGTAAACCTTCAGTATACCGATTGAGCCTGGGGCCTGATGGTGGATCTTCTCCTCAGCGCGGTTGGAGTTCTTTAGATGTTAGTTCGTCCCAGCTCATCCCTCCCGGGCTCGTCTTTTCCCTCAGCGTCTTAACTCGCTCTCCTCTTTGTTCTTCTGGTAATAGTTCTCTCTCAGCCTTGGTCCTTCTTGTGTTCCATATTTATACATGTAGGTGTGAGGACAGGGGCATTGTTTTGAGTGCACATCGGCTCCTCCAAGTCTGCTGCCCCATTGTGTCAGTCCTGGGACTTGATTAGTTTGGGCCACCTCTTAACTGTAGTGATCCCAAGACTATTATCCCTAGTCCGAGTTGATTAAGGTGATGATGGCTTGTATTCATAGCCCGATTAGGGGTGAGTCACATATTCAAACCCGAACCGGGTGGTCCCCATTGGCCGGGGGTTTCCTCGCTTCAGGTCTGACTCGGTCCCCTGATTGGCCTTTGAGAAGGCACTCTGCTTCGATTGGCCGAAATCTATGGCTCGCCTCTGAGCCACAGTCCCCTGTATTCAGATGTCCCAGGCATATCCCAGCCTGCTTGGTGGGACCTCTGAAATAACAACAGAAAATGCTATAAAGACTCAGCAGGTCAGGCAACATCCGTGGAGAGAAATTTGAGTTGACGTTTCGGGTCGAACCTCTGCCTTGGCCGGAAATGTTGGTTTTAAACTGTATAGGGCAATCCAATTTTTGGTAAAACGTGGTTGTGGATTTTCGAACCCTACAATACTATATTATCGTTGGTATTGTCCTCCATAGTGAGTACTATATTATCGTTATTATTGTGCTCTATAGTGAGTACTGTATTATCGTTAGTATTGTACTCTATATTGAGTACTGTATTATCGTTGGTATTGTCCTCTATAGTGAGTACTGTATTATCGTTAGTATTGTTCTCCATAGTGAGTACTGTATTATCATTAGTATTGTCCTCTATAGTGAGTACTATATTATCATTGGTATTGTCCTCTATAGTGAGCACTATATTATCGTTAGTATTGTTCTCTATAGTGAGTACTATATTATCGTTAGTATTGTTCTCTATAGTGAGTACTATATTATTGTCAGTATTGTTCTCTATAGTGAGTACAAAATTATCGTTAGTATTGTCCTCTATAGTGAGTACTGTATTATCATTAGTATTGTCCTCTATAGTGAGTACTGTATTATCGTTAGTATTGTTCTCTATAGTGAGTACTATATTATCGTCAGTATTGTCCTCTATAGTAAGTACTGTATTATCGTTGGTATTGTCCTCTATAGTGAGTACTGTTTTATCGTTATGTATTGTCCTCTATAGTGAGTACTATATTATCGTTAGTATTGTTCTCTATAGTGAGTACTGTATTATCGTTGGTATTGTTCTCTATAGGGAGTACTGTATTATCGTTATGTATTGTTCGCTACAGTGAGTACTTTATTATCGTTGGTATTGTCCTCTATAGTGAGTACTATATAATCGTTAGTATTGTCCTCTATAGTGAGTAGAATATTATCGTTAGTATTGTCCTCTATAGTGAGTACTTTATTATCGTTAGTACTGTTCTCTATAGTGAGTACTTTATTATCGTTAGTACTGTCCTCTACAGTGAGTACTATATTATCGTTGGTATTGTTCTGTATAGTGAGTACTATATTAGCGTTGGTATTGTTCTCTATAGTGAGTACTATATTATCGTTGGTATTGTTCTCTATAGTGCATACTTTATTATCGTTGGTATTGTCCTCTATAGTGAGTAATATATTATTGTTGATATTTTTCTCTACAGTGAGTCCTTTATTATCATTAGTATTGTCCTCTATAGTGAGTAGTTTAATATCGTTGGTATTGTTCTCTATAGTGAGTACTGAATTATCGTTGGTATATTTCTCTATAGTGAGTACTTTATTATCGTTAGTATTGTCCTCTATAGTGAGTACTATATTATCATTATTATTGTACTCTATAGTGAGTAATATATTATCGTTGGTACTGTCCTCTATAGTGAGTACTATTTTATCGTTGGTATTGTCCTCTATAGTGAGTACTATATTATCATTGGTATTGTCCTCTACAGTGAGTACTATATTAGCGTTATTATTGTACTCTATAGTGAGTAGTATATTATCGTTAGTATTGTCCTCTATAGTGAATACTATTTTATCGTTGGTATTGACCTCTATAGTGAGTACTATATTATCATTGGTATTGTCCTCTATAGTGAGTACTATATTATCATTATTATTGTACTCTATAGTAAGTAATTGATTATTGTTGCTTTTGTCCTCTACAGTGAGCACTATTTTATCGTTGGTATTGTCCTCTATATTGAGTACTATATTATCGTTAGTATTGTCCTCTATAGTGAGTACTATATTATCGTTGGTATTGTCCTCTATAGTGAGTACTATATTATCGTTGGTATTGTTCTCTATAGTGAGTGCTATATTATCGTTAGTATTATTCTCTATAGTGAGTACTATATTATCATTGGTATTGTCCTCTATAGTGAGTACTGTATTATCGTTGGTATTGTTCTCTATAGTGTGTGCTATATTATCGCTAGTATTATTCTCTATAGTGAGTACTATATTATCATTGGTATTGTCCTCTATAGTGAGTACTGTATTATCGTTAGTATTGTCCTCTATAGTGAGTACTATATTATCGTTGGTATTGTTCTCTATATTGAGTACTATATTATCGTTAGTATTGTCCTCTATAGTGAGTACTGTATTATCGTTAGTATTGTTCTCTATAGTGAGTACTGTATTATCGTTAGTATTGTCCTCCATAGTGAGTACTGTATTATCGTTAGTATTGTCCGCTATAGTGAGTAATGTATTATTGTTAGTATTGTTCTCTATAGTGAGTACTGTATTATCGTTAGTATTATCCTCTATAGTGAGTACTGTATTATCATTAGTATTGTTCTGTATAGTGAGTACTATATTATCGTTAGTATTGTCCTCTATAGTGAGTACTATATTATCGTTAGTATTGTTCTCTATAGTGAGTATTATATTATCGTTAGTATTGTTCTCTATAGTGAGTGCTATATTATCGTTGGTATTGTCCTCTATAGTGAGTACTATTTTATCATTAGGATTGTACTCTATAGTGAGTACTATATTATCGTTAGTATTTTCCTCTATAGTGAGTACTATATTATCGTTAGTATTGTCCTCTATAGTGAGTACTGTATTATCGTTAGTATTGTCCTCTATAATGAGTTTTAAAAAAAATTCATTGATGGGATGTGGGCGTCGCTGGCTAGGCCTGCATTTAGTACCCATCCCCAATTGCCCTTGAGAAGATGGTGGTGAGCCGCCTTCTTGAACCGCTGCAGTCCATATGGTGTAGGTACACCCACAATGCTGTTAGGAAGGGAGTTCCAGGATTTTGGCCCAGCGACAGTGAAGGATCGGCGATACAGTTCCAAGTCAGGATGGTGTGTGGCTTGGAGGGGAACTTGTAGGTGGTGATGTTCCCATGCGTCTGCTGCCCTTGTCCTTCTAAGTGGTAGAGGTCGCGGGTTTGGAAGGTGCTGTTGAAGGAGCTTTGGCGAGTTGCTGCAGTGCATCTTGTAGATGGTACACACTGCAGCCACAGTGCGCCGGTGGTGGAGGGAGTGAATGTTGAAGGTGGTGGATGAAGTGCCAATCAAGCAGGCTGCTTTATCCTGAATGGTGTCGAGCTTCTTGAGTGTTGTTGGAGCTGCACTCATCCAGGCAAGTGGAGAGTATTCCATCACACTCCTGACTTGTGCCTTGTAGATGGTGGAAAGGCTTTGGGGAGTCAGGAGGTGAGACACTCGCCGCAGAATTCCCAGCCTCTGGCCTGCTCTTGTAGCCACAGTATTTATATGGCTGGTCCAGTTCAGTTTCTGATCAATGGTAACCCCCAGGATGTTGATAGTGGGGTAATGCCATTGAATGTCAAGGGGAGATGGTTAGAGTCTCGCTTGTTGGAGATGGTCATTGCCTGGCACTTGTGTGGTGCGAATGTTACTTGCCACTTGTCAGCCCAAGTCTGAATGTTGTCCAGGTCTTGCTACATATGGACACGGACTGTGTCAGTATCTGACGAGTCTCGAATGGTGCTGAACAGTGTGCAATCATCAGTGAACATCCCCACTTCTGACCTTATGATGGAGGGAAGGTCATTGATGAAACAGCTGAAGATGGTTGGGCCTAGGACACTGCCCTGAGGAACTCCTGCTGTGATGTCATGTGATTGAGATGAATGACCTCCAACAACCACAGCCAACTTCCTTTGTGCTAGGTATGATTCCAACCAATGGAGAGTTTTCCCCTTGATTCCCATTGACTTCAGTTTTGCTAGGGCTCCTTGATGCCACACTCGATCAAATGCTGCCTTGATGTCAAGGGCAGTCACTCTCACCTCACCTCTTGAGTTCAACTCTTTTGTCCATATTATCGTTGGTATTGTTCTCTATAGTGAGTACTGTGGCGTACCGATCACAGAAAGGACACAACCCGCTTTTTGGTCCGTAGACTATAAATCAGGCGTCATGCCTTTAAGAAGGATCACACCTTTAAGAAACTCGATCTGCAACATAGTTAAGCCCAGAGCGGGGGAGGAGCTGTCGAAGCTGTGGACTGATGAAAAGCAGTCAGACTTGGTGGAGTCTCTGACGCCATTTTTGTGTTCAACATGTAGCCTCAACAATTAAACCTTTTCTGTTGAACCTCTCCGAGTTCAGTATTTTTTGCTAGGAGTACGTAGACTCCTACATTGGTGACCCCAACGCTCAGGACGACTCCTAAGCGTAACCATGGCTGACACAAATGCAGTTTCTGTGAAGCTGCCGGAGTTCTGGGAGAACCTAGCCATCGCCTGGTTCCTTCAAGCCGAATCGCAATTCCGACTCCGCGGCATCACCGCCGACTCAACGATGTACGACTACCTCCTCGCCTCCCTGGGCAGCTCCACAATCACGAAAGTCTGGACAACACTACAAGACCCTCCGGAGGAAGGCAAGTACGCACATCTCAAGGCCGCGCTCATTAAAAAATTCACAGCCTCCCAATTTTTGCGCAACTGCCACCTCCTCGACCTCCCGGGCCTCGGTGACTCCACGCTGTCAGACTTGCTCTCACATATGCTTGCTCTGACCGACGAGAAACCGCCCGGCTCCCTCTTCTGCACGCTCTTTATCCGCCAACTACCTCCCAGCATCCGCCCGGCGATCGTGGCGTCCAGCCTCACGGACCTCGAGGTCCTGGCCGACGAAGCCGATAAGCTCCTGTCCGCCGGCTCCAACCACGCCATCACCCCCGACCTGGCCTCCGCAGCGTCGGCGCGCGCTCCACCCTCTATCGCGCGGACACACAGCTCGGCCACGAGGCCCCCCAGGCCCCCGCGTCCCCCAGGCCCTCTGACCCAGGGCTACTGCTACTTCCATACCCGGTTCGGCGCACGGGCACGCCGCTGCAGCCATCCCTGCACGTTTCCAACCGCCCCCACACTGGCCTACACGATGGCCATGGGGCAAGCAGGCGCGCTGCTGTACGTTACGGACAGCGCCTCCGGACGCCGTTTCCTATGCGACAGAGGTGCGCAGCGCAGCATCATCCCCGCGTCCGCCCTCAAGATCCAGCGAGGCGGCCACGGCCCTGCGCTGGCTGCCGCCAACGGCACCGACATCCGGACGTACGGCACCCGCACCGTCACCATCGACCTCGCAGGCCGCCGCTACCACTGGGAGTTTATCACCGCCAAGGTGCTCTCCCCGCTCCTCGGTGCGGATTTCCTGTGCGTCCACGGCCTGTTGGTCGACATGCCTCGGCGCCGCCTCGTGGACATGAACACCATGTCACCTATCCCGGGCACCATGGCCCCCCCCCAACCCGCCAAAATGGCGTGGCAGTGCCGCACCCACTCAACGGACGACTACTCAGCACTCCTGGCTGAGTTCCCAGCCCTCACCAACCCGACCTTCTCCGTGAAAGTTGCTAAGCACGGGGTAGAACACTTCATCCCCACCACAGGCCCACCGGTGTATGCCCACGCCCACAGGCTGGACCCGGCCAAGCTGGAGATCGCGCGGGCCGAGTTCGCCACAATGGAACAGCTCGGCATCATCCACCGCTCCAACAGCCCCTGGGCCTCCCCACTCCAGATCGTCACCAAACCCGACGGGGGATGGCACCCCTGCGGGGACTACCGGCGCCTAAACAACGCCACCATGCCGGATCGGTACCCCATACCGCACATTCAAGACTTCTCGGCTAGACTGGCCGGCCGCTCAGTCTTCTCCAAAGTCGACCTGGTGCGCGGTTACCATCAGGTGCCAGTCCACCCCACGGACGTTCCCAAGATGGCCATAATCACCCCTTTTGGACTATTCAAGTTCCTCCGAATGCCCTTCGGCCTCAAAAACGCGGCCCAGGCCTCCCAGCGGCTCATGGACTCATTCCTCCGGGACCTGAAGTTCCTCTTTGTCTACCTGGATGACATCCTGGTAGCTAGTTCCTCCAAGCAGGAACACATCGAGCACCTCCGCACCCTGTTCCAGCGGCTCAGTGAGCACGGGCTCATCATTAGCCCAGCCAAGTGCCAATTCGGCCTCAGCAGGATCGAATTCCTCGGCCACCACATCACGCAGGACGGAGCCATTCCCCTGCCCGCCAAGGTGCAAGCCGTCCAGCAGTTCCCCCGGCCTACCACCATCAAAGGCCTCCAGGAGTTCTTGGGGATGATCAACTTTTACAACCACTTCATTCCCGGAGCGGCCTCCCTCATGCGGCCCCTATACGAAGCCCTCTGGGGTAAGAAAGACAGAATGGCGATCGAGTGGTCGGTGGACATGTTGACCGCTTTCGACTCGACCAAAAAGGCGCTCGCCGACGCCGCCATGCTCGCTCACCCACAGCGCAATGCCAGGGTGGCCCTCACCACGGACGCCTCCGACCACGCGGTCGGCGCCGTGTACGAACAGTGGGTCGACAGGGCCTGGCAACCGCTGGCCTTTTTCAGCCGCCAACTGCGCCCCCCCGGAGGCCAAATACAGCGCCTTTGACCGCGAGCTCCTCGCGCTGTACCTGGCAGTCCGCCATTTTAGATTTCTTCTGGAGGGCCGCCCCTTCACTACGTTTGTCGACCACAAACCCCTGACATTCGCGATGGCGAAATCTGCGGAGCCATGGTCAGCCAGGCAACCACGCCAGCTCGCCGCGGTGTCCGAATTTACCACGGACATCCAGCACATCTCCGGTTGAGACAACATGGTGGCCGACTGCCTATCCCGCCCTGCCGTCCACGGCGCCCACCTGGCAGTGGACTATGCTCAACTGGCAGCGGAGCAACGCACCGACCCCGATCTGCTCTCCGCGCCCACAACCCTCCCAGGGCTGCGACTGACCGACGTCGCCTGCGGCCCGTCCGCCGTCACAGTCAAATGCGACACCTCCTTGGTGCAACCCTACCCCGTAGTCCCAGCGTCCTGGCGAAAACGGGTGTTCGACATCGTCCACGGCCTCTCACACCCCGGCACCCGCGCGTCCATTAGACTGGTGGCCAACCGATTTGTCTGGCGCAGCCTGTGCAAAGATGTGCGCATCTGGTCCAGGTCCTGCATAGCTTGCCAGCGTGCCAAAATCCACCAGCACATCAAAGCCCCACTCGAGGAGTTCACCGTGCCAGAAAGAAGGTTTGACCGTGTCCACATCGACCTCGTCGGCCCCCTGCCGCCATCACAAGGTCACACGCACCTGCTGACAATCGTGGACCGTACCACCCGCTGGCCCGAGGCCATTCCACTGACGTCCACCACCACCGCCGACATCGCGAGGGCGTTCATCGGCACCTGGGTCACTCGGTTCGGCGTCCCCTCCGACATGACGTCGGATAGAGGCCTGCAGTTCACCTCTGATCTGTCGGCCGCCATCGCCCGAAACCTCGGAGTGGCCGTTCACCGCACCACGGCTTACCACCCCCAAGCCAATGGACTGTGCGAGTAATTCCACAGGTCCATGAAGGCGTCCCTCCGCGCCAGCCTCGAGGACGAGGCTTGGATCGACCGCCTCCCGTGGGTGCTACTCGGCCTACGCTCCGCGGTCAAGGAAGACCTGCAAGCCTCGGCGGCGGAACTCGTGTACGGCCAGCCACTGCGCGTACCCGGAGAGTTCCTGCCCACCGCCACGACCCCCTGGTCGGCTGACCAGCAACGCCGCGCTTTCGCCAACCGAGCACAACAGTTCGCTCCGGTACCCACCGGCCGACACGGCGAACCATCAACCCGCGTACCACCTAGCCTGCACATGGCCAAATTTGTTTTCGTGCGCCATGACGCCCACCGAGGACCTCTACGGCCCCCATACGATGGACCCTACAAGGTACTCCAGACGGGGAACAAGTTCTTCCTCCTCGAAGTGGGCGGCAGAACTCACAAGGTGTCGGTCGACCGGCTCAAGCTGGCGCACCTAGAGCCCGACGAACCCGTTCAAGTGGGCCAACCCCCACCGCGGGGCAGACCAGGCAGTCCTCCTGGCATCCCCGTTGAGTAAAGACCTGCTAAATTGTTCTCTTGTGTCGATCTCCGTTAT
Source organism: Somniosus microcephalus (assembly GCF_052327205.1). Classification (NCBI taxonomy): domain Eukaryota; kingdom Metazoa; phylum Chordata; class Chondrichthyes; order Squaliformes; family Somniosidae; genus Somniosus; species Somniosus microcephalus. The sequence continues at coordinate 82,745,056 of NC_140994.1, read as the reverse complement.
TCGTAGGAATTCGTTAATTCCTACATTGGTGACCCCGTTTTTGAGAACGTTTTCACAAAAGAAGAGCACAGCATGGAAGCAAACGCCGTTTCGCTAAAGCCACCACAGTTCTGGGAGCAGCAAGCGCCCTCGTGGTTTATTCAGGTCGAGGCCCAGTTCGCCCTGAGGAACATCGATGCGGATCAGACCAAGTACCTTTATGTGGTCTCCGCACTCGACAGCTCTACCGCCCCTCGGATCATCAGCCTCCTCGAAAACCCCCCAACGGAGCGCAAGTATGAAACCCTCAAAGCGCGGTTACTGCAGGTTTTCGGGCTCACAAAATCGGAGCGCGCCCGTCGATTACTCGCTATGCCCGGGCTCGGGGACTCCAAGCCTTCAGAGTTGATGAGCCAAATGCTCCCACTCCTGGGCTCAGAACGGGAATGTTTCTTATTCCGCGAGATTTTCCTCAGCCAACTGCCTGAACAGGTACACACTGCCCTGGCCAGATCTGAAATTGAAGACTGCGCAACACTCGCTGCGGAGGCTGACAAAATTTTCGCTGTAACTCGGCATTACTGCACCGCCACGAGGCACCCATCCCCCGTAGACGCCGCCCCAGCTCGTCAGCCTGCTGGGTTGTGTTTCTACCACGCGCAGTTCGGCGCGAAGGCGAAGCGTTGCAACCCTCCCTGCAGTTTTCCCCAACAACACAAACAACAACTGACACTGCGACCACCGAGGAACAGGTCTAACGGGCACCCCGCGGCCGCGATGGCGATCGGTAACGCGGGAAAATTGCTGTTCATCACTGATATTCTCTCCGGTCATCGTTTTCTGTGCGACACCGGAGCGCAGTGCAGCATTTTACCCGTGTCCGCCCTCGATGTGCAGATGGGGAATCACGGCCCCACCCTTGAAGTGGCCAATGGCGGAACAATTCGGACCTTCGGCGGATGGCGAGTGGAGGTGTGCCTCGGGGGGCAACGTTTTCACTGGGAGTTTGTTACGGCCAAAGTTTCCCAGCACCTCCGCGGCGCGGATTTCCTGGTCGACGTTAGGAACCGATGGCTGATCAACGCAGCAACTTTTAATTCTCTTCCGTGTTACCGCAGTAACACTACGTCGCGCACCGTCTCATGTGCGTTCCCGACTCCTGATGAGTTCGCTCGCCTGCTCGGCGAATTCCCCGACCTGACAAGACCCACGTTCTCCTCCACAGCCACGAAACATGGTGTGGAACACCACATCACCACCAACGGCCCCCCGGTCTACGCGCGGGCCCGGCGCCTGGAACCTGGCAAGCTGGCGGTCGCAAAGGCGGAGTTCGCAACCATGGAACGGTTAAGGATTATTCGCCGGTCAAATAGTCCCTGGTCTTCACCCCTCCATATCGTCCCGAAGCCTGGCGGTGGATGGCGGCCATGCGGCGACTATCGACGCCTAAACGACGCCACCACTCCTGATCAGTACCCGATCCCCCACATTCAGGATTTCTCTGCCCATTTGGCAGGGAACATCATGTTCTCAAAAGTCAACCTCGTCCGGGGCTACCTCCAGATCCCAGTTCATCTACAAGACGTCCAGAAGACTGCAGTCATCACCCCATTCAGCCTCTTCGAGTTTTTACGAATGCCGTTTGGGTTAAAGAACGCCGCCCAGGCTTTCCAACGCCTGATGGACTCCGTGCTGTGGGACCTCAAGTTCCTCTTCGTCTACCTAGATGATAGTCTAATTGCCAGTCCTACTAAGGAAGAACATACCTGTCACCTACGCACCCTTTTATGACACCTCAGCCAACACGGCCTGATTATCAACCCGCCCAAGTGTCAGTTTGGCCTGCACCAAATTGACTTCCTGGGGCATCGCATCACCTCAGAGGGAGCGGTTCCTTTACCTTCGAAAGTAGAGGCGGTGACATCCTTTCCACGCCCGCAGAATGTAAAGGCCCTGCAGGAATTCCTAGGCATGGTAAACTTTTACCACCGTTTCGTGCCTAAGGTGGCACTACTCATGCAGCCCCTGTACGAGGCCCTCAAGGGCAAGACTGGCAAGAACCCGGTAGACTGGACGGATGATATGGCCCGAGCGTTCGCCAACACCAAAAGCGCCTTAGCCAACGCGACTATGCTGGCGCATCCGCTGCCAGGAGCCACCATCGCCCTCACCACCGACGCGTCGGACTACACAGTCGGTGCCGTGCAACAGCAGTGGGTGAACGGGATGTGGCAGTCATTGGCATTCTTCAGCCATCAACTATGGCAGAACGAGAGAGCATACAGCGTGTGCGACCGGGAGTTGCTCGCCCTTTTTCTGGCCATCCGCCATTTTTGGTTCCTACTGGAAGGACGTCCTTTCACCGCCTTTGTGGACCATAAGCCGCTAACCTTTGCAATGGCCATGACCGCCGAACCGTGGTCAGCCCGACAGCAGCGTCAACTGACCTACATATCTGAATTCACCACGGATATACAGCCGTGGCCGGTAAGGACAACCTGGTGGCAGACTGCCTCTCCCGCGCGATCGTCAATACGGTTAATTTGGGCATCGACTACGCCCTCATGGCAGCGGACCAAGCCTCAGACCCGGAAGTCCAAGCTTACAGAACGGCCATCACTGGCCTCCAGTTGGCCGACGTCAAGTTCCATTCGGCAGGTACCACGATGTTGTGTGACGTCTCCGTACAGGATCGTCGTGCCGGTCGCCTGGCACCGCAAAGTGTTCGACGCCATACATGGGTTGTCACACCCAGGAATGAAGGCCTCTCAGAAACTGATGTCAGTGAAATTTGTATGGCATGGCATGCATAAAGATGTCCACGACCGGGCCAACACCTGCGTGGTCTGCCAAAAGGCCAAGGTACAGCGCCACATCAAAGCTCCGTTGGCCACCTTCACAGTTCTGGAGCGATGTTCTGGAAATGAACGCCCTGACCACGTCCGCCGAAGTAGTGGATGATAGGGGAACCGCCTCCGGCCATCTGGTGGTGCGGTCAACCATGGTCAGGATGTGTGAAAAGCCATGGGAGGGTGGGAGTGGACCCACCAGGTCCACATTGACATGGTCAAACCGTCGCTCCGGAACTGTGAAGGTGGCGAACGGAGCTTTGATGTGACGCTGTACTTTGGCCTTTTGGCAGACCACGCAGGTGTTGGCCCAGTCACGGACATCCTTGTGCATGCTGTGCCATACGAATTTCGCTGTTCTGCGAGGCCTTCATCCCTGGGTGTGACAACCCATGTATGGCGTCGAACACTTTGCGGCGCCAGACGGCCGGTACAACAGGGCGAGGGTCCCGTACGGAGACGTCACACAAGAGCATGGTACCTGCCGCATGGAACTTGACGTCGGCCAACTGGAGGCCAGAGACGGTGGTTCTGTAGGCTTGGACTTCTGGGTCCGAGGCTTGATCCGCTGCCATGAGGGTGTAGTTGATGCCTAAATTGACCGTATTGACGGTCACGCAGGAGAGGCAGTCTGCCACCAGGTTGTCCTTACCGGCCACGTGCTGTATATCCGTGGTGAACTCGGATATGTAGGTCAGTTGATGTTGCTGTCGGGATGACCACGGTTCGGCGGTCTTGGCCATTGCGAAGGTGAGTGGCTTATGGTCCACGAAGGCGGTGAAGGGACGTCCTTCCAGGAGGAAGCGAAAATGGCGGATGGCCAGAAAAAGAGCGAGCAACTCCCGGTTGAACGTGCTATACGTTCTCTCGTTCCGCCGTAGTTGACGGCTGAAGAATGCCAATGGCTGCCAGGTCCCATTCATCCATTGCTTTTGCACGGCGCCGATTGCGTAGTCTGATGCGTCGGTGGTGAGAGCGATGGTGGCTCCTGGCAGCGGGTGCGCCAGCATAGTCACATTGGCCAAGGCGCTTTTGGTGTCGGCAAACGCCCGGGCCATGTCATCCGTCCAGTTTACCTTATCTTTGCCAGTCTTGACCTTGAGGGCCTCGTACAGGGGCTGCATGAGTAGTGCTGCCTTAGGCACGAAACGGTGGTAAAAGTTTACCATGCCTAGGAATTCCTGCAGGGCCTTAATGGTTTGCGGGCGTGGAAAGGATGTCACCGCCTCTACCTTCGCTTGTAAAGGAACCGCTCCCTCTGAAGTGATGCGATGCCCCAGGAAATCAATTTGTTGCAGGCCAAACTGACACTTGGCTGGGTTGATAATCAGGCCATGTTGGCTGAGACGCCGAAAAAGGGTGCGTAGGTGACAGATGTGTTCTTCTTTGGTGGGACTGGCAATGAGAATATCGTCCAGATAGACGAAGAGGAACTTGAGGTCCCGCAGCACGGAGTCCATCAGGCGTTGGAAAGCCTGGGCGGCGTTCTTTAAGCCAAACGGCATTTTTAAAAACTCGAAAAGGTGAAATGTTTAGCTGGGGGAGCCCTCCCATGTGCAACCACAAGTCCGATTAGACACAGTGGTAGTAACTACCAGGAGAGCGGCAATGTAAATCATGATTTTTGTTTATAGATATGGAAGTTAGAATATCTTTTAGTCAAGTAGCTTTTAAGAAAGAAATAAAGACTTGCATTTATATAGCGCCTTTCACGATCACCAAACATCTCAAAGCGCTTTACAGCCAATCAAGCACTTTTGGAGTGTAGTCACTGTTGTAATGTGGTAGCCAATTTGCACACAGCAAGCTCCCACAAACAGCAATGTGATAATGACCAGATAATCTGTTTTTTTGTTATGTTGATTGAGGGATAAATATTGGCCCGGACACCAGGGATAACTCCCCTGCTCTAATTCAAAATAGTGCCATGGGATCTTTTACATCCACCTGAGAGAGCAGACAGGACCTCGATTTAACATCTCATCTGAAAGACAGCACCTCCAACAGTGAAGCATTCCCTCAGTACTGCACTAGAGTGTCAGCCTGGATTTACAGGCTCAAGTCTCTGGAATGGGACTTGAACCCACAACCTGCTGACTCAGAAGCAAGCATGTTATCCACTGAGCTACAGCTGACACGCTTAAACACAAGTACACATTTCATAGCATAAATAAAAGCAGAAAATATAAACAGTGGGGGCATTGCTGGACTCTGTTGCTAGCAGTGGAGGTTCTGCTGTGCTATGAAAGGGTTGGTGGCTGTCTTGTGAGCAGAGGATGCATTGCTGTGTTATGTTGCCAGCTGTAGAGAGTTGCTTGGTTACGTTGCTGGGTTGTGTTGCAATCACTGGGGGTGCAGCTGGACTGTATTGCAAACAGTGAAGGTGCTACTGGGCTATGTTGCCAGTGGTAGGGGTGTTGCTAGTCTATGATGGAAGTCCTAGGAGTGCTGCTGGTCCATATTGATGTGAGCAGTGGGGAGGTTGCTGAGATACGTGCAGCGCTGTCGAGCTATCCTGTGAGCAGTGATGCTGGTCAATGATGCAAGCTGTGGTAGTGCTATTGGTCTATGTGGTGAGCAGTGGGGGTGCTACTGGTCTATGTGGTGAGCAGTGGGGGTGCTACTGGCCAATGTCCCATGCAGTGGGAGTGCTGCTGATCTTTGTCCCATGCAGTGGGAGTGCTGCTGGTCTTTGTCACATGCAGTGGGAGTGCTGCTGGTCTTTGTCCCATGCAGTGGGAGTGCTGCTGATCTTTGTCCTATGCAGTGGGAGTGCTGCTGGTCTTTGTCCCATGCAGTGGGAGTGCTGCTGGTCTTTGTCCCATGCAGTGTGAGTGCTGCTGGTCATTGTCCTATGCAGTGGGAGTGCTGCTGGTCTTTGTCCTATGCAGTGGGAGTGCTGCTGGTCTTTGTCCCATGCAGTGGGAGTGCTACTGGTCAATGTCCCATGCAGTGGGAGTGCTGCTGGTCTTTGTCCCATGCAGTGGGAGTGCTGCTGGTCTTTGTCCTATGCAGTGGGAGTGCTGCTGGTCTTTGTCCTATGCAGTGGGAGTGCTGCTGGTCAATGTCCCATGCAGTGGGAGTGCTGCTGGTCTTTGTCCCATGCAGTGGGAGTGCTGCTGGTCTTTGTCCCATGCAGTGAGAGTGCTGCTGGTCTTTGTCCCATGCAGTGGGAGTGCTGCTGATCTTTGTCCTATGCAATGGAAGTGCTGCTGGTCTTTGTCCCATGCAGTGGGAGTGCTGCTGGTCTCTGTCCTATGCAGTGGGAGTGCTGCTGGTCGTTGTCCTATGCAGTGGGAGTGCTGCTGGTCTTTGTCACATGCAGTGGGAGTGCTGCTGGTCTTTGTCCTATGCAGTGGGAGTGCTGCTGGTCTTTGTCCCATGCAGTGGGAGTGCTGCTGGTCTTTGTCCCATGCAGTGGGAGTACTGCTGATCTTTGTCCTATGGAGTGGGAGTGCTGCTGGTCGTTGTCCTATGCAGAGGGAGTGCTGCTGGTCTTTGTCCCATGCAGTGGGAGTGCTGCTGATCTTTGTCCTATGCAGTGGGAGTGCTGCTGGTCTTTGTCTCATACAGTGGGAATGCTGCTGGTCTTTGCCCCATGCAGTGGGAGTGATGCTGGTCTTTGTCCTATGCAGTGGGAGTGCTGCTGGTCTTTGTCCTATGCAGTGGGAGTGCTGCTGGTCTTTGTCCCATGCAGTTGGAGTGCTGCTGGTCTTTGTCCCATGCAGTGGGAGTGCTGCTGGTCTTTGTCCCATGCAGTGGGAGTGCTGCTGGTCTTTGATTCCAGCAGTGGGAGTGCTGCTGGTCTTTGTCCCATGCAGTGGGAGTGCTGCTGGTCTTTGTCCTATGCAGTGGGAGTGCTGCTGGTCTTTGTCCTATGCAGTGGGAGTGCTGCTGGTCTTTGTCCCATGCAGTGGGAGTGCTGCTGGTCTTTGTCCTATGCAGTGGGAATGCTGCTGGTCTTTGTCCCATGCAGTGGGAGTGCTGCTGGTCTTTGTCCCATGCAGTGGGAGTGCTGCTGGTCTTTGTCCTATGCAGTGGGAGTGCTGCTGGTCTTTTTCCTATGCAGTGGGAGTGCTGCTGGTCTTTGTCCCATGCAGTGGGAGTGCTGCTGGTCTTTGTCCCATGCAGTGGGAGTGCTGCTGGTCTTTGTCCTATGCAGTGGGAGTGTTGCTGATCTTTGATTCCAGCAGTGCAGGTGCTGCCCTGCGCTCTGAGCACCAGGGGGCACTGCAGCTGCCGCTCCCCTTTTTCTGGAAATACTCAGCAGGTCAGGCAGCATCTGTGGAGAGAGAAACAGAGTTTATGTTTCAGGTCGATGACCCTTAATCAGAAGTTCTGACGAAGGGTCTGTGGTAAACCACTGTATTGTATATTGCCACCTCTGGGTGGCGCTGTGTATGGAGGCATGCCTCAGCTGACTCCACCCACCACTGTGTGGGTTTCGTTCAGACTTGTTCAGTCACTCACGAAGAAGCATGGTCTCTTCTTAGCTAATAAAAGCCTTATTCATCTCTTCTTTCGACTCATCATCTCTTCTTCGACTCATCACCTTTTATGAAGTAATTGATAAGCGTATCAATTTTATTAGCTAAAAGTTAAATGGCGACACCTGAGGAGCAACAACAGCAACGGATACAGCAGACATTGCTGAGAGCCCTCAGACCACCACGCCTGGACCTCGACCCTCAAGATGTGGGTGCATCAGCCAAGTTTGAACACTGGCTGAGCTGCTTTGAATCCTTCCTCGCAATCTCACAGGTTACAGAGGAGGATCACAAACTGAAAATTTTGACCGCCCAGGTGAGCCATCAAGTATATATGCTAATCCGGGACTCTAATACGTACGTGGCGGCCCTCGAGCTACTAAAAGGGCAATATACGCGCCCAGTGAACACAATTTACGCCCGACACCTCTTGGGATCCCGCAGGCAGCAACCGGGAGAATCGGTAGGGGCATTTGCACGGGCGCTACTGGCACTCTGCAGAGACTGCGATTGTAAAGCGGTAACGGCTGTGGAGCACGCGCAGGGACTCGCCTGTGATGCCTTCGTCAGGGGCCTCCAGTCAGACCACACCCGGCAGAGACTGCTAGAAAGCAAGGAACCCGACCTGAAGACGGCCATTGCCCTTGCGCTCTCGTTAGAGGAGGCCCACCGAAACCTCGAGGCATACCCCCGTAACGGCGCCGAGACATGGCAATCGAAACCGTGGGACACGGGACCGCCGCCCCCGGCACCAACCGCTGCAGCGACCCAACCGAGACAGCAGCCTCCGGTAAGAACTGCTTCGATGCCCAGTAACCAGGCCCAAAAATGCTATTTCTGTGGCCAGTTAAAACATCCCAGAGCGCACTGCCCAGCTAAGACAGCTACCTGCTCGGGCTGCGGGAAGAAAGGCCATTACGCTAACGCCTGCAAGGGGAAGCCAGCCAGCAGCGCAGCGTGCGGGCCGTGGGAGCAGCCATCTTATCCGCCATTTTGTGTACCCCCGGCCGCATGGCATCCGCCGCCATCGTATCCAACGCACTCAACCGCCATTTCGTCACCGGAACCGACCACCGTCTCGGCGGATGACTATAGTGACTCACTAAGCCACATATTGGCCTCCGTGACGCTGGATCAAGGCCACCCTCACCATCTATCCAGCTCCATGATGGATATCGCGGTAAATGGCCGCGCCACCAGTTGCCTGATCGACAGCGGGAGCACAGAGAGTTTCGTCCACCCCGACACGGTACGTAGCCACTCCCTCACGATTCTGCCAACGCACCATCGCATTTCTATGGCGTCCAAGTCCCAGTCAATGGACATCAGCGGCTACTGTGTGGTGACCCTGTCAGTAGGGGGCACTGAATATCAAAAATTTAAACTGCTAGTCCTGCCCCGTCTTTGCGCTGCCGTCCTGCTAGGGTTGGATTTTCAGTGCCACCTTAAGAGTGTCACACTAGCATACGGTGGACCCCGCCCCCCACTCACAGTCTGCAACCAACAACTTTTAAATCGCCCGCTGCAAACCACCTGCAGCCTTTCCACATTAAAAGTCCCCCCCCTCCCCTGTTCGCTAACCTCACCCGCGACTGTAAACCCATCGCTACCAAAAGCAGGCGGTACAGTGCCGGGGACAGAGCTTTTATCAGCTCTGAGGTGGAGCGGCTCTTGAAGGAGGGCATTATCGAAGGTAGCACTAGCCCCTGGCGAGCCCAGGTTGTAGTCGTTAAAACCACTGCAAAACGCCGCATGGTAATCGACTATAGCCAAACCATAAACCGGTACACCCAGCTGGACGCGTACCCCCTCCCTCGCATATCTGATATGGTCAATCAGATTGCGCAATACAAAGTATTCTCCACCATCGACCTTAAGTCAGCGTACCACCAGCTGCCCATCCGCCATGAGGACCGCCAGTATACTGCCTTCGAGGCAAACGGCCGCCTCTACCACTTCCTTAGGGTCCCCTTCGGCGTCACCAACGGGGTTTCGGTCTTCCAAAGGGAGATGGACCGAATGGTTGACCAGAACGCGCTGCGGGCAACCTTCCCCTATTTGGATAACGTCACCATCTGCGGCCACGACCAGCAGGACCACGACGTTAATCTAGCAAATTTCCTCCGTACGGCCCAACGGCTGAACCTAACGTACAATAAGGAAAAATGTATGTTTCACACCAAGCGCCTGGCCATCCTCGGCTGCGTGGTGGAGAACGGAGTCATCGGGCCCGACCCCGACAGAATGCGCCCCCTAATGGAGCTACCCCTTCCCCACTGCCAAAAAGCACTGAAGAGATGCCTGGGGTTTTTCTCCTGCTACGCCCAGTGGGTGCCCCTCTATGCAGACAAAGCCAGGCCCCTCATCAAAGCCACCTCCTTCCCCCTGACACCAGAGGCGTGTGCAGCCTTCACTCTTATCAAGAACGATATCGCGAAGGCCGCAATGCACGCGGTGGATGAGTCCATCCCCTTCCAAGTGGAGAGCGATGCCTCCGACTTCGCCCTAGCCGCGACCCTTAACCAGGCGGGCAGACCCGTGGCCTTTTTCTCAAGGACCCTCCAGGGCCCCGAGACGAGACACTCCTCCGTCGAAAAGGAGGCCCAGGCTATTGTAGAAGCGGTGCGTCACTGGAGGCATTACCTGGCCGGGAAACGATTTACCCTGCTCACTGACCAGCGTTCAGTAGCTTTTATGTTTAATAATAAGCAGAGGGGTAAAATCAAGAATGACAAGATCTTGAGGTGGAGAATCGAACTCTCCACCTACAATTATGATATCTTGTATCGGCCAGGGAAACTCAATGAGCCCCCAGATGCCCTATCACGTGGTACATGCGCCAACGCGCAGAGTGATAGGCTGCAGTCCCTCCACAATGACCTCTGCCACCCGGGGGTCACCAGGTTTTTCCATTTTATCAAATCCCGTAACCTGCCCTACTCCATCGAGGAGGTCAGGACCATGACCAAGAGCTGCCAAATCTGCGCCGAGTGCAAACCGCACTTCTATAGGCCGGACAGAGCAAGCCTGATCAAGGCCACCCGCCCCTTCGAACGCCTGAGCGTCGATTTTAAAGGGCCCCTCCCCTCCGCTGACCGCAATGTGTACTTCCTCAACATAGTTGATGAGTACTCCCGTTTCCCCTTTGCCATCCCTTGCCCAGACATGACCAGTACCACGGTCATCAAGTGTCTGAATGACATCTTCGCTCTGTTCGGGTTCCCCAGCTATATACATAGCGACAGGGGCTCATCGTTCATGAGCGACGAACTTCGGCAGTACCTGCTAACAAGAGGTATCGCCACGAGCAGGACCACCAGTTACAACCCCCGGGGGAACGGCCAGGTGGAAAGGGAGAACGCGACGGTTTGGAAGGCAGTCCTCTTAGCACTAAAATCTAAGGGCCTTCCGACCTCCCGCTGGCAGGAGGTCCTCCCTGCAGCGCTTCACTCCATTCGGTCACTGCTTTGTACTGCCACTAATGCGACCCCTCATGAGAAAATGTTCGTTTTCCCCCGGAAGTCTACATCGGGAACCTCGCTACCGGCATGGTTGACTTCTCCTGGGCCCGTCCTACTGCGGAGGCACGTGAGGACGCATAAAACGGACCCCCTGGTCGAGCGGGTGCACCTCCTACACGCCAACCCCCAGTATGCCTGGGTGACATACCCAGACGGGCGGGAGGACACGGTCTCCATACGAGATCTCGCACCCTCGGGTACCCCTGAATTACCACCGTTATCCCCCTTACCACCGTTATCCCCCTTACCACTGTTATCCCCCACCACCCCTCCCAACCCAACCCCTGCAGACGGCATGCCAAAGCCCCAGGAATCTTCGCCAACCACCCAGACACCAGACCCGACGTCGGATGCTGCAACACCACCGCCGCCACCACGACGATCAGGACGTCAGACAAGGCCTCCTGATAGACTTAACTTGTAGTACCCTTCACCCCGCCGGACTTCACATTAAACAAGGGGTGAATGTGGTAAACCACTGTATTGTATATTGCCACCTCTGGGTGGCGCTGTGTATGGAGGCATGCCTCAGCTGACTCCACCCACCACTGTGTGGGTTTCGTTCAGACTTGTTCAGTCACTCACGAAGAAGCATGGTCTCTTCTTAGCTAATAAAAGCCTTATTCATCTCTTCTTTCGACTCATCATCTCTTCTTCGACTCATCACCTTTTATGAAGTAATTGATAAGCGTATCAGGGTCATCGACCTGAAACGTTAACTCTGTTTCTCTCTCTACAGATGCTGCCTGCCCTGCTGAGTATTTCCAGCATTTTCTGTTTTTATTTCAGATTTCCAGCAATGGCAGTATTTTGCTTTTGTACTCCCCTTTTTCTGATGGGGTGAGCAGGAGGCGACTCCTCTGGCTCCTGGTCCTCCGGTGTCCCAGGGTCTCGCTGCCCTCAGTCGGCTTCTCCTCAGCCTCCTGGCCCGGCTCTGACCTGCAGGTTCCCGCAGGATGCTGGCGCCTTTCGGCCGGTTGCTGGGCTGGATCGGGGGCTGTTCTGAGGGGAGGAGTTGGAGCTGACGCTGGCTGGACTGCGGGACTCAGGCAGAACCTGGTCAACGTTATGGCGGAGTGGGTCTGGGTCTCGGCCTCTTATTCCTGCCTTAAGACAACCCTTCCCTAACATCTGCCCTTTCCTCTCCCCCAACCCCCTCTCCCCCAGGGAGGGTGCAGAGGAGGGCCTCTAGACTTGTAGTGTATGTACTTTGCAGAAGGAACTATATTCTGCAGCCCCTGTATACTGCAGTACCAGTAGTGACCACCCCTGTATATAAGCCTGTGTAGTAACTTTGCATAGTAGTTCCAGTTTTGTCTCCACTCAGTAAACACCTGTTGTAACCAACTCCTGCAGTCCATGTCTCAATTACACACGGACATAATACTGGCGACGAGCAGATCCGAACTTACCTACAGTCTGCACCACCTCATGGGGATCCATCCCTGAAGCGAAGTTGTCAGAGGTCGAGGCCAGAAGGAAGAAAGAAAAAAAAACAAACAGAAGAAACGGGCGTCGACCATGGGCAACCGCCTCTGATTCATCGGATTTGAAGATTTGCAGGAGAGGCTGTCGAGCGCGGGGCTTGGTTATCCTATCTATGGTGTTCCAGCTAATCGGGCTGGTGGCAGGTAGTACACTGATCCTTCCTGGGCTGCGGCGGGCTAGAGCTCGATCGGGTGGCTTTTCAACGGGGCCGAGCAGCGTTGTCGGGAAGAGGAGAGAGAGAGAGAGGGTGGAGCACACAGGGCGTGGCCGGTGCTACGAAGCCGGGCAGCGTACAGACCCGAGAAGAGGGAGGAAAGTGTCCCGTAGGGTTTGCGCTGATGACGGGAAAATAAAAGAAATTAGAAGCGCAGAAAGCCGCGAGGAGCTGCAGTTTGCCACGGGGACCGCGGAGAGCGGCGTTAGCAGCAGCGCGGGGGGGAAGTGCGCGAAGACCATAGGGCGTCGCCATCAAGGCATAAAAACGCCAGCAACAGCGCTAGCAGCAGCGGAAAAGACAGAAAGCGCGGGAGGCGCCATCTTAATCCAGCGGGGAAGAAGGCAAAGCGCGGGAGGCACCATTTTGTTCAATCGGGGAAGAAGGCAAAGCGCGGGAGGCGCCAGCTTAGATTTCTAAGATGCCGAAGACTGGCAATATCACTGCCTTCGATAATGCAATAGAAGACTGGACCACGTATGTGGAAAGAGCCGAAGTATATTGCAAAGCAAACGAAGTAGCCGATGAGAAAAAGGCATCGGTACTACTAAACTTAATGGGCGCAAGAACGTACGGCCTATTGCGGAACCTGATCACTCCAGCCAAACCGATGGTGAAGAGTTTTAACGAAATTGTTGATATCCTATAGGAACACCTAAATCCTACACCGCTGCTGATAGCAGAAAGATTTAAATTCCACAGGAGAAATCAGCATAAAGATGAGAGCAATGCTGATTACCTTATGGAACTACGCAAGCTATCAAAGCACTGCCAGTTCGGAGCAGGAGTGACAGATCCTCTTCGGGACAAATTTGTCTGTGGACTCCTGAGTGAAGGAACCCAGAAGAGGTTACTCTCAGAGAAAGAGCTGACGCTGGATAAGGCTTTCAGCTTGGCAGTATCGTACAAAGCAGCAGCAAGGGGAGCTGCAGAAATACAGCAAAAGCCACAGGAATACGGCACCCATGAAATGACACGGGGATTTGAAAAATTTTATCGCTGCGGCAGAACAACCCATGACCAGAAGGACTGCTGGTCCAAGGACAAAATATGCAGGCAATGCGGAAAGATGGGACACATTGCACGAGTTTGCAGGTCTGGAAAGAAGACTAACGACAACAAAAAGGCTACTAAGGAACAGTACAGGAAAGTACAAAAGATGATGGACAGTAGTTCCGAAGACCAGAAGAGCAATAGTGAATCCGGGAACAAGAGACTAAGCTGTCTCAAACTTCACAACGTAATCGTGAAAGAGGATCACTGAACCATTTGGGTCACCCTCACGATAGCAGGGTCCCAAGTCAAAATGGAATTGGATACAGGATCAGCCCTGACCATCATGAATCGACGAGACTACGAGCGGCTATTCTCATACATACCCTTGAAAGAGACATCCATTGTCTTGAAGACGTATACGGGGCAGAAAGTATACCCCAGAGGAAAATAAGGGTGCCTGTCGAATACAACGGCAAAGAAATACAGAAATTGTATCTGTACATACTGCAAGATGGTGGACCACCGTTATTGGGACGTGAATGGATCAGAAAGATAAGTTTAGACTGGCACTCCATTCAGGCACTGACTGTGGCTGGTAAAAAGGATGACGACGTCACACCCGGACGATTGTCAAAAATCTTAGCTAACGCTAAAGAGGTATTTCAACAAGAACTGGGAATTCTTAAAGGCGTAACCGCCTCGATAAAAATAGAAGAGAATGCAATTCCCAAGTTTTTCAAAGCAAGACCGGTGCCGTATGCAATTCGCCCAGCCGTCGAGGCAGAGCTGGAGAATCTGGAGAATGCAGGCGTGTTATCTAAGGTAGACTGGAGCGAGTGGGCGACACCCATCGTTCCTGTCATGAAAAAAACGTTAAACAATAAGTCTGAGGAGCCAAGGAAGGTTCGCATTTGTGGGGACTTCAAGGTGACGGTGAACCCAGTCCTTCACACAGTACAGTATCCTCTTCCGAGGATAGAAGATATTTTCGCCTCACTATCTGGAGGGAAGCGTTTTACAAAAATTGACCTAGCACAAGCATATTTGCAGATGGAAGTTGAAGAATCCTTTAGGAAGTATCTCACGATAAACACTCACAAAGGTCTTTACCAGTATAATCAACTGGTATTCGGAGTAGCATCAGCTCCGGCGATATGGCAAAGAGTGATGGAACAAGTCCTGCAAGGGATTCCGGGGACTCAGTGTTACTTGGACAACATCCTAGTGACAGGTGAAAATGACAGTGAACACCTTGCCAACCTAGAGCAGGTGCTCACTAGACTAAGAGAACATGGGCTACGAGCCAATCGCCCCAAGTGCGAGTTTTTTAAGAAACAGATATCGTATTGTGGCCACGTGATTGACAAAGAGGGGTTACATAAGTCCCCTGACAAAATTGAAGCGGTAGTTAAGGCTCCAGCGCCTGAAAATGTGTCGCAACTGAGGTCATTCCTCGGATTGGTGAATTACTACCATAGGTTTTTGCCGAATTTGTCCACAATTCTGCACCCACTGAACGCCCTACTACAAACTGGAGTAGCATGGAAATGGAGCGATGAATGTAAGCGGGCTTTACAGAAGAGTAAATACCTAATCACTTCAAGAGAAGTATTGGCTCACTACAACCCATCACTACCGATAAGACTGGCGTGTGATGCGTCTCCCTACGGCATTGGAGCGGTACTGTCACATAAACTCCTTGATGGTTCAGAGAGGCCGATAGCTTTTGCGTCACGCTCGTTAACTTCAGCCGAGCGTAACTATGCCCAGATTGACAGAGAGGCCCTCAGCCTGGTGTGGGGGGTGAAGAAGTTCAATCACTACCTGCACGGTCAGAAATTTACTCTACTAACTGATCATCAACCTCTTGTCTCCATTTTCAACCCTCAGAAGGGCGTCCCGATAATGACAGCACAACGGCTACAGAGGTGGTCCCTTTTCCTAGGGGCACACCAATATGACATCGAGTACAAAGGAACTAAACAGCATGGAATGCTGATGGATTGTCGCGCCTACCGTTGCCAACGGTGGAAGAAGCCCCTGCAGTGGATCCTGTGGAGATATTCCACTCGACCATAGTCGAATGTCTACCTGTGACGAATGCAAACATAGAAAAGGAAACACGAAATGACCCGACACTCTCCAGGGTCTATGATTTAACGGTGAAGGGATGGCCAGCACATGGCGAACCACTGTTGCCAGCATTCTCGCCGAGAAGAGAACAGCTGTCAGTGTGCAGAGGAACCTTGATGTGTGGATCCAGAGTAGTAATTCCACCCAAATTGAAGGATAGAGTGCTCAATGAGCTTCATGAGGGTCATCTGGGAGGGGTAAAAATGAAGAACTTAGCCAGAGCGTTTGTGTGGTGGCCGGGAATCGATAGAGAAATCGAAGAGATGACCAAGAGCTGTACAGGATGCCAGAAGGTCCAAAACGCCCCACCACAAGCCCCTCTACATCCATGGGAGTGGCCCTCATCTCCATGGCAAAGGGTGCACATTGATTTGCTGGTCTATTTATGGACTCGATGTTTTTAATTGCGGTGGATGCACATTCAAAGTGGCCAGAGGTAATAAAAATGTCCTCAACCACCACAGAAAAAACTATCACAGTCTTACGAACCATATTCGCCAGAAATGGGCTGCCTGAACAGATTTGCTCTGACAATGGACCACAGTTTGTGTCTGAAGAGTTCCGGAGGTTCTTAAAGAACAATGGTGTTAAGCATTACACATCCGCCCCATATCATCCAGCCACCAATGGATTGGCTGAGAGGTTCGTTCAAACATTCAAGAAGGCTATCAAGGCAATATGTAATGAAGACATACCCCTACAACACAAGGTGGATAACTTCTTGTTTGCGACACATGCGGTTACCAACCAAACTCCAGCCATGATGTTCTTCAATCGAAGACTACGATGCCGCTTGGATTTGGTTAAGCCAAACATCAGAAGAGATGTGGAGAACAGGCTGTTTCAGAATATGAATGAAAGGCCGACCAGGAGTTTTAAGATAGGTCAACCAGTTTTGGCCCGGGACTACCGCACAGAGAAATGACAGCCAGGAACGATCTGTACACGGCAAGGTCCTCTAATGTATACCATGGATGTTGGAGAGAGCATTGTAAGACGCCATGCTGACCAGATTCTAGAGTCACTGGAAAATGTCAATTCCACACCACGATCCGATACACCTGGTGATGAAACCGAAGTACCAATTGCATCTACCTCAGAATCGGTGATATTGGAAGCAGACGAACCAAACAACGACGTTGATCCCGAATCAACTTTGCCAGAAGAACCTGATACCCAAAAGAGGCGTTATCCAGACAGAATCAGGAAGCCTCCTCAAAGACTGAACTTATAATTGCTTAACTTCAGCTAATGTATCTAGCAACTGTAATTGTAAATATGTTATTTAATTATTAATCGAATGTTATGTACTGTTTAGCTAAAAGGGGAGGAATTGTAGTGTATGTACTTTGCAGAAGGAACTATATTCTGCAGCCCCTGTATACTGCAGTACCAGTAGTGACCACCCCTGTATATAAGCCTGTGTAGTAACTTTGCATAGTAGTTCCAGTTTTGTCTCCACTCAGTAAACACCTGTTGTAACCAGCTCCCGCAGTCCGTGTCTCAATTACACACGGACATAATAAGACTAATTCCCAATCTAAAGCATCTTAGTTATCAAGATAGAAGAGTTGGGGCAGATGACCAAAAGCTTGGTCAAAGAGGTGGGCTTTAAGGAGTGTCTTAAAGGAGGAAAGACAGGCGGAGAGGTTTAGGGAGGGAATTCCAGAGCTTAGGGCCGAGGCAACAGAAGGCACGGCCACCAATGGTTGAGCAATTATAATCAGGGATGCTCAAGAGGGCAGAATTAGAGGAGCGCAGATATCTCGGGCGGGGTTGTGGGCTGAAGAAGATTACAGAGATAGGGAGGGGCGAAGCCATGGAGGGATTTGAAAACAAGGATGAGAATTTTGAAATCGAGGGGCTGCTTAACCAGGAGCCAATGTAGGTCAGTGAGCACAGAGATGATGAGTGAAAGGGACTTGGTGTGAGTTAGGACACGGGCAGCCGAGTTTTCGATGACCTCAAGTTTTTGTAGTGGAAGAATGTGGGAGGCCAGCCAGGAGTGCGTTGGAATAGTCAAGTCTAGAGGTAACAAAGGCATGGATGAGGGTTTCAGCAGCAGACGAGCTGAGGCAGGGGCGGAGACGGGCGATGTTATGGAGGTGGAAATAGGCGGTCTTAGTTATGCCATGGATATGTGGTCGGAAGCTCATTTCAGGGTCAAATATGACACCAAGGTTGCGAACAGTGTGGTTCAACCTCAGACAGATGTTTGGGAGAGGGATGGAGTCAGTGGCTAGGAAACGGAGTTTGTGATGGGGCCCGAAGACAATGGCTTCGGTCTTCCTAATATTTAATTTGAGAATATTTTTGCTCATCCAGAACTGGAAGTCGGACAAGCAATCTGACAATTTAGAGACCGTGGAGGGATTGAGAGAAGTGGTGGTGAGGTAGAGCTGGGTGTCGTCAGCGTACATGTGGAAACTGACGCCGTGTTTTCGGATGATGTTGGCAAGGGGCAACATGTAGATGAGAAATAGGAGGGGGCCAAGGATAGATCCCTAGGGGACCCCAGAGGTAACGATGTGGGAGTGGGAAGAGAAGCCATTGCAGGTGATTTTCTGGCTACGATTAGATAGATAAGAATGGAACCAGGCGAGTGCAGTCCCACCCAGCTGGGCGATGGTGGAGAAGCATTGGAGGAGGATGGAGTGGTCAACCGTGTCAAAGGCTGCAGACAGGTCAAGAAGGACAAGGAGGGATAGTTTACCTTTGTCACAGTCACAAAGGATGTCATTTGTGACTTTGGCGAGAGCCATTTCGATACTGTGGCGGGGCGGAAACTAGATTGAAGGGATTCAAACATGGAGTTCGGGGAAAGATGGGCACGGATTTGGGAGGCGACAACACGTTCAAGGACTTTGGAGAGGAAAGGGAGGTTGGAGATGGGGCGGTAGTTTGCAAGGATGGAGGGGTCAGAGTTGTTTTTATGAGGAGAGGGGTGATGTTGGCAGATTTGAGGGAGAAGGGGACAGTACCTGAGGAAAGCGAACTGTTAACAATGTCAGCTGACATGGGAGCCAGAAAAGGAAGTTGGGTGGTCAGCAGTTTAGTGGGAATAGGGTCGAGGGAGCAGAAAGTTGGTCTCATGGACAAGATGAGCATGGAGAGGTCAAGAGGGGAGATCGGAGAGAAACTGGAGAAAGATGTGAGTTCAGGGCTAGGGCAGGGGGGAACCTTAGAGGAAGTTTGGCCCAGTGGGCTAGGGGAAGGAAGGGAAGTGGCAAAGGCAACTGAATGGATGGTCTCAATCTTAGAGACAATGAAGTCCATGAGCTCCTCGCACTTGTTGTTGGAGGTGAGGGTGGAAGAGACAGGGGAGAGGGCTGTAAGAATACGGTTAGCAGTAGAGAATAGTAGCCAGGGTTAATCTTTGCATTCCAGAATGATTCTGGAATAGTGAGTGATTTTGGCAGACGAGAGTAGGACCCAATAATGCTTAATGTGGTCCAGCCAGATCTGGCGGTGAATGGCTAAACCAGTTGTCCGCCATATCCGTTCAAGTCTGCGTCCCTTGGTCTTGAGGGAGCGAAGATGAGCACCGTACCAGGGGGAATGGCCAGGGTGAGAGAGAGTAATTGTTTTAATGGGGACTAGGGCATCAAAAGTGCTGGTGAATGTGTGATTGAGCAGATTGGTAGCTGCAGAAATGTCGTGGTGAATGGAGGGCCAAAGGCTGGACTGCTGGGATTTCGTAGGTGCAATTGTAAGAGAATTGGGAGAGAGTTTTTTCCAGGGGTGGACACAGAAGGAAGTAGGGCTGGGTGGGGAAAGGGGGATGTGGGTGGAGAGCGATACGAAGAAGTGGTCAGAAATGGCCTTATCTGCGATTGACACGATGGGAGTAGCGAGGCCACGAGAGATGACAAGATCGAGGGGGTGGCCGTGAATATGGGTTGGGGAGTTTACATGGAGGGAGAGATGAAGGGAGGATAAACCACTGTTATACCTGTCTGTATGTGTATGTGTATTCCACTAGGTACAGGTCTGGACATGCCTCGGCTGACTCCTCCCACTATTCCAGGTATATAAGTGACTACCTCCCAGTCCCTTAGTATTCTGGACGGGTCGACCACTCGAGACTAGACCTTCATTCTTTAGTTAATAAAAGCCTGGTTGTTACTCGCTTAACCTCAGTCTTTTGAGTAATTGATGGCGCATCAGGAGGGTAGTGAACTCAGAGGAGAGAGAGCATGATGAATTGAGATGGATGTTGAAATCACCGAGGATGAGAAGTCACTCGTTTCAGAGGCTGAAGAAGAAAAGCAGTGAAGGTATCTCGGTGATAACATTTTTATGGTAGTCGGTAGAGAACGAGAATTTTAAATGAGAGGTGAGAGGGGTGGAATAAGGTGAGATGCTCAAAGAAGGAGAAAGTGTGGGAGGAGTAGGGGGACAGACCAAGGTGTGATTTGGTGATGAGAGCCACATCGCCACCACGGCGGTCTGAGCGGGGCAAGTGATGGAAGGTATAGCCAGGTGGGGAGGCTTAATTTAAGGGTAAGGTGTCATCATCCTTCAGTCAAGTTTCTGTCAGGGCCATGATATCGGTGCAGTCATCCATGGTAAGCTCCTGGATGGCAAGGGCCTTGTTTGCAAGTGAACGGACATTCTGGAGGGAGATGCGGAGAGGGTCGGTGATGGCTGACCCACTGCCAGCGTCTACAGGGTCAGCACTGGGAGGGGTGAGTTGGACGGGGATGAGATTGGCAAGATTAGTCCCCAACGAGCGTGCTGGGCAAGGAGGTCGGCAAGAGAGTAGGATGGGACAGTTGGGGTTGCTACTCGTGAGGAGACAGCGACGAGTGCCACGGTGGGCCCTTTGGAGGATGCCAAGAGAGGCACAGAGGGAAGCTGTAGGCTTATCGAAGAGGGAGTCAAGCCTGGGACAGCGGCAGGAGAGTCAGAAGTCGAAGAGTAATGAAGGATTGGGATAGGGATTTGGGAGGGCAGAGTAGCTGAGAGAGGAGTGATGAAAGGAGGCATGGCGACAGGAGAGAGTGGTCGGGGAGGGATAGAGAGAAAAGGAAAAGGAGGGAGAAAAAGATGGAAATAGAAGTGAACAGCTCGGCTCCGGAGCGGCAGCCAAAGTGCGCACGCGAATGGACACAGGGTAAAGCTTAGGTTACATAGGCCTGGTTATGTAGCAATTATAGGGATGCATATTTCCTGGTAGTAGCAGGGAATAGGTTGGTGACAATAGTCGGGAGTCCAGAGTTAAAGTCGGAGGTCCCGTGGAGGGGAAAAGTTGACATAGGTAGGATGGAGTCAACGTGGAGCATCGACGAACTGTTGTCCAAGTTCGGAGAAAGAAGTTGCAGATCAGTGAAGTCCAGAATCTATTTGAAAGGCAGAGAGTTGAAGGATGAAGGTTGTTGCCGTAGGAATGAGAATCGGTTGTGGTGCAGAAAGATGATGGCGAAGTTGACATGAAGTTGGAGGTCACCGTAGATCAGAAGCAGCGGAGAAAATGTAAAGCCACAAGCCAGTGACCAACAAAGCAGAAAAACCAGTCGAACGAGCGAACGAGAGAAACAGCCACAGTGGGAAAGATAATTTTTTAGCAGAACATTTTTGACAGCAAATGAGTCTTATGGTGTAATCCAGTGTAGTCCAGTGCAGCAACGTGGTCTTGATGTCCTGAGGAGTGCAGGAATTCGGAAATCAAATTTGAGAAGCAGAGAGCAGGGATGGGGGATGGGTATTGGAGGTTTAAAGCAGATAACTTGTAGTTAACTTGTAGCTAAAATGCACCAACTGATGGATCCAGGGGAACTTGAACAATGGAAACGAGGAGATTTGGGAAAGAAAGGGCGAAGGATGGCAGGAGATTCCCATGGATAGAAGTGAAGAGCTCCTTATGGAACTGCCAGCCTAGCGGAAGCCATCTGCCCTGTAATTTAAGTTGTATAAGGCTCGATCTAGGTTAGATGTCAGGAGGTAGTTCTTTTCCCAGAGAATAGTGGACCTCTGGAACAGGCTGCCGACCCGTGTGGTGGACACGGACTCGCTGAATTCCTTCAAGTGAGAGCTGGATTTGTTTCTGGCTGGGGCGGAGATCACCTCTTACTGAAGGTAGGTACTGCAGGGAATTCAGGGTCAGACTGTTATCACTCCTGGACTAGTTTCGATTGCCTAGATGGGTGGGAGAGGAATTTCCCAGATTTCCCCCCCCCCAAATTGGCCTGGGTTTTTATCTGATTATTTTGCCTCTCCCAGGAGATCACATGGTTTCGCAATTGTGTGGGACAGACTGCATGGGCTGGAGGGTCATTTCCTGTCCGTCAGTGTCCATATGTTCGTACGATAGTCTATGTATATGTGGGCAGGATATTCTGTGTCAATGAGGGCACGTTGGTCGTTGCCCGCCCTCGCCCCCCACCCCCAACCTTCCCCGCCACGGGTGGCCCCCTGGTTCTTGGAACTTCTCGCACAACAGTTTTGAGCATAACTTCTCAGCTTCAGGGGACCCAACCTTTATACGGTAAATGCAATAAGATTTTTAGACGTCGCGTGGCCAGACCTCCAGGAATACCTCCAACCAAAGTTAGCAAGCCTGTTCACGGCCCACATAGGTCTGTAGCTGTGGAGCCTCGCGGGGCCCAGCACAAAATTTAAATCCCCGTTTTCTGTCTTTGCTCACAAATCTCGGTGTTCCGATTTAGGATTTACCCACCATTGAGGTGACAGCGCTAAGGAAAGCCCTTCCCAAAATGTTGTTAGCCATGGCTCACTGGGTAACACTCTTGTCTCCAAGTCAGAAGTCTGTGGGTTCAAGTCTAGAGACTTGAGCACAGTGTCCAGGCTGCCACTTCAGCGCAGTACTGAGGGGGTGCTGCACTGTCAGAGGTGCCATCTTTCAGATGAGATGTTAAACTGAGACGCCGTCTGCTCTCTCAGGTGGATGTAAAAGATCCCATAACGCTATTTGAAGAAGAGCGGGGAAGTTCTCCCCCGCCCCCCGTGTCCTGGCCAATATTTATCCCTCAACCAACATCACTAAAACAGATGATCTGGTCATTTATCTCACTGCTGTTTGTGGGAGCTTGCTGTGTGCAAATTAGCTGCTGTGTTTCCCACATTATAAAAGTGATTCCACTTCAAACAAATACTTCATTGGCTGTGAAACACATTGTTGACATATTGAGGTCATGAAAGGCACTATTTAAATAAATGCAAGTCTTTTTTTTGCTTTCCAAACCTCCAGACCCTCAAAATTGAAAGAAACCAGTGAATAAATATAAAAATGCAAGTATTGCTGCTTTGCCTGGGATTTGGGGGTCACAGTTTGGACCCCCCTCCCCCGCCCCCCCTACCCCCACTCTAAGGCAACTGCTTCTGAAATAGACAATCTGAAGTGTCAACAAAAAGGATCAAAACGATGGGCCGGATTTTCCAATCGGAGGCTTCTTGCGTGCGGATGACTCCGATTGGAAAAAATCTACGAACTTACCTGCTGGCTCCGTAGGTCCCGACACTTCCGCTCCTGGGCCTCTCCTTGGTCCGTGAGCGCAGAGGCCCAGGTATCCCAGGGGGCGCAGGCGGTTGGCATGGAGCACGTGGGCCATGGGGAACCAATCAAAGAAGGGTCTCTACGCATGGATCTGTCAAAAGTGTGAATGGGGATCACTTCAAAAAGTTAAACATTAAATAATTTTTTTTAAAATCACGTATTTAAAATTACATTAAATTAAATATTTTAAACAAAAATTTAATTTTTTGAAAAAAATAATTAAAATTTTTTACAGGGCTAAAAATAAACTTACCTTTTTTAAAAGTATTTTTCAATTAAAAATGAGTGACATTTTTTTTATTTTTTTTTAACTCTTATGCTGGTAAAAGCAGGCCTTACACCTTTTACCAGGCGTAAGTTTTTTAAGGTTTTCAGCGGGCGGAGGTTGTGCAGAAAGTGGAACTCTCTGCCCGCGGAGGCCCTTCTCCCGGGCAGGTGGATGATCTGTCAAGAGAATTCTTGACAGATCGCAAGTGCCGGTTTTCAGCGCATGTCTTCGCACGCCTGAAACCGGCACTTGCAAGGCCCCTAAGGGTGCGTACACACGTCATACGCACCCGCGGGGGTCAGAAAATCCAGCCCGATATTTGCAAGAATCTGTAGGAAATAAAAATCCTGAAAATATTGGCAAGGCAGCACCGGCTCAGCCGAACGCAATTTTGAACTCTGAGGATTCCATTATCTCAGGCATCTATTGAAATATTTCAGACTCTTGGATTTGCCATCTGGATAACTGTTAGCTACCTATGCAAATTCATCATTCTGTCCCAAACGTTTTGTTGGTTACTGTGCTCCAAATTTTCAGAATTGGCCTGGATATGCTGAAAAGCATCAGAAAAACACACTCGCGCGCACTCATGCATACACACACGCGCACGCACTTACACATACGCACACTTGTATACACTCGTGCACACACACGCATGTTTATGTGCACTCTCGCACACGTGCACTCCAGCACACACACGTACACTCAGACACTCATACACACTCCGATATACGCACACGACACTCATACACACTCCGTTATACGCACACAACACTCGCACACTCATACACACTCCGATATACGCACACGACACTCGCACTCATACACACTCCGATATATGTACACAACACTCGCACACTCATACACACTCTGATATACGCACACGACACTTGCACACTCATACACACACTCATACGTACTCAATCACTCTTGCGTATGCGCCATCTTGCGCATACTCCATGCACACACACACATGCACTCCACACACTCCACACACTCCCCCCTCTCAAACACACACACAGAAGAATCCTTTCCATTCTTTTGGTCAGTTTAATGTTTTTAACATGGGCCAAGATAGACACAATTACTACCCAAAATGTGATACCTCACAGCACCGTTATTTCATTCAGAAGAGCCTCCAGGGTACGAGTTCACTGCAGAGTTTTATGTTTCAAGCTAACACTAGCAGCTCCAGGCAAAGAATGGTGCGATGACCTCCGAACCCCTTCCCCGCCAAGGATGCTGAGGTTAATTACTGCGGACTAACTCCCTCCCCTCTAGGCATGGGCTAACGCAGCACAGGCTGGGAGTGATCTTGGGAGCATCCTTGTCTGTGTAACTCTGCTACTCACTGGATGAAACTAGCCAGCCCAGCAGGCAAGAAGTATTTTACGTAGTTCAAACTGGGGAAAAGCAGTGCAATTGCTTGACTTCAACTGGATAGTTGCAAGTTCAAGTCCCACCTTAATTGGGTAAGGTTTTTAGGCTCTCAACTCTGCCATTCGCTGGAGTGCCAACCAAATACTGACCAGTTCACCCTGTTTAAATGATGCCCCCTTTACTACACCAAGGCTTCTTCGGCAGCACCTCCCAAACCCCCGACCTAGAAGGACAAGGGCAGCAGGCGCATGGAAACACCACCACCTCCAAGTCGCACACCATCCTGACTTGGTAATATATCGCCATTCCTTCATCGGCGCTGGGTCAAAATCCTGCACCTCCCTCCCTAACAGCACTATGGGAGCACCTTCACCACACGGACTGCAGTGGTTCAAGAAGGCTCACCACCACCTTCTCAAGGGCAACTAGGGATGGGCAATAAATGCTGGCCTTGCCAGCGATGCCCACATCCCATGAACAAATATTTAAAAAAAAATCACAGGGCAGCACCAACAACAGGCATCGATTGGCCTGTAGTCCAAGCTCTCCTGCCCTCTTCTCTGGGGGAGGATCATGGGGGCGGAGGTGGGGTGGTCATGGTGATTGGTAGACCGACCGGAGGGCGGTGTAGAGGACTCTGCATCCATAGTGAAAAAGAGACAATTGGGACTGGAGAACCTTAATCGTTAAAGTCATAGAATTAGGTGGATAGACACTGGGCAAACAGGGATGAAAGAATAGGATCAAGAAGAGACATTTTGTGGGACAGGAGCAAGCTGGAACAATCGGTTGACCAGGAAGAGTCTCTCACGAGACATAATTGTGAAGCGTGTCAGCCACGGCCCAGTGGTAGCACTCTCACCTCTGAGTCAGAAGGTTGTGGGTTCAAGTCCCACCCCAGAGACTTGAGCACATACTCCAGGCTGACACTGCAGTCTAGTGCTAAGGAAGTGCTGCACTGTCGGAGGTGCCGTCTTTCGGATGAGACGTTAAACCGAGGCTCTGTCTGCTCTCTCAGGTGTATGTAAAAGATCCCACGGCACTATTTCGAAGAAGAGCAGGGGAGATATCCCTGGTGTTCTGGCTAATATTTATCCCTAAATCAACATCACTAAAACAGATTATCTGGTCATTATCACATTGCTGTTTGTGGGATCTTGTTGTGTGTAAATTGGCTGCTGCGTTTCCTACATTACAACAGTGACTACACTCCAAAAAGACTTCATTGGCTTGGGACGTCTTCAGGCACTGTATCAATTTATTTATTTCCTTCCTTTCCTTCTTCCTACGTTAAACTGATACCCATTAATGCAGCCTCAGGCCAAACCCCTTTGAGTCTCTTCAACATCACAGTAAAACGATTGCTGTTTCCTTTAAAATGTTTTCTAAAATAATCCCTTTAAACCAGGGGGTAAGATTCAGAATGAAATCCGCCAGCGTGTTTTCTTCACACACCAGCAATACTTCAAAATGTTCTCTAATCTCTTGGTCCCAGAGCAGGTCAGGCAGCGTCTGTGGAGAGGGGAACCGTCAGATCAGAATGTAATGTTTGGTGTTTCTGTGAAATTAATCAGAAATTTCTTGAGTTTATTTCCCTCCATCGTTAATGAATAAAAACAAGACAATGAAAAACCCTGGAAATGTTAGTGACATGTTTATTCAGCGAAAGACTAGTGTGGCCAGTGTCCACAAAATAACCACAGAGTTAGTGCCGATATCGAGAGGGATTCCCAAGTTATTATGTGAGGTCACATTTCTGATTAATTTCACAGAAACACCAAACATAACATTCTGATCTGACTCTGTTTCTCTCTCCGCAGACGCTGCCTGACCTGCTGAGTGTTTCCAGCATTTTCTGTATTTGTAACATGAAAGCTCACTTTCAGTGTTCCATTGCTCAATCTGAGCTGAAATACGATTCATTTTACAAACAAACCAATTCATTTTTTTATTTGCTCTTGGGACTTGGGCAACAGTGACCAGGCAGTGCTTACTGCCCATCCCGAGTTGCCCTGAGGGCGTTCAGAGTCAGCCACATAGTGCGAGACTGGAGTCACACAGGCCAGACCGGGTAGAGATGGCTGGCTCCCTTCGCTGAAGGACAAAAGTGAACTGATTGGGTTCTTCCAGCAATCCAGCAGCTTTTGTGGTTATTTTAGAAACATAGAAAAATAGGAGTAGGAGTAGGCCATTCGACCCTTCGAGCCTGCTCCCCCATTCAATATGATCATGGCTGACCCTCTATCTCAACACCACATTCCTGCTCTCTCCCCATACCCCTTGATGCCTTTTGTGTCTAGAAAGCTATCTATCTCCTTCTTAAATATATTCAGTGACTTGGCCTCCACAGCCTTCTGTGGTAGAGAATTCCACAGGTTCACCACCCTCTGTGAAGAAATTTCTCATCTCAGTCCTAAATATCCTACCCCGTATCCTGAGACTGTGACCCCTCATTCTAGACCCCCCCAGCCAGGGGAAACATCCTCCCTGCATCCAGTCTGTTTAGCCCTGTCAGAACTTTATACCTTTCAATGAGATCCCCTCTCATTCTTCTAAACTCTAGTGAATACAGGCCTAGTCGACCCAATCTTTCCTCATACGACAGTCCTGCCATCCCAGGAATCAGTCTGGTGAACCTTCGCTGCACTCCCTCTATGGCAAGTATATCCTTTCTTAGGTAAGGAGACCAAAACTGCACACAGTACTCCAGGTGTGGTCTCACCAAGGCCCTGTAAAACTGTAGTAAGACATCCTTGCTCCTGTACTCAAATCCTCATGCAATGAAGGCCAACATACCATTTGCCTTCCTAACTGCTTGCTGCACCTGTATGTTTGCTTTCAGTGACTGGTGTACAAGGAGACCCAGGTCCCTCTGTACATCAACATTTCCCAATCTATCGCCATTTAAATAATACTCTACCTTTGCTTTTCCTACCAAAGTGGATAACTTCACATTTATCCATGTTATACTGCATCTGCCATGTATTTGCCCACATACTCAACTTGTCTAAATCGCCTTGACGCCTCTTTGCATCCTCCTCACAACTCACAATCCCACCTAGTTTTTTGTCATCAGCAAACTTGGAAATATTACATTTGGTTCCCCCATCCAAATCATTGATATATATTGTGAATAGTTGGGGCCCAAGCACTGATCCCTGCGGTACCCCACTAGTCACCGCCTGCCACCCCGAAAAAGACCCATTTATTCCTACTCTCTGTTTCCTGTCTGTTAACCAATTTTCAATCCATGCCAGTATATTACCCCAGTATTTTACCTGCTGCCAGCTCACAAAGGACCAGATTTATAGAATTCAGTGCCACAGAGGACTCCTGAGATGATAGCCCAGTACCATAACCACTAGGCTACCCAATCCAAATTCCCTCTCGAACCACGCTTGCTTTTCTGGCAGAGGCCAGGTGTCCTGCCTCTGTAGCTCTTTAACCAGCGATAGGACCTACACAGCACTGAGGTGTCCTATAAAGTAATTTATCTAGATGCCATTTATCTAGATTTCCAAAAGGCCTTCGATAAGATACCACATAATAGACTAATGAATAAGGGCAGAGAATCTGGAGTCGGGGACAAGTAGCAGAATGGATTGCTGGCTGGCTTCAAGACAGAAAGCAGAAAGTGGGAGTAAAGGGTAGCTATTCACAGTGGCAGAAGGTGGTGGTGTTCCACAAGGATTCAGTGCTGGGATCACTGTTGTTCACAATTTATATTAACGATTTAGACTTTGGAATGAAAAACACAATTTCTAAATTTGCGAATGACAGCAAATTGGGGGGGGGATAGTCAATACTGAGGGGGACTGCAACAAACTACAAGACATTAATAAATTTGCAGAATGGACATATAATTGGCAAATTAATTTCAATACAGATTAATGTGAAGTATTACATTTTGGTAAGAAGAATAGGGAGGTTGCATTTTACTTGGAAAATAAGATTCCAAATGGGGTAGAGGAACAAATCACTAAAAGTAGCGATGCAGCTTAATAAGGCCATAAAAGAGCAAACCAAGCACTCGGGTTTATTTCTAGAGGGATAGATTTGAAAAGTAGAGAAGTTATGCTGAACTTTTATCCAACCTTTGTTAGACCACACTTGGTGTACTGTGTGCAATTCTGGTTGCCATATTAGGAAAAGGAAACAGAGGCACTGGAGGGTGAAAAAAAGATTTACAAGGACGATACCAGAAATTCAAGGTTATACCCACCAGGAAAGGATGAACAGGCTGGGTCTCTTTTTCTCTTGAAAAGGGAAGGCTGAGGAGTGACCTAATAGAGGTCTTTAAAATTATGAAAGGTTTTGATAGAGTGGATACAGAGAGAGTGTTTCCACTTGTGGGGAGGAGCATAACTAGAGGCCATCAATAAGAACATAAAAACATAAGAAATAGGAGCAGGAGTAGGCCATTCGGCCCTTCGAGCCCGCTCCGCCATTCAATAAGATCATGGCTGATCTTCTACCTCATCTCCACTTTCCTGCACTATCCCCATATCCCTGATTCCCTTAATATTCAAAAATCTATCGATCTCTGTCTTGAATATACTCAATGACTGAGCCTCTACAGCCCTTTTCGGTAGAGAATTCCAAAGATTCACCACCCTCCGAGTGAAGAAATTTCTCCTCATCTCAGTCTTAAATGGCCAACCCCTTATTCTGAGACTGTGACCCCCTGGTTCTCGACTCCCTGCCAGGGGAAACATCCTCCCTGCATCTACCCTGTCAAGCCCTGTAAGAATTTTGTATGTTTCAATCAGATCACCTCTCATTCTTCTAAACTCTAAAGGATATAGGCCCATTCTACTTAATCTCTCCTCATAGGACAATCCCCCCATCCCAGGAACCAGTCTGGTGAACCTTCCTCTATGGTAAGTATATCCTTCCTTACGTAAGGAGACCAAAACTGTACACAATACTCTAGGTGTGGTCTCACCGGGGCTCTATATAATTGCAGTAAGACGTCTTTACTCTTGTACTCAAATCCTCTTGTAATAAAGGCCAACATACCATTTGCTTTCCTAATTGCTCGCTGTACCTGCATATTAACTTTCAGTGATTTGTGTACAAGGACACCCAGGTCCCTCTGAACACCAACATTTCCCAATCTCTCACCATTTAAAAAATACTCTGCTTTTCTATTTTTCCTTTCAAAGTGGATAACTTCACATTATATTCCATTTGCCATGTTCTTGCCCACTCACTTAGCCTGTCTATATCCCCTTGAAGCCTCCTTGCATCCTCCTCACAACTTATATTCCCACCCAGCTTTGTATCATCAGCAAACTTGAATATATTACATTTGGGCCCTCATCCAAATCATTGATGTACATTGTGAATAGTTGAGGTCCAAGCACTGATCCTTGTGGTACCCCACTAGTTACAGCCTGCCAACCTGAAAATGATCCGTTTATTCCTACTCTTTGTTTTCTGCCTGTTAACCAATCCTCAATCCATGCTAGTATATTACCCACAATCCCATGAGCCCTAATTTTGTTTAATAACCTCTTGTGTGGCACCTTATCAAATGCCTTCTGAAAATCCAAATACACCACATCCACTGGTTCCCCCTTATCTATTCTGCTAGTTACAATATAAGATAGTTGCCAAGAAATCAAATAGGGAATTCAGAAGAAACTTCTTTACCCAGAGAATGGTGAGAATGTGGAACTCGCTGCCACAGGGAGTGGTTGAAGTGAATAGTATAGATGCATTTAAGGGGAGGCTAGATAAGCATATGAGGGAAAAGGGAATCAAGGGTTATGCTATTAGAGTTAGATGAGGAAAAGCGGGAGGAGGCTCAAGTGGAGCATAAACGCCGGCATGGACTGGGTGGGCCGAATGGCCTGTTTCTGTGCCGTATATCCTGTGTAATAAAGGAAGAAAGACTTGCATTTATGTCGCACCTTTCACAAACTCAGGACATCCCAAAGCTCTTTACAGCCAATTAAGTACTTTTTGAAGTGTAGTCATTGTTGTAATGTAGGAAACACGGCAGCCAATGTGTGCACAGCAAGCTCCCACAAACAGCAATGTGATAATGACCAGATAATCTGTTTTACTGATGTTGGTTGAGGGATAAATATTGGCCAGGACACCAGGGAGAACTCCCCTGCTCTTCTTCCAAATAGTGCCGTGGGATCTTTTACATCCACCTGAGGGGACAGACGGGGTCTCGGTTTAACATCTGATCCAAAAGCTGGCACCTCCGGCAGTGCAGCACTCCCTCAGCACTGCACTGGGAGTGTCAGCCTGGATTATGTGCTCAAGTCTCTGGAGCGGGACTTGAACCCATGACCTTGTGAGGCGAGACTGCTACCACTGGGCCACAGCTGAGTATTGGGCTGAGTACTAGGATTGGGAGGTGGCTTGTCCTCACACACTTTCCCTCCCCTCCCATTCCACCTCAGCAAACATTACACATTCACCATTTGGTCACAACCCCACATTCTACCTCTCCATATAGATTTACAATGACACAATATTGCATTTGGCTAACTACAAAACAGTGCAACTACATTATCCAATATTTTACTAATCTACGATATAATTCGTATAGGAGATCTGTGTCTGAAGCCCAGTCTAGACTGACTTCCCATTCAGGTCTTCCCAGGAGACAAGATAATGTGCCTGTCTGGTC
This sequence comes from Somniosus microcephalus, assembly GCF_052327205.1. NCBI lineage: Eukaryota > Metazoa > Chordata > Chondrichthyes > Squaliformes > Somniosidae > Somniosus > Somniosus microcephalus. Next base: position 82,713,576 of record NC_140994.1, on the reverse strand, counting down.
TGTGGGAGAGTGAGGGGGAAATCGCTTCTCGGGCACTGCTCTAGCATGCCTCCTGGTGGCCGGACCTAGGAACGGCACAGACGCCAGCTACAGAGACATGCAGTGTAAACCATCAAAACCTTTCAATCAGAGTACAGTACTGATGCGGGGGACTAAACAGAAAGGAAACATTCACTGTATAATCTTAAACATTGTTGGTTTAATTAAGATGTGCAACATTCAAATCAAATATATAAAAAAAACACTCATTAAATATTTTCAGCAGGTGGATTTAATTTAAAACTAAAGCCTTAATTGAAAATGAATGCTGGAGCTGCAAATATTTAATCCATTTCATTTTTCACTGCAATCATCAAATTGAACAGCAGGTGGCACCATTGCAGCATCAGTGGCGGAATGGAGGTGCAGCCCTGGACAATCCAATCATATCTTGAATGATAGATGACTGGGAACTAATCACAGAGATGCATGAAGTTCACAGTTGCTTTGGGCTCAGTAAGGACACAAATGTTGCAACGTGAGCTTGGAACTCATAAGCTACTTATATTTCCTTAATTCCTTCTCCTTCTATCAGTTATTCTGTCAGAGGGGAGGCACAGTGTAAGTATAACGAATACAACTGCAGTGTTTAGCAGCTGACAGAAGGAAAGGTAAGTGGCTCCTGGGACACTTACTGGCTGGCCCCCACTAGCTGCTGGTGGGGGTATGAACAGGAGGGACGTGGGGATTTATTGTACGATAGCAAAATACTGCAGATGCTGGAAATCCGAAATAACAACAGAAAATGCTGGAAAAACTCAGCAGGCCAGGCAACATCCGTGGAGAGAAATTAGAGTCGACGTTTCGGGTTGAAAAAGGGTTAGACTGAGTTTTTCCAGCATTTTCTGTTGTTATATTGGGGATTTATTGTATTGAGGCAGAGCCGCTACCCTGCACTGTGTGGGTACAGCACATGGGGGCACCCACAAGCTGTGGTGCTGAATCACTCATCACGCTCATCCCCTTTTCCAGCCTCCGTAAACTTGAGTTCATCCAAAACTCTGCTGCCCTTATCCTAACTCGCACCAAATCCCGTTCGCCCATCACGTGTTTGCTGATGTACATTTCAAATTCTCATCCATGTGTTCAAATCCCTCCATAACCTCGCCCCTCTCTATCTCTGTAACCTCCACCATCCCTACAACCCTCCGAGATCTCTGCATTCCTCCAATTCAGGCCTCTTGAGCATCCCCGATTTCTTTCGCTCCATCATTGGTGGCCGAGCCTTCAGCTGCCTAGGCCCTAAGCTCTGGAATTCCCTCCCTAAACCTCTCCACCTCTCCTGTAAGACGCTTCTTAAACCCAACCTCTTTGACCAAGCTTTGTCACCTGTCCTAATATCTCCTTATGTGGCTCGGTATCAAATTTTGTCTGATTACACTCCTGTGAGGCGCCTTGGGACGTTTTACTATGTTAAAGGCGCTATATAAATACAAGTTGCTGTTGTTAATCTGGAACACAATTTTGTGCATCAGCCATGGCTCAGTGGGTATCACCCTTGCCTCTGAATCAGAAGGCTTTGGGTTCAAGTCCCACTCCAGAGACTTGAGCACAAAAATCTAGGCTGACACGCCAGTGCAGTGCTGTGGGAGTGCTGCACTGTCGGAGGTGCCGTCTTTCGGACAAGGCCCCATCTGCTCTCTCAGGTGGACGTAAAAGAACCTATGGCACTATTTCGAAGAGGAACAGGGGCGTTATCTCCAGTGTCCTGGCCAATGTTTATCCCTCAATCAACGTCACTAAAACAGATTATCTGGTCCATTATCACATTGCTGTTTGTGGAAGCTTGCTGTGCATAAATTAGCTGCCACGTTTCCCTACATTACAACAGTGACTACACCTCAAAAAGTACTTCATTGGCTGTAAAGTGCTTTGGGACATCCGGTGGTCGTGAAAGATGCTATATAAATGCAAGTCTTTCTTGTGGTTAGTATAAGGCATCCTATGTGCGAGTGTGCCAACATGCAGTGCAGGATATCAGATATGAAGAACCTCCCATTCTCAGGCCGGGCACCTCGGAGATGTATTGTGTCCCTCGTGATAATTTAAAGTGAATCATACACCTGGGAAATTCCACAAGATGAATTTTTGGTTTCATATGAAGTTTATTTAGCTGAATTTTAGCTACACATTTAAAAAATCTTTCACAGAATTCATGTTAGATGAAGTAAACTTGCAGAACCTTATAGCTGCAATGGAGCATCTTAGTAGATTTAACAATGCAGGTTGAGATTTTCAAGGTTGTAAAGTAATCTCATGGTTTGAATTAGCAGGAATTTTATTTGATTGAGCGTTCCCATGCAGAACTGCACATCAACAAATCACAGGCACAGCGATGAACAAAGTCACTGTGAGTGCGATTTCCCAGTGTGCGGACCAGCTGGGCAAGGGTCTGAGCTGGGAGTGCGAAAGTGGAAAATGCACCCTCCATCAGCTGAAACCCACGATCAGATGCTGCTAAATCAGAAATGTCAGCTATTCTGTGTTTATCAAATCAAATTAACTATTGAAACCTACAAAATATGCAGAAAAACTAAACACTTCTATTATAAATCACTTAAAACTGGAAAAAGGTGTCCTTCATGTTACCAGCTGAGGTGCAAGGGGAGAGTTTCTATTTTGCCACTCCTAGCAGGTGCCCCTAAGATGAACAGATGGAATATCGCGGACTGGAGGACGTGCAATATCCCAATGTGCTCCTGACCCGTGCCCAGGTGGAAAATTTCCTCTGTAGTTTCATTAAATGACAGATCCGTATACCAAAAACTACAAACAAAATTCAGGCATCCCTTGCGCCCAACATTCAAATGGCAATAGTGTAGTGTTTATGTTACTGAACTAGTAATACAGAGGCTTGGACTAATAGTCCAGAGAATGTGAGTTCACCGTGGTAGTTTGAGAATTTAAATTCAGTCTTTTAAAAAAAAAAATCTATCATCATTAAAAGTGACCGTGAAGCATCTGGGAATGGGGAGCTGGTTCACTGCCCTTTAGGGAAGGAAACCTGCCATCCTTACCTGGTCTGGTCTATATGTGACTCCAGTCCCACAGCAACGTGGTTGACTCTGAGCTGCCCTCTGGGCATGCAAGCTACTTAGTTGCATCAAACAGGATGGGTAATAAATGCCAGCCTTGCCAGCAACACCCACACCAAGAATGAATTTTAAAAATTGATTTCCGTCCATGTTTCCTCACCCTGTGAGTTTTTCCAATACATCCATGCCTCTCCATTCCCAGCTCCCCCTCCCCACATGCTCTGCGTTCAATCCTTTCCTCCTCATTGCAAACCAGTCCGAGACTTCGTCCTGCAGGGCCTTGGCTGGAGAGGGTGTGTGACGTGTGGAGATGTCGGGAGAAAGTGCTGCTGAACTGTGGAAATGATTTTTAATATTTATATCTGAACTGTGAACAAAACAACCTGCATTTATATAGCACCTTTAACATAGTAAAATGTCCCAACAGGACATGTTTCAATGGACACCATCTTCAGGAAACAAGTCTGAGTTTGTTTACATACACAATATAACAGATCACACGACACAAGCACAACAAAAATGGTGCCCGGCTCCTGATCCTCCCCAAACAAAGTGGCAAACATTTTGTGAACACTTTTGAGATCTACCCTCGCTATCATCTAGTTTCGAAACAAATGGCCGGCTCTGTAAGCAGCGTGTTCTGCTGGCCTGCAGTCTTTAGGGAAAGGCCGACAGCTCCTCCTGTCGCACGGCTCAGGGCTTTTTCAGTTTGCTGATTCTCGCGGTGTAGGCCTCTTCCTGTTTGTGCAGCTTTTCATTTATCTCAGTCTGTGGAGACAATGGGAAAGGGCTAATAAAGAGACCGTCATATAGGGCACTGTCTCTTTTACATTTGGGTTTGGTAACAGGTTTACAGCAGTCAACAGCCTTTGCCCTCCCACCTTCCTGTTTTTCACTCTTGGGGGAGATGGCCCTGTCTGTATGTGATAACTGTTTATCTTACAGATTACACCCCCCCAATGTATATTATATCCACTGTGAGCAGGAGGTATAAGGAAGTGAACGTTCAGATTAACTATTACTCATGTACTGTAAAGGAGAGATATACCGGCATTAATTGATACTCAGGCAGGGCAACATGAAGACAACAAATCACTGCAAGTACTGAGAGGTTACGTGTCCAAGCACAATATGACTTGAGAATAGGACATGAGTATTATGTGCGGAGCGCTTCCCCTCCAAATATATGTCAGCAGCCATGCAGCCTACTCATTTTAATTCAAAGTTCCTTAATTCAAATTATCTGTTAAATTTGAATCGAAATAGTGCAAAAAAAAACCCTCCTGTGCTGTTTTATGCAAATTGCTTAATTTGAGCTACTGGATAATTTGACTTTTTTTGATCAAAAACCACATTGAATTAATGGGGTAGACAACTGTGCTCGGCTATTAAACTCCGACAAACCCCAAAGACACGTACACACATCTCAATGAGAAGTCGGCAGCAGCAAGAGTAAAACTGCTGATTGCACCGATTGGATTCTCAAACCATATTTGATGAGGGCAGTAAAACTTAAAATACAAGATCACCTAGAAGTGGGAGATAAAAATTCATACACCTGAACCAAACAAGCCTATGTGCAATGTAAGAGGGCTAAATGGAATGAAAATTCTATCAATTTATGTGATTGCTGTGTGTGTTAGTTTCTACAGAGTGCCCGGTACGGTCAGACGGCACAGGGTGCCCGGTACGGTCAGACGGCACAGAGCGCCCGGTACGGTGAGATGGCACAGAGTGCCCGGTACGGTCAGACGGCACAAGGTGCCCGGTACGGTCAGACGGCACAGGGTGCCTGGTACGGTCAGACGGCACAGAGTGCCCGGTACGGTGAGATGGCACAGAGTGCCCGGTACGGTCAGATGGCACAAGGTGCCCGGTACGGTCAGACGGCACAGAGTGCCCGGTACGGTCAGACGGCACAGGGTGCCTGGTACGGTCAGACGGCACAGAGTGCCCGGTACGGTGAGATGGCACAGAGTGCCCGGTACGGTCAGACGGCACAAGGTGCCCGGTACGGTCAGACGGCACAGAGTGCCCGGTACGGTGAGACGGCACAGAGTGCCCGGTGTGGTCAGACGGCACAGAGTGCCCGGTACGGTCAGACGGCACAGAGTGCCCGGAACTTTGAGATGGCACAGAGTGCCCGGTACGGTGAGATGGCACAGAGTGCCCAGTACGGTGAGACGGCACAGAGTGCCCGGTACGGTCAGACAGCACCAAGTGTCCGGTACGGTCAGACAGTAGAGTGCCCAGTACGGTCAGACGGCACAGAGTGCCCGGTACGGTCAGACGGCACAGAGTGCCCGGAACGGTGAAACAGCACAGAGTGCCCAGTACGGTGAGACAGCACAGAGTGCCCGGTACGGTCAGACAGCACAGTGTGTCCGGTAAGGTCAGACAGTAGAGTGCCCAGTACGGTCAGACGGCACAGAGTGCCCGGTACGGTCAGACGGCACAGAGTGCCCGGTACGGTCAGACGGCATAGAGTGTCCAGTACAGTCAGATGGTAGAGTGTCCGGTATGGTCAGACGGCACAGAGTGTCCAGTACGGACAGATTGTACAGAGTGCCCGGTACAGTCAGACGGTACAGAGTGTCCGGTACGGTCAGACGGCACAGAGTGCCCGCTAAGTATATGCTCTGTGAAAGCAGTGAGTTTTATGTTCCCCTTTCTTCATTCAGTTACTTGTGCACATATATATTAAACAAATACATCACGGACTCCACCTAGTGGCCATTAGTTTCACTTGCCTGACTTGAGATTTATTTCACAAATTGATTTAAGGATGAGCAGTGACCGATGCAGCAGGTTTTATACGGCAATCGTGGTCGAGTGAATTAATGCAAAAGGCAGCTGTCAGCTGCTCTGTTTAGCTCAGATTCCCTCACTGAGAACATGGATGGGCCATCATTTACTAAAAGCATTAACAGCTGCCTCACAACAAACCACTGCTAGTTATTACTGCAAAATATTTCTGTTCTCAGTTTTTCCACCGGCAAGAATTCCAGCTTTGCTCTTAGAAGCATATCTTACTCTGAATCTTTCGGTACATAACAGGAGTTACTATTTAATTCTGCTCTTCATCTTTATACCCAAGTGTCTTCTCCAGAATTGGCATTGACTTCAGGAGATCGATGCTTAGCCGGTGCTGGTGCTGCAGTGTTAATATTGGGAGGGCACCACCAACGCAATGTTGGAAAGTTATTGCCTTTGTCAGGCAAGATCCAATTTCTGGGCACCGCACCTCAGGAAGGATATATTGACCTTGGAGGGGGTGCAGCACAGATTCTCTAGAATGATGCCGGGGCTCAGAGGGTTAAATTATGCTGACAGGTTGCATAGACTAGGCTTGTATTCCCTTGAGTTAAAAAGATTGAGGGCTGATCTGATCGAGGTATTTAAAATGTTAAAAGGATTTGATAGGGTAGATATAGAGAAACTATTTCCTCGGGTGGGGGAATCAAGAACGAGAGGGCATAATCTTAAAATTAGAGCCAGGCCGTTCAGGAGTGAAATCAGGAAACACTTTTCCATACAAATCTTGAATCTCTCCCCCAAAAGGCTGTGATGCTGGGGTCAATTGGAGCTTTCAAAACTGAGATTGATAGATTTTTGTTAGAGAAGAGTATTAAGGGATTTGGAGCAAAGGCAGATAAATGGAGTTGAGGTACCGATCAGCCACGATCTAACCGCTCGAGAGGCTGAACAGCCAGCTCCTGTTCCTAAGGTTCCTATGTTCTATTTCAGCTAGGGTCAGTCACAATTTGAATAGCGGAGTCAAGGGCTCATTTCAGAGCAAGAGGTGTGGCTTGTGAAAAACTGGCTCCAGCAAAACAGGAAACCCAGTGAATTTTGTGGCATGGCTTTTGAGACGGGGGAGACTGGTCTCGGCTGCTCTTTGACACCAGCCACTAGTGGAGAGGCAAATGGATGGACAAGTACAGAACCTGGTGTCAGCTGTGACTCAGTTGGTAGCACTCTCTCCTCTGAGTCAGAAGGTTGTGGGTTCAAGTCCCACTCCAGAAACTTGAGCACAAAAATCTAGGCTGACCCTCCCAGTGCAGTGCTGAGGGAGTGCTGCACTGTTGAAGGTGCCGTCTTTCGGATGAGACGTTAAACTGAGTCCCCGTCTGCCCTTACGTGGACGTAAAATAAAAGATCCCATGGCACTATTTCGAAGAAGAGCAGGGGAGTTCTCCCCGGTGTTCTGGCCAATATTTATCCCTCAAACAATGTAACAAAAACAGATTATCTGGTCATTATCATGTTGCTGTTTGTGGGAGCTTGCTGTGCGCAAATTGGCTGCCACATTACAAGCGACTACACTTCAAAGCTGTAAAGCGCTTTGGGACGCCCGGTGGTCATGAAAGGCGCTAAATAAATTTAAGACTTTTTTTCTATTGTTATACAAGTCTTGTGATATAATTGCCATGGGACTCATTGAAAAGGACCCTGAAATAACTGAAATGGGTTGATACGTTTTCATGGATACTGTAATACAAAACCAATTTCATGGAAATCAGGTCATCCCTCACAAGGCTCCCGTCATCTACTGGCTAGACAGGGAGGAAATAGCATCCGTTTTAAAATAACCATGAGAGTTTTGAGGCCCGTTTACATTTGTGAAGTTTGTGGGCACTTCAGTTAGCAACTGCATTGAGTAGCAGGCAGTTGTGGAGCATTAACCTGCTGTGTTAAGAGCACTATGGCCAATACCCAGAGATTGTCCTTGGCTGAGGCTGGGTGAGGTTGGCCAGTGTGATCTTCGATCCAATGCGGAATGTTATGAAGCTGAACTTAAAACAAAGAGAAGGAAAGACCATCCTTGTTGCCGCAGAGACACACTGATATAGTGGCTGCAAAAAGCTCCGGGTCCGACTCTGCTCCTATTACATGGGTATGAGGGTATTGCTGAATTGAGAGGAGTGCAATCCGATCATTAAATGCAGCATAGAAATAACAAGAAAAATTGGACATCGCCGGGGCATTGGCTTGTAGGGATACCTGGAGCTGTGAGGGAAGAATCCCAGCCCCCAGTGACAGGTCTGTCCTTCCAAAACCCATTAAAGAACCTGATTGCCTGGTCAATCAGCAAAGGTACTCTGGACACCAACGCCCCTCCAGAACCTTCTTCCCCGTTACTTTCCTCTGATCCCATCCCTTCTTCCCCGTTACTTTCCTCTGATCCCATCCCTTCTTCCAATCGCACCCCCTGCCGTGTTTTCACTATCCCCTCTGACCTTCTCCTCTCTGACCCCGAACGATCAGTCCTCAGCAAAGGCCTGAGCTTCATCCCCTTACGCCCCCACCTCAATGAATTTCGAGCTCGGCACGATGCTGAGCTCTTTTTCCGTCGCCTTCATCTCCGTGCTCACTTCTTTGGCCAGGAGTCTTCCCCCCGCACAGCTGACCCTTTCTCCCGCTTTTTAAATTCTTGTTCTACTTGGACCCCTCCCCCTGGCCTCTTACCCTCTCTAGATCTTTTCATCGCTAACTGCCGATGTGACATCAGCCGTCTCCATTTCTCTGCTCCCCTCTCTCACTCCAACCTACCTCCCTCTGAACTTGCAGCACTCCATTCTCTCCGATCCAACCCTAACATTATCATTAAACCTGCTGATAAGGGTGGTGCTGTTGTTGTTTGGCGAACCGACCTCTACCGTGCGGAAGCTGAACGCCATCTCTCCAACACCTCCTCCTACCTCCGCCTGGACCATGACCCCACTAGCAAACATCAAGCCACTGTTTCCAAGACTGTCACTGACCTCATCTCCTCTGGAGATCTTCCCTCCATGGCCGCCAACCTCATAGTCCCCCAACGCTGCACAGCCCGCTTCTACCTCCTTCCCAAGATCCACAAACAGGACTGCCCTGGTAGACCCATCGTTTCAGCCTGTTCTTGCCCCACGGAACTTATCTCTTCCTATTTCGACTCTATTTTTTCTCCCCTTGTCCAGTCTCTTCCCACCTACATTTGCGACTCTTCCGACACCCTCCGTCACTTTAACAGTTTCCAGTTTCCTGGCCCCATCCGTCTCCTTTTCACTATGGACGTCCAATCCCTCTACACCTCCATCCCCCACCAGGACGGCCTTAGGGCGCTCTGTTTCTTCCTTGAACAGAGGCCCAACCAGTCCCCATCCTCCACCGCCTGGCTGAACTTGTTCTAACATTGAATAATTTCTCCTCTGACTCCACTCACTTCCTCCAAATTAAAGGTGTTGCTATGGGAACCCGCATGGGCCCTAGCTATGCCTGCCTGTTCACGGGACATGTGGAACATTCTTTGTTCCAGTCCTACTCAGGTCCCCTCCCTCACCTCTTTTTCCAGTACATCGATGACTGTATTGGTGCCGTTTCCTGCTCTCGCCCTGAACTGGATAAGTTCATTCACTTTACTTCCAATTTCCACCCTGCCCTCACCTTCACATGGTCCATCTCCGACTCTTCCCTTCCCTTCCTTCACTTCTCCGACTCCATTTCTGGCGATCGGCTTTCAACAAACATCCACTACAAGCCCACCGACTCCCACAGCTACCTGGACTACACTTCCTCCCACCCCGCTTCCTGTAAGGACTCTATTCCATTCTCCCAGTTTCTCCGTCTCCGCCGTGTCTGTTCTGATGATGCCACCTTCCATACTAGTGCTTCTGACATGTCTTCCTTTTCCCTCAACCGAGGATTCCCCTCTACCGTGGTTGACACGGCCCTTGACTGTGTCCGTTCTATTTCCCGCACTTCTGCTCTCACCCCTGCCCCTCCCTCCCAGAACCACGATAGGGTTCCCCTTGTCCTCACCTTTCACCCCACCAGCCTCCACATTCAACGGATCATCCTCCGCCATTTCCGCCACCTCCAACGTGATCCCACCACCAAACACATCTTCCCCTCACCTCCCCTTTCAGCATTCCGAAGGGACCGCTCCCTCTGCGACACCCTGGTCCACTCCTCAATCACCCCCAACAGCCCTGCTCCTTCACCTGGCACCTTCCCGTGCAAGCGCAGGAGATGCAACACATGCCCTTTTACCTCCTCCCTTCCCACTGTCCAGGGCCCCAAACACCCCTTCCAGGTGAAACAGCGATTTACTTGTACTTCTTGCAATCTAGTATACTATATTCGCTGCTCACGATGCGGTCTCCTCTACATTGGGGAGACCAAACGCAGATTGGGCGACCGCTTTGCGGAACACCTCCGTTCAGTCCGTAAGGGTGACCCTGAGCTTCCGGTCGCCTGTCACTTTAATTCACCGCTTCACTCCCACTCTGATCTCTCTGTCCTCGGGCTATTGCATTGTTCCAGTGAAGCTCAACGTAAGCTCGAGGAACAGCACCTCATCTTTCGATTGGGCACTTTGCAGCCTGCCGGACTCAACATTGAGTTCAACAATTTCAGATAATTATCCCTGCCCCTATTTTTCATGCAGTATGATTTTTGCCATTCCCATTTGCAACATTTTATCTTTCCTGCCTCTTACAAAAGTACAGGATGTTCTTTCTATTTCTTCCTCCCCTCCTAACCCCCCCCCCACCCTGTCTCTGCAACTGCTTAATATCTGTTACATCTCCAGCTTTTTCCAGTTCTGATGAAGGGTCCCAGACCTGAAACGTTAACTCTGTTTCTCTCTCCACGGATGCTGCCTGGCCTGCTGAGTGTTTCCAGCATTTTCTGTTGTTGTTTCACATAGAACTGGAACTCTTTCTATGGAAAATACTAATTAAATATGCAGAGTAACTACATACTTCAACTTATAACTTGTGGTTAAATCGCTCCATGGCCTCAAACCCCTGTAAACTCCTTCAGCACTACACCTCCCATCCAAATTCTCCCTTCCTTGTACTTCAGACTCTTGTGCATTCAACCCCTCCCTTCATCCCGTCACTGGCAGCCATGCTTTCAGCCACCAAGGCCCCACACTTTAGAATTTCTTCCCTAAACCCTTCGAGCTCTTCTTCCATTCTTCACTCAAGCATCTCCTTAAAACACAACACTTTAACCAAGCTTTTGGCCAACCCTCCTAATCTCTTCTTTGGCTCGACATCCACATTTGGTCACCTTACACTTCTGTGAGGCACCTTGGGATGCTTTTCTACATTAAAGGCGCTATATAAATGCTAGTCACTTGGCTACACCACTAGCTTGCAAACAACCCTGTAGGGGAAGTCCACTGATCCTTGCTTGTAGTAGGGAGCCATGCTCAATGGGAGTGCAAGTCGGAGCTAGGACTACAACACAGTAGTGCCAATCCTCCAACCTGCGCTCCCTTTGAACGCAGCCTCTGACCGGGAGCAGAAGACTGGTGAATTTAGCCTTATCTCACAAGTAGAAACTTTTGCTACTTCACATAAATGAAAGATGAAATCACTTCATAAAATGAACATGGAGGTTGGGTGGGTTAAACAGATTAGGAAATACTTTGGCAGATAATACAACCACACTTAGCAATGATGATAAGAGTCACAACTGACAGCTTATTTAATTTGTAGCTGTGCACAGCCTCCAATAAAACCCATTTCAATTTATTTTGGCTGTACAGCATATATTCAAAATATGTTGCCTGCTGCCAAATTTTCAATTAAAATCCCATGGTTATTTGTTCCTTTGAAGAGACTATATTGCTAAATAATACTGAAGTTCATGGAAAGCAAGTCTTTAAATTTGGTAATAATTAGTATGTGTGCGTACATGTGTCTTGAGTGGAACCCTTTGATGGTAAAGTCTTGTTTGGCACAGTAACATTTTACTGTAACAGCTACAACAGCAGCTTGCATTTATATAGCATCCCTAATGGAGATGATGGGAGAGGAAAGCGTGGGGCTTAGGCAGCTGGATATCAATCGTGGGGCAACGGGAGGGGAGATGCCCAAGAGGCTGAAGACTGAGGAATGGAGAGATCAAGGGAGGGGGTGGGTAGTTTGTAGGGCTGAAGAGGTTACAGAGATATGGGAAGGGCAAGGCCATGGAGGGATTGGAACACAAGGACAATAATTTTAAACCAGAGGTGTTGGAGGAGCAGGAGCCTCAATATTAGGAAGGGGCTGACGGCCAGTTTAATTAAAAGAAAAACTATGGTGGAGTTACAGTAACCAGCCAGCTTTGGATGAATCTGCTACATTCTAGGCATTGATCCAAAGAGTTGTTCAAAGACACACAAATTGAAAATGGTGTTGAGTTCTGTTTCTTTAGGTACTGATCCAGAGTGAAAGCGACTATAAGCTTTCCAAGAAGGATAGCACTCCTCCAACTGACTGTTTTCTGCAGCTGTGACTTGAAGGAACATTAAAAAAAAATACCATTAGGAAACATGGTCTGTCTACTAATGCCCGATTCAGTGATGTGGAAAGAGCCTCTTGCAAGGCCCAAGGCACACTAGCAGAGCAATGGGATGGCTTTATTGGATGCTGCAAGGCCAGCTCATCAATCTTAGTTAAACACACTACCTGTGCTGCTTAGGGCTTGCCCAGAGAGTGTCACTAAGGGGCAGGGGGGCTGCTTGGAAAAATTTAAAGGCACGCAGCCACTTAACGTTAAGTGACATTTTGGGATGGGGGGGGGGGAAATGATTTAAAAAAGTTATCAGCAGTTTGAAATGAGTGCACAAGGAGAATAGAGCAAACATAGAAACATAGAAGACAGGAGCAGGAGTAGGCCATTCGGCCCTTCGAGCCTGCTCCGCCATTCAATGAGATCATGGCTGATCATCCAAATTCAGTACCCTGTCCCTGCCTTCTCCCCATATCCCTTGATCCCTTTAGCCTCAAGAAATATATCCAACTCTTTCTTGAATATATTTAATGAACTGGCCTCCACCGCCCTCTGTGGCAGAGAATTCCACAGGTTCACCACTCTCTGGGTGAAGAAGTTCCTCCTCATTTCAGTCCTAAATGGCTTACCCCTTATCCTTAGACTATGACCCCTGGTTCTGGACTCCCCGGCCATCCGAAACATCCTTCCTGCATCTAGTCTGTCCAGACCTGAGAATTTTATAGGTTTCGATGAGATCCCCTCTCAATCTTCTAAACTCCAGTGAGTATAAGCCCAATCGACACAATCTCTCCTCATACGTCATTCCTGCCATCCCAGGTATCAGCCTGGTGAATCTTTGCTGCACTCCCTCCATGGCACGAACGTCCTTCCTCAGGTAAGGCGACCAAAACTGCACACAATACTCAAGGTGCGGTCTCACCAAGGCCCTGTACAACTGTAGCAAGACATCCTTGTTCTTGTACTCGAACCCTCTTGCTACGAAGGCCAACATACCATTTGCCTTCTTAACCGCCTGCTGCACCTGCATGCTTACCTTCAGCGACTGGTGCACAATAACACCCAGGTCTCTTTGCACTTCCCCTTCTCCCAATCTATTGCCATTCAAATAATAATCTGCCTTCCTGTTTTTGCCACCAAAGTGGATAACCTCACATTTATCCACATTATAGTGCATTTGCCATGTTTCTGCCCAATCACCCAACCTGTCCAAATCGTACTGGAGTTTCACGACATCCTCCTCACAGCTTACCCTCCCACCCAGCTTTGTGTCGTCTGCAAATTTGGAGATATTACATCCAATTCCCTCGTCCAGATCATTAATATATATTGTGAATAGCTGGGGTCCTAGGACCGATCCTTGCGGTACCCCACTAGTCACTGCCTGCCACTCGGAAAACGACCCGTTTATTCCAACTCTTTTCTTTTTGTCCGCCAACCAGTTCTCTATCCAAGTCAATACCTTGTCCCCAATCCCATGTGCCTTAATTTTGCACGCTAATCTCTTATGTGGGACCTTATCGAAAGCCTTCTGAAAGTCCAAATACACCACATCCACTGGTTCTCCCTTATCTATTTTACCAGTTACATCCTCAAAAAATTCCAGTAGATTAGTCAAGCATGATTTACCTTTTGTAAATCCATGTTGACTTTGTCTGATCCTGTCACTGCTTTCCAAGTGCTCTGCTATTACATCTTTTATAATAGACTCCAGCATTTTCCCCACTACCAATGTCAGGCTTACCGGTCTATAATTCCCCGCTTTTTCTCTACCGCCTTTTTTGAATAGTGGGGTAACATTAGCTACCCTCCAATCCATGGGTACCGTTCCAGAGTCTATCGAGTTCTGGAAGATGACCAGCAATGCATCTACTATCTCTAGGGCCACTTCCTTAAGTACCCTGGGATGTAGACCATCAGGCCCTGGGGATTTATCGGCCTTCAGTCCCATCAATTTTTCTAACACCATTTCCCTACAAATACTGATTTCTTTCAGTTCCTCCCTTTCATCAGACCCTATGTTCCCCGACATCTCTGGGAGGTTATTTGTGTCCTCCTTTGTGAAGACAGAACCAAAGTATGTATTTAGTTGGTCTGCCATTTCCTTGTTTCCCATTATAAATTCCCCTGATTCTGACTGTAAGGGACCTACGCTTGACTTCACCAATCTTTTTCTCTTCACATATCTATAAAAGCTTTTACAGTCAGTTTTTATGTTCCCTGATAGCTTACTCTCATATTCTATTTTCCCTTTCTTAATTAATCCCTTTGTCCTCCTTTGTTGACTCCTAAACTGCTCCCACTCCTCAGGTGCAAAAGACGCAGAACTTGGCCAGGTATTCATTTAAATATATTTCTTGTTGAAGGCGACTTGGAATGAGTGATAAGCATAGAGGTTTAGGAGTTTGGTGACTTTAGCAGTCATTGGCAATCGTGAAGGCTGTCTGGACAGCACAACTATCACTACTTTTTGTGTGAAGTACAGCTTGTGAATGTGAAGAGGGTTTTCCTCACACTTGCTAAGGTAAGTGTGCCCATGGGTTGCAGAGTGCAGTCCATCTCGGGTGTAGTCTCACTTCTTTAGCACCTTCTCTTTTCTTCTCCCCTTTCTCCAAATAACAGACATTAAAGGATTCCAACTGAAATGCCTATATTGCAAGTTATAATTGCAGTATCTGAATATCTGAGCCAAAATGATTGGCCCAAATTTACAAAAATAACCTGACAGAAAAAAAGAGCTACCAAAATATCCTTATTTAAATTGTACCAATTCTAAATGACCAGTCTCCCTTTAAATGTTGACTTCCTGTCAGTGCAGACCAGTCCTCCCTGGATTCCTGCTTTATACTGGTGGCAGCAGCACGGTGCATTGCTGGTGAACATCACAGGAAATTGTGTCTCGGCAAAAATGTCAGTCAATTTGTACACAACAAGGTCCCACAAATAGCAAATGAGCTGAACAACCAGTTAATCTGTTCTTTTGGTGGTGCTGGTTGAGGGAAGAGTGTTGGTCAGGACTGCGGGAGAACTTGTCTTTATAGCGGTACTGGGATCTTTCATGCCCATTTGAACAGGCACAATGGAGAATGCCCCCAGTAGTGCACTTAAGTGTCAGTGGAGACTGTCCTGGATCGGACTTGAATCCACAAGCCATTTGACTCAGCCCTTGCTAAAGGCCTACCAGCAACACACAATAAAACACGATTCAAATATGTGAAGAGCACTTTTTAAACACACAACACTTCCTAAGGGTGAATGAAAAAGAACTGCTGAATGATTGGTAAGGCATGGCTTATACAAGGAGCATCAACACCTAACTTGCAATTGAATTTGCTGTTTGAAAAATTCTAGCACACGTGTGTAGGGCCTAATTGTGTATGTGTGCAGGTGTATCTGCACATGGCTACATGTGTGTGTATACATCTGTGGGTGTGTGTGAGATATCAATAAATGTGGCATAAAAGTTTTTTCTTGCCTTTAGTGTATTTACATTTCAGGCTGTTACGCTGAATCATCATTAACTGTAGCCCAATTCAACTCTCAAACTGCCATGAATCTCAGTTTACATTTTGTTGTATCGGTGAGAGTTTGCAACTAATGGTATTTGATCTGCTTCAAAGAGGGCTTAAGAGTCACAAAGTTCTTTGTTGCAAAGTTACAATAGGATTGTTCTTAAATGAATGACTGATTAATTAGCATGGGTTATTGACATGTAAATTTAAGGGTAGGTACAGGGACCGGACGACTAACCGTTTTCTGTTAGCCTTGGTTAGGGAATTGCAAGCGTCTGAGCTAAACTGCAGTGCTTAAGTTCTCCATCTTGTGTTTCACAGCAATAAACGTGAAGAATTTGTTCAGATAGGTTCAGCCGCTAGTACATTGGCTGTTTCAGGATACAGAACAAGATGTGACTTGGACAGAAGCAAGTTTGGTGCTTTTGAAAAAAATTGTTAGCATACTGGTTGATTTCCTGTGGCAATGCTCACAGGTAGTTTGGAGCACGACTGTAATGTTTAGCTACAGAAAATGCTGGAAAAACTCAGCAGGCCAGGCAACGTCCGTGGAGAGAAATTAGAGTCAACGTTTCGGGTCAAAACCCTTTATCGTGTAATGTTTAGCTGTCAACCTGGCCTGCCCCTTTAAGAGCACTGTGCAGTTACTTGGTGTGGGGAAGTGGTTAAAATAGGTCTCGAGGTTAATTAGAGGCTAGCTGTTGCTTTTGGATGTTTCTCGAGATTGACAGCTTGCTGGGTTTATTTTTCTCAACAATCCCTCCAGGTTATCTGAACGTCAGAACAAAAACTGCAGGAAATCACTGGATTTCTTTCTCTTTTGCTAGAAGGTTGTACAAAACATCTAACAAATCACAACTGAACAAATTGGGATGTCTGGAAAGTGATGGATGCTTTCAAAACTTTTATACAAATAGCATTTGAAGCTTGATGTTATTTTGATATAACTTCCAAAATGTCACACTATGTAAGCGTTTCCAGCTGTTAATTTTGTTGAAATTTAAAGAGGTGAAACTTGGACACATTAAATAATTCACTAGCTTTTGAACTGGATAGTAATCATCAAAATGGGTGGATTTTACAAATGAGTACTGCTGGCAAGAGCTTCGTGTAGTGAGAGCGCACATCAAGAGTGCGGGTATGGTGGTTAGTGCACTCTGCACAAATCTCCAGTCAATTTTCCATCCATTAGAGGCACAAAATCGTGCAGGGCATTTTGATATTGTCATTGCGTTTCCTATAACCAAGTCCAGATCATTTATATATTGAGAAAAGCAATGGTCCCAATACTGAGCCCTGTGGGGCAGGACTCTCTGATAAACATCCACTAACCATTACTCGGTTTTCTGTCCTTTAAACAACTTTCTGTATATGCTGGCTCACTCTCTTTAATACAATGTGGTTCATTTTTGAAAATCCATATACACAACATCCACTGTATACATTCCATTATTTCCTTAAAGTACTTTATAATTTAACAACATAAGAAATAGGAGCAGGAGTAGGCCATTCGGCCCTTTGAGCCTGCTCCGCCATTCAATAAGATCATGGCTGATCTTCTACCTCAACTCCACTTTCCCGCCTTATTCCCATATCCCTTAATTCCCTTAGTATCCAAAAATCTATCAATCTCTGTCTTGAATATACTCAACCACTGAGAATCCACAGCCCTCTGGGGTCCAGAATTCCAAAGATTCACAACCCTTTGAGCGAAGAAGTTTCTCCTCCTCTCTCCTAAATGGCTGACCCCTTATTCTGAGGCTGTGGTCCCAAGTTCTAAACTCCCCAGCCAGGGGAAACATCCTCCAAGCATCTACCCTGTGAAGCCCCTTAAGAATTTTATATGTTTCAATGAGATCACCTCTTATTCTTTTAAACTCTAGGAAATATAGGCCTAGTCTATTCAATCACCCCTCTTGGACAATCCCCTCATCCCAAGAATTAGTCTAGTGAACCTTCGTTCCACTCCCTCGAAGGCAAGTATATCCTTCCTTAGGTAATGAGACCAAAACTGTAAACAGTGAACCAGCTCCCCATTCCCAGATGCTTCATAGTCACTTTTACTGATAGCAGATTTTTAATTTTTTTAAATGGAATTTAAATTCTAAAACCACGATGAACTCACATTATCTGGATTATTAGTCCAAGCCTCTGTATTACTAGTCCAGTAACAAAAGCACTACACTATTGCCATTTGAATGTTGGGCGCAAGGGATGCCTGAATTTTGTTTATAATTTTTGGTTTTCGAATCTATCATTTAATGAAACTACAGAGGAGATTTTCCACCTCGCACGGGTCATATCAGACATGACTTGCCTTTTACAAATCCATATTGGCTGCCCTTAACTAAACAATGTCTTTGTAGGTGAGTATTAATTTTATCCCGCATTATGGGAATTGGCAACCCTCCAGACTTCTGGTGCAACTTCCATATCCAAGGATATTTTAAAGATTGTGGTTGGATCAGAGCCCTTCTGCTATTTTCTGCCTGATTTTCCTCAGCATTCTTGAGTGCATGCCAGCAGAGTCTGGCGCCGTTTCCACTTTGAGTTCCACCAATATTTTTTTAGTGTTTCTTCCTTATCTATAGTTATCCTATCTAATTGCTCCTGCCCCTCTTGTATTCTTTCATTCCCACTATCATACTCATCGATGAAAACCAAGGCAAAGTACTCATTTTCAGTATCTCCACCACTGTCACCCTCCATAAGATTTCCTTTTTCATCTCTAATCGGCCCTACTCTTTCTTGAAGTTATTCACTTTTTGTGTGTTTATAAAATCCTTTACTCTTTCCCCTTACTCACCAGTCTTTCTGCACACCTCCTCTTAGCCTTTCTAGTTTTTTTGTTTGCTTCTCCTCTATATCCACCTTGATTTTCTGTCATATTATTAGCCCTAGATTTATCATATGCCTCTTTTTAAGTCTGATTTTAATTTCTCTCCTCATCCAAGGAACTCTAGCTTTTACTGCAGCTGCACTGCTTCTTGGGGGAATACGTATAGTCTATATCCAAATCACCTACTGTTTGGAGGATTCCCATTGGTTGTGCTCAATTTAAAGAAGAACAGGGAGTTGTCCCAGTGTCCTGGCCGACAATCTTCCCTCAATCAACACAAACATAAAATAGAGTCATTCATCTCGCTGCTGTTTGTGGGATCTGCGCACAAATTGCTGCTGCATTTTTTAATTTGTTCTTGGGATGTGAGCAACAATTATTGACCATCCCTAGTTGCCCTGAGAGTCAACCATGTACAGTAGTGTGGGACTGGAGCCACATGTAGGCCAGACCAGGTAGGGGTCGGATGTTCCCGTCTCTGAAGAACTTTAGTGAACACAAGATTTTACAACAATCCAGCTGCTTGCATGATCACTGTCTAGGGCCAGCCCGCAAATGGTCAAATTTACTGAATTCAATTTCACAACTTGCCATGTTGAGATCCTGAACTCATAATTAGCGCTGTAACTGAATCTTTGATTAACACTGCCAGTCCCCTCTCTTTTTTCCCTGCTCTTGTCTCTCCTGAATATAAATGTTCAATTCTCAGTCCTGCCCTAGCCGAAGCCATATCTCTGCAAATGCTATTATACCATACCCCCTTCATATTGTGCCTCCACTTACCAGGTTTATTCACAATACTTTGTGCATTTGCATATATAGAACTCAAACCTTACTTTGTCTGTTTGGCAATTATACTCATTTTACTTCATCCTCCTGAACTGTCTTTCTCTTTTGCCTTTCCTTGTCCTATTGGTACGGTAGCATAGTGGTTATGTTATAACCATAGTGGTTATGTTATTGGACTAGTAATCCAGAGGCCTGGACTAATAATCCAGGAACACAAGTTCAAATCCCATCATGGCAGCTGGGGAATTTAAATTCAGTTAATTAAATAAATCTGGAATATAAAGCTAGCGTCAGCAATGTTGACCATGAAAGTACTGGATTGTCATAAAAATCCATCTGGTTCACTAATGTCCTTTAGGGAAGGAAACCTGCCGTCTTTACCTGGTCTGGCCTATATGTGACTCCAGACCCACAGGCTTTTTACTGCCCTCTGAACTGGCCTAGCAAGCCACTCAGTTGTCAAGGTGGCAGCTCACAACCACCTTCTCAAGAGCAATGAGGGACAAATTGATGGGCAAAAAATGCTGGCCTTGCTGGCAATGCCCACATTCCGTGAATGAATAAAAAAAAATTTGCTCTCCTTTCCGCTTCCTCATCTCATTTTTCCCCATCCCAACACCAACTTGCATTTATATAGCGCCTTTAAAGTAGTAATATGTCCCAAGGAGCTTCACAGGAGCGTTATCAGATGAAAATTAACACCAAGCCACAAAAGGAGATATTAGGACAGGTGACTAAAAGCTTGGTCAAGAGATAGGTTTTATGGAGCGTCTTAAAGGAGGAGAAAGAGGTAGAGAGGCAGAAAGCTTTAGGAAAGGAGTTTCAAAGCTTAGGGCCTAGACAACTAAAGGCTCGGCCACCAATGGTGGGGCGAAGGAAATCGGCGATGCACAAGAGGCCAGAATTGGAGGACCGCAGAGTTCTTGGAGCGTCCCAATGCTCGATGTCCATCATATAGTTCTCCTCCTTATTGTAAAGCACTTATACAACTTCCTGCATGCGGGGACCACAATATAAATGCAAGCTGTTGCTGAATTAATTTTTATTATTAAAAAAAAAATTGATAAATTACAAACCTGAAAATTCCCAAGCACTTCTCCCGTTACTTGGCCCAGCAATGATTTGACATCATCTATGGTGAAACATGCCAGAGGATCCTCGGTCATGGTCTCCATTACTTCCTTATCCTCCTCAGCCTTTGGCTCCACCCCAACCTACAAAAAAAATGCCAGTGAGTGGATGATTTACAGCAACATGTAGCTGAACAAAATCTTGATTAACCGTGAGCTGAGAAAATTTGGCAATACCTCAGCTACTGATTCCTCTGGTGACTGCAGTAGTACATAGGATGAGTAGATATCCCAGCTTAAACTCTCCTCCAGTGGGGAAGAGAATGGATCTCCTGGCTTGATAACTTCAATCTCAACCTTAAAACAAGGAGAAAGATCACATTTTACGGCTCGCAGATAAGCTTTTGTGCCCAGTTCCCTGCGCTATGATAAACACATAAAAAAGATGTCAAAGTTCTGCAAAGAAAAAACAAAAATCGCTGAACTTACCCGTATACTTACTTACATTATAAAATACCTCCAACCATTTGCACCTCGTGAGGCCTGCTTCTGTTTCGGGGCCTTTGTGTTAGCTTTTCCTCAGTTTCTGCAGCCAAAATATTTCCAACGGGGTTTCCCTTCAGATTGTTCGGACGCAAAGAGCTTCCCTCTGTGACCCAGCTCCTGGCTGCTATTGGGCCTAGGTCTCTACGCTCTTCCGCTGTCACAGCCCTGTTCCCCCCTCGTCCCTGCCCACAAATGTATATTTGCAATTTTCAACTCAGGCCCTGATTTCTCCACTGCGCACACACCTGTTCCAATCCTGCCTTTCCTAACCTCCCCACACCTTGCTAGACTTACTAATGTAATTGAATGAGTTGGAATAACTGATTGAAGATAGAGGGGATTAAAGACTGTCCTGGGTTCCACATGAAATGCGTTTGGGGAGACCCAAGGCCCATGCTGATGCTTTTCACCCATGTTAACCCTGACCTGGCTGCATTTTGCTCACGAGCCCACTCATATTGCCTGTATCCGCCCACTTCTGTTGCAATATGAGCTCTCATCCTAACATTCTTTGGATCTCCCTCCCTGCAGCTGCTCCAAGCCCCGCACTTTGCCGCTCTCCCTTCAGTAAGTATCCTGGCCTGGCTGCCCCCTTACTCCCCAAGCCCACCCTCCCTATTTACAAGCCCCACTCAGTCCGCCCCACACTCCACGTATAGGCCTGCCATGCTCCTTCCCAATATGAATCTCGCTGCCACACTTCCACTATCCCCTCAGCACCATTCCCCACGCCAGCCTCAGACCCTCCCCCAGAAAGAAAGGTCTTGCATTTATATACAGTAGCGCCTTTCATGACCTCCAGATGTCCCAAACTGCTTTACTGCTAATGAAGTACTCTGCAAGTGCAGTCACTGTAGTAATGTGGGAAATGCGGCAGCCAATTTGCACACAGCAAGCTCCCACAAACAACAATGTGATAAGGACCAGATATTCTGTTTTAGTGATGTTGGTTGAGGGATAAATATTTGCCAGGACACCGGGGAGAACTCCCCTGCTCTTCTTCAAATACTGCCATGGGATCTTTTACATTCAGCTGAGGGGGCAGATGGGACCTCGGTTTAACATCGCATCCGAAAGACGACACCTCCGACAGTGTAGCGCTCACTCAGTACTGCACTGGAGTGTCAGCCTAGACTATGCACTCAGGTCTCTGGAGTGGGACTTGAACCCACAACCTGCTGACTCTATTAGTGTAACGTCCGTGTGTAATTGAGACACGGACTGCAGAAGTTGGTTATAACAGGTGTTTACTGAATGGAGACAAAACTGGAACTACTATACAAAGTTACTGCACAGGCTTATATACAGGGGTGGTCACTCCTGGTACTGCAGTATACAGGGGCTGCAGAATATAGTTCCTTCTTCAAGGTACATACACTACAATTCCTCCCCTTTTAGCTAAACAGTACATAACATTCGATTAATAATTAAATAACATATTTACAATTACAGTTGCTATATACATCAGCTGAAGTTAATCAATTATAAATTCAGTCTTTGAGGAGGCTTCCTGATTCTGTCCGGATAACGCCTCTTTGGGGTATCAGGTTCTTCTGGCAAAATTGATTCGGGATCAACATCGTTGTTTGGTTCGTCTGCTTCCAATATCACCGATTCTGAGGTAGATGCAATTGGTACATCGATTTCATCACCAGGTGTATAGGATCGTGGTGTAGATTTGACGTTTTCCAGTGACTCTAGAATCTGGTCAGCATGGCGTCTTACAATGCTCTCTCCAACGTCCACGGTATACATTAGAGGTCCTTGCCGTGTGCAGATCGTTCCTGGCTGCCATTTCTCTGTGCGGTAGTCCCGGGCCAAAACTGGTTGACCTATCTTGAAACTCCTGGTTGGCCTTTCATTCATATTCTGAAATTGCCTGTTCTCCACATCTCTTCTGATGTTTGGCTTAACCAAATCCAAGCGGCATCTTAGTCTTCGATTGAAGAACATCATGGCTGGAGTTTGGTTGGTAACCACATGTGTCGCATTCCGGTAGGCAAACAAGAAGTTATCCACCTTGTGTTGTAGGGGTATGTCTTCATTACACATTGCCTTGATAGCCTTCTTGAATGTTTGAACGAACCTCTCAGCCAATCCATTGGTGGCTGGATGATATGGGGCGGATGTGTAATGCTTAACACCATTGTTCTTTAAGAACCTCCGGAACTCTTCAGACACAAACTGTGGTCCATTGTCGGAGCAAATCTGTTCAGGCAGCCCATTTCTGGCGAATATGGTTCGTAAGACTGTGATAGTTTTTTCTGTGGTGGTTGAGGACATTTTTATTACCTCTGGCCACTTTGAATGTGCATCCACCGCAATTAAAAACATCGAGTCCATAAATAGACCAGCAAAATCAATGTGTACCCTTTGCCATGGAGAAGAGGGCCACTCCCATGGCTGTAGAGGGGCTTGTGGTGGGGCGTTTTGGACCTTCTGGCATCCTGTACAGCTCTTGGTCATCTCTTCGATTTCTCTATCGATTCCCGGCCACCACACAAACGCTCTGGCTAAGTTCTTCATTTTTACCCCTCCCAGATGACCCTCATGAAGCTCATTGAGCACTCTATCCTTCAATTTGGGTGGAATTACTACTCTGGATCCACACATCAAGGTTCCTCGGCACACTGACAGCTGTTCTCTTCTCGGCGAGAATGCTGGCAACAGTGGTTCGCCATGTGCTGGCCATCCCTTCACCGTTAAATCATAGACCCTGGAGAGTGTCGGGTCATTTCGTGTTTCCTTTCCTATGTTTGCATTCGTCACAGGTAGACATTCGACTATGGTCGAGTGGAATATCTCCACAGGATCCACTGCAGGTGCTTCTTCCACCGTCGGCAACGGTAGGCGCGACAATCCATCAGCATTCCCATGCTGTTTAGTTCCTTTGTACTCAATGTCATATTGGTGTGCCCCTAGGAAAAGGGACCAACTCTGTAGCCGTTGTGCTGTCATTATCGGGACGCCCTTCTTAGGGTTGAAAATGGAGACAAGAGGTTGATGATCAGTTAGTAGAGTAAATTTCTGTCCGTGCAGGTAGTGATTGAACTTCTTCACCCCCCACACCAGGCTGAGGGCCTCTCTGTCAATCTGGGCGTAGTTACGCTCGGCTGCAGTTAACGAGCGTGACGCAAAAGCTATTGGCCTCTCTGAACCATCAAGGGATTTATGTGACAGTACCGCTCCAACGCCGTAGGGAGACGCATCACACGCCAGTCTTATCGGTAGTGATGGGTTGTAGTGAGCCAATACTTCTCTTGAAGTGATCAGGCCTTTACACTTCTGAAAGGCCCGCTTACATTCATCGCTCCATTTCCATGCTACTCCAGTTTGTAGCAGGGCATTCAGTGGGTGCAGAATTGTGGACAAATTCGGCAAAAACTTATGGTAGTAATTCACCAATCCGAGGAATGACCTCAGTTGCGACACATTTTCAGGCGCTGGAGCCTTAACTACCGCTTCAATTTTGTCAGGGGACTTATGTAACCCCTCTTCATCAATCACGTGGCCACAATACGATATTTGTTTCTTTAAAAACTCGCACTTGGGGCGATTGGCTCGTAGCCCATGTTCTCTTAGTCTAGTGAGCACCTGCTCTAGTTGGCAAGGTGTTCACTGTCATTTTCACCTGTCACTAGGATGTCATCCAAGTAACACTGAGTCCCCGCAATCCCTTGCAGGACTTGTTCCATCGCTCTTTGCCATATCGCCGGAGCTGATGCTACTCCGAATACTAGTCGATTATACTGGTAAAGACCTTTGTGAGTGTTTATCGTGAGATATTTCCTAGAGGATTCTTCAACCTCCATCTGCAAATATGCTTGCGCTAGGTCAATTTTTGTAAAACGTTTCCCTCCAGATAGTGAGGCGAAAATATCTTCTATCCTCGGAAGAGGATACTGTACTGTGTGAAGGACTGGGTTCACAGTCACCTTGAAGTCCCCACAGATGCGAACCTTCCTTGGCTCCTCAGACTTATTGTTTAACGTTTTCTTCATGACAGGAACAATGGGTGTCGCCCACTCGCTCCAGTCTACCTTAGATAACACGCCTGCATTCTCCAGATTCTCCAGCTCTGCCTCGACGGCTGGGCGAATTGCATACAGTACCGGTCTTGCTTTGAAAAACTTGGGAATTGCATTCTCTTCTATTTTTATCGAGGCGGTTACGCCTTTAAGAGTTCCCAGTCCTTGTTGAAATACCTCTTTAGCGCTAGCTAAGATTTTTGACAATCGTCCAGGTGTGACGTCTTCATCCTTTTTACCAGCCACAGTCAGTGCCTGAATGGAGTGCCAGTCTAAACTTATCTTTCTGATCCATTCACGTCCCAATAACGGTGGTCCACCATCTTGCAGTATGTACAGATACAATTTCTGTATTTCCTTGCCGTTGTATTCGACAGGCACCCTTATTTTCCCTCTGGGGTATACTTTCTGCCCCGTATATGTCTTCAAGACAATGGATGTGTCTTTCAAGGGTATGTGTGAGAATAGCCGCTCGTAGTCTCGTCGATTCATGACGGTCAGGGCTGATCCTGTATCCAATTCCATTTTGACTTGGGACCCTGCTATCGTGAGGGTGACCCAAATGGTTCGGTGATCCTCTTTTGCGATTACGTTGTGTAGTTTGAGACAGCTTAGTCTCTTGTTCCCGGATTCACTATCGCTCTTCTGGTCTTCGGAACTACTGTCCGTCATCTTTTGTACTTTCCTGTACTGTTCCTTAGTAGTCTTTTTGTTGTCGTTAGTCTTCTTCCCGGACCTGCAAACTCGTGCAATGTGTCCCATCTTTCCGCATTGCCTGCATGTTATTTCCTTGGACCAGCAGTCCTTCTGGTCATGGGTTGTTCTGCCGCAGCGATAACATTTTTCAAATCCCCGTGTCATTTCATGGGTGCCGTATTCCTGTGGCTTTTGCTGTATTTCCGTAGCTGCCCTTGCTGCTGCTTCGTACGATACTGTCACGCTGAAAGCCTTATCTAGCGTCAGCTCTTTCTCTGAGAGTAACCTCTTCTGGGTTCCTTCACTCAGGAGTCCACAGACAAATTTGTCCCGTAGGGTATCTGCCAGTCCTGCTCCGAACTAGCAGTGCTTTGATAGCTTGCGTAGTTCCGTAAAGTAATCAGCATTGCTCTCATCTTTATGCTGATTTCTCTTGTGGAATTTAAATCTTTCTGCTATCAGCAGCGGTGTAGGATTTAGGTGTTCCTGTAGGATATCAACAATTTCGTTAAAACTCTTCGCCATCGGTTTGACTGGAGTGATCAGGTTCCGCAATAGGCCGTACGTTCTTGCGCCCATTAAGTTTAGTAGTACCGATGCCTTTTTCTCATTGGCTACTTCATTTGCCTTGCAATATACTTCGACTCTTTCCACATACGTGGTCCAGTCTTCTATTGCATTATCGAAGGCAGTGATATTGCCAGTCTTCGGCATCTTGGAGATCTAAGATGGCGCCTCCCGCGCTTTGCCTTCTTCCCCGATTGAACAAAATGGCACCTCCCGCGCTTTGTCTTCTTCCCCGCTGGATTAAGATGGCGCCTCCCGCGCTTTCTGCCTTTTCCGCTGCTGCCAGCGCTGTTGCTGGCGTTTTTATGCCTTGATGGCGACGCCCTATGGTCTTCGCGCGCTTCCCCCCGCGCTGCTGCCAACGCCGCTCTCCACGGTCCCCGTGGCAAACTGCAGCTCCTCGCGGCTTTCTGCGCTTCTAATTTCTTTTTCTTTTATTTTAATTACTGTTCCCGTCGTCAGAGCAGACCCTATGGGACACTTCCCTCCCTCTTCTCGGGTCTGTACGCTGCCCGGCTTCGTAGCACCGGTCACGCCCTGTGTGCTCCATCCTCTCTCTCTCTCTCCTCTTCCCGACAACGCTGCTCGGCCTCGTTGAAAAGCCACCCGATCGAGCTCTAGCCCGCCGCAGCCCAGGAAGGATCAGTGTACTACCTGCCACCAGCCCGATTAGCTGGAACACCATAGACTGGATAACCAAGCCCAGCTCTCGACAGCCTCTCCTGCAAATCTTTGAATTCGATGAATCAGAGGGCGGTTGCCCACGGTCGACGCCCATTTCTTCTGTTTGTTTTTTTTTCTTTTGGATTTCTTCCTTCTGGCTTCGACCTCTAATAACTTCGCTTCAGGGATGGATCCCCGTGAGGTGGTGCAGAACTGTAGGTAAGTTCGGATCTGTTCGTCGCCAATGTAATGTCCGTGTGTAATTGAGACACGGACTGCAGAAGTTGGTTATAACAGGTGTTTACTGAATGGAGACAAAACTGGAACTACTATACAAAGTTACTACACAGGCTTATATACAGGTGTGGTCACTACTGGTACTACAGTATACAGGGGCTGCAGAATATAGTTCCTTCTTCAAGGTACATACACTACAATTAGTAATTTATAATATTAATTAATTTATGTATTGAGTACATATATCATTTTAGATTTATTCATCTATTTTCCAATATTACACTTCAGAAGTACTCCATTGGCTGTAAAGCGCTTTGGGACATCCTGAGGTTGTGAAAGGTGATACAGGAAACTCTCGTTTAAACGGCACCTAAATATCCGGAATTCTATATTAACCGGCAAAATTCATACTCTGAAAACAACACCTCAATAACCGGAAATGTTGCCACATCCGAGTCTCCCGTGGTGGCCGAGTTAGTCAGCGGGGGTAGTTCTCCAAACTGAAACTATTCGGCTTCTTGGTGCTGTCGGAAGTCCGAACATCTCAATAACAGGGAGTCTGACTCTCCCACGCTGCCGGTAGTCTCTTCCAAGCTGCCATTTTTCTGTTTACTGTATAAGTTTTGTTTTACTGTTAAGTAATTAAAGAGTTATGGATTGCCCTCAACTGGCAGTACTGTACTTAATCAAGCATCTTCCACCATCCATTTAACACAACATTCTGTAGGTGAGTACCCAATTACTGTATACTGCACATTTCTTGATTTGTTTTATTTTTGTTTGTTAAAAATAGCCTCGGTAGATAACCCTCTTCATTATCCGGATTTTTTTTCCTCTCCTGCAGTGAAGCGGGATGGGATTTCCACTTGCCTGACTGGTGTCGTGCTGGCCTCGCTGGATCCCCTGGGCTGAGCCTCATATAAATATTTGGCCAGATTTTGCTGAAAAAATAACGGCGTCTGAACGACGCACGGCATTATTAATGCACAAATCGGCCAGCAAATTGTAAATTGCGAATCTCTACTAGTTGCTGGCCAATTTGTGCAATAATGGCATCTCACGCCAAACCTCCCTGTGATTTTCAGGAAATTGCTGCATTTGCACATTACTGGCCCATTAAATCCGCCACAGAAAGTTAAGTCTTGTAATTAACAGCGCAAATACCCTTTTAACAATGTGATAATTGTTAATGACTGCCAATCAACCTCTCTTACCCAGAAAGTGAACAATTATAAGTGTGGAGTTTCATTCCTTCAGGTTGTGAATTATTTTAGGATATTTTTTTAAAGTTTTTTTTTCTTACTTTTCCCTTCTGCCTCTTTCTCTCAATTCAATCTTTCTTTCCCTCTCTTTCTGTACCTAATTTGACTCTAATACACCCTCCTTCTCAGTCCTTCCTCTGTTTATTTCTCAATCCTGTAATCGCATTGGTTAAGGAAAAACACTGTTTATCCCATTGTTCACCAAGGTCCCAGATGCCGTGTTGCCCTCGCTGCACCGATATCAGCTCGCACTTCCAGCAACTCCGTGGGCAAACATTTTTTAAACCTAAAAGTGCACGAGCAAGTCTAACTAACGGGGCATGCCGCGAGATACCCTGCTCCAGCAAAATCTGGCCCATTATCTGCAGGCTTGTGCCGGTATTCCCACCTGCGCTTGGGAACTCAGCATTGTGGGAGTGGCGAGTACAGGTATTGTTTGTTTCTGCAGCACTCGGGGCACCTCATTGGCCAGAATGCCTCCCCACCTGAGACCATGCTGCTGGCTCCACTCTAAACCCCAACAGTAAAGGAAGTGGAGCACAAGTCACTAATACCTACTTTCGGTCAGTTAACGTTTCCTCCACACTTCCCGTTGCCCAATAACCCTGAACGCCTGGTGAATGCTGGAGCGAGCAGCACCCAGGTGATAATGGGGTGATGTTGGAAAATATGACATCACTATTATTATCACCTCATTTAAATGCTCCCAACCATATGAAGGGTCAAAGTTCAGCTGTCTAAATTGTTTTCAAACAGGCTGCCCTTGTGGAAGGTCTGGACAACCAAAACATTATGCAGCCAGCTTCAATACACACACTGGCATTGCTATTAGCAGCAAACATGTTGATTAGCACTTTATGTTTTGTTTTGCACTGTGTTGTGTAGAGTACAATTTAAATAATGCTCTGTAGATGTTATCTGCAGAGTACTTCCTTCATAAAGTTCAGTCCTTCAGTCCGGGTTTATAGCCCTTCAATAGCTATGGCAACTACACTAAATATACATTTAATTTTGTTGCAAATTTTTAAAAAATGCTGCAATTAAACAATGGTAAAACTCCAGATTTTTAAACCAATCCCACTGCAATTTAATAGTCTGAGATTGCCGTGTTGCAGGAGTGTGTTTGCTGTGGTAAAGTCTAGCTACATGTCGTTAAACTCGGGGAAATAAACGATCAGTCATTATTCCAATATCACTGTCACCAACTTCAAGCAACATGGCACGTTTCGGGTGTATTTTTTAATCTACCATCAGTGAGTAATGTAATGAAAGCTTGCACTGCAGAATGGCTTGGAGACCTTCTAAACTAGTGGGGCATGGTAACAGAATTCATTCCTCTCAATCAAAATTTCCTTTTTGAAAATCTGAAATGAAATAATTATTAAACGAATTAAATTTCATCCCATTTAAAAATGTGAATATCGGAGAATATAGTAAATCATCCCTGACAGTTATGTCCTGTAAAATAAATATAACCCGTCTTCAATGGTTACTTTACCTCAACCTCGGTATAGTTATTGTAAAATACAACTAAACCTGGGTAGAAGGCAGAACTTGTCTGAAACAATTTACATTTCTATAGTCCTGATTACACACAAAGAGACATGTCAGAGCACTTTACAGTGAGTGTACACCAAGCTCGGGGGTTGAGGGGGAGGGGATTGGAAGATAGCCAGGAGGGAACAAAAGAATGCTCAAAGAGAAATGTCTGAGGGTACTTCAGTAAAGTTTATTGACAGTTCAACAAAATTCAATTCCTATGTATGATATATTCTTCTTAAATTTTTCAAAGTAATACTTACAATTGATATTCACTCTAGCTAATACTGTAACAGTTGTTTAATGATTTTGTAAGCCAGTGCTTTTAAAAAAAATTCAAATGACTACCTCCTTCATTTATTTGTCCAGTACAACAAAATAATCTCTGGCTTGACAACACAGCAACTATCAAATCCTTCTGTTCTTAAAAGTAAATCAAACCAAACCAAGCCATCGACAAATACATAGCCATTTGACTGGAAAGAAAATCCAGTCTCGTATTTTTAAAAAAAATGTTTGATAAATTATTTTTCAGAGCTAACAATTTTTTGTCAATTTTTTTAATGCATATATTAGCAGGTTAGAACAGTTAACAAATTTGAACAGGGAAGTAAACCTTAAGAGTTAAGAACATAGATTGAAACAAAGGCAGGAAAGACTCTGGTCTTTATCCAGAGTTCACTGCCCTTCCTTTAATTATCAGACTATTTCCTTGAACTGTCGAGAGGGCCAATTCTGTACATCATGTGCCAATGTCTCTGAACCATCAAAGAAAACTTCTTTTATCTAAAAAACATGCATATAGGTTGTCGCATGCACAGGATAAATAAGATTATTTTTAATCAAGGTCAAATAACTGTTGTTCATCAAAGCCTACTAAAGTCCTAATTTTTTTTTCTAAAGAGGATTGCTCTCAAGATTAATTCACACACTTCAAAACTACAGGGATTTTCCCTCCAGACACAAATATTTTGTGTGTTGAATCATAGTTTTTGGAATAATGTGAAATGATATTGCATTAAATGGGATTAAATGAAGTGGATAATTTTCATACTTTTGCAAATGTTTCTCTTTAATTTTCTGTAACATATTTTAAAATAAGGGTACTGAAGAAAATAAACTTCCAGTACCAAATATCCTAGAGTTTCCCCGAGTACATAAAAGTAATTCCTTTGGTACTCTTTGAATAATAATATTTGTTTTCTTACTGTGTCAATCATACCCCTGCCTCTGACATGAGGATGCTGTGAATACTGGCATCTGGAATTTCTGCAGCAGCAAAAGCAAGAGCTAGTAATACCGAATTTGGTTTATAAACCATGCACTGAGCCTAGATCTTGTCTTTCTCCAAACACAACATATGGTTCAAAGAAAAACCACAATCGTTTTAAGCCTTTAAATCTATTTTTAGAATTGTGTTGCCACTGCAAAATATATGAATTAAATGCATAATGAATTTTGTTTCATTTACCAAAGAGCTCCCATTTACTTTACAAATAAAATAAACTGAACTACTCATATTAAAGTTCATTCTGATACTTACTACTTCACAATTGTATTTTTGTTTAGATTTTACGTACACTTTATTTTACAGTATATTAATGTTAAATTAAGTCATCGACTTATAGCTCACTAATGGTATCCACTGAACAGCTAAGACACACAAGGCAAGAAGATTCCACATTGGATTCCCAGTCTGTGTGAGTTGGCTAATCTCATCGGGGCCTGCAGCAGGAGAGTTACATTTAGGCTCTTTGTCCCAGGGTAAGGGAGGGGAGAAAACTGATGGAGACATTTTTTTTTAAAGAAAGTAATTCATTACTGACCTGTGTGTCTCGAATCTCTATATCTGGAGTATGATAGAAAAGGAACTCATACAGTTTGTAGTGCTGAAATAAACTAGAAAAAAACATGCAGTCAATGCAAAATGGTCTTAGGTTTTCTAAAAACATTATATACGTGTCGTGCAGTATGTAATATTGAAATTATATTAAATGTACACTGAAATGTAGCCCAAACACCAAAACCTAGCCATCGCACACAACAAAGAAAACAGTAAGGCTTTCAAACAAATGTGACAAAAATGCAAGTGTCCATGATTGTTAAGATCATTGACATACCCTTGGACGATTGATTTTATTTGGTGAGCATGTAAATACAACCTGATGGTTAAGGCAGTAAGTGGCTGAACTTTAAGACCAGCAGGGTTACAGATTCAATACCCACTCTGTGCTGAGTTAGCTGATCTCAGCCAGGGCTGCAGTTTGGCCCTACAATTGGTCACAGTGCCCCTAGATCGGGGAGGGGAAAGTTGTGCATAGTTCCGTCTCCTGATCACTGCTCAATGACCCCTGCTAGAAGTGGGCGCCAACATCGGATGAGGGGAGGATGGGGTTGGGTGTGATGCCCCTGCAGTTAAATAGCTTGCCAACACTCACTGTCTGGGCTGGTACATGATGAATGAACACTTCCATAGGGGATTGCAGATCTACTAACATACAGTAGTTTTATCTGTGCTGTAAATCATGATTCATCCACCAATTCATTTTCCCATTAAGAGATTCTCGAGGGCTCTGTTCTCTCTCCTACTCTGATTTTTCTTCATATCAATGACCTTTTCATTCATTATCCAACTCGATCCATTCTTTTGTTAATATTTGCACTCTTTATTCGTTAACTTCCTTCTTCAGTGCACACAATTTCCAATCCTCTTGCAATGCAATCAAAAGGTATGGGGAGGGTGTAAAGCCCAGCAAGGCGTGAACACCTTCAGGAAAGGAGGGAACGAGGGAAGATCGGCAGAAAAAAAACGGAAGCAGAAAATGAAGAAATACTGATGGGAAAATGCATAAATACAATCTTGACTTGAACCTGAACAGTGCAAAAACTAAAATGCATGAGAAGGTATGTAGAAGAATTAAAAAGAAATAACTGGATAACATTAGTCAGTATTGAAGTACTCAGATTCGTTGCTGGAGAAGTAGGTTGGTAAATTATATACAATTGTTTTTAATACAAGTTCAGGACTTTGGATTTAGTTGGGAAAGTAGAAAGAGAATTACTGACAGCATCATGGTAAATGCTTCTGAAGAACACATTGGCCTAGAAATTGAGTTTGCGCTGCGCCAGGGCTTTAGCGCCGGAAGTTAGCGCCGGCGCTAAGTCCCTTTGCGCGCGCCAAAAATTCAGTAGCGCCGCGCCCAAACGGCTGCCGGCGCTACTGAAGGGTTTTAGCGCCTGAAAACTGGCGCAGCGCGCCGCATTGCGGCGCTATTCCGGCGCTGCGGCGCCCGCTGCGGTGCGGCAGGCTCGGGAAGTGCAGGCCTCCTCCTTCCGTTAAGGAGGAGCTGCCTGCACCCGGCCGCGGCCCGCGCAAATCTCTTCAAAAATGAGCCCGGCACCTCGGACAAGTGCCGGGCTTGCATCTGTTCCGGGGGGGGGGGGGGAGAAGTCCGGGGAGGGAGCTGCGGGCAGGCGGCCGGCGGGAAAGCGGCCGGCCGCCGCGCCTCCTTAAAGCGCCGGCGCAGACTCCGGCAACACTCGTTTGCCGGAGTCTTAGTTGCGGCTGCCACTGGCGAGGCGGCCGCAACTGAATTTCGGCTTGGGGCCGGGTTACCACGGCAACCGGGACGCTGCGCACACCGATGATGTCATCGGTGCCGGCGCAGCGCTACCGGTCTACCGCCGCGGAAGGGCCCCAGGCAATTTAGGAACCGGTGCCAATTGCAGCGCTAGGCCCTCTAGCGCCGCAAAATCGGTGCTAAGGGCACTGAATTTCTAGGCCATTAAAGGTTAAAAAAATTGTCACCCTGTTATCATCCCTTGATTAAACAATTTGTATTTAAATGTATAAACTGAAATGGGTTAACTTGAGAGGGAAGTATTAGACTCCAAATGGTCTCTTCCTAAGATACTTACTTTCTTCTATAAACTGCCAAGGGCTAAAAGCACATGAATTGCACTGATGGCACTGACCTCTGTTTTGCAGCAGTGCGATCGGGACAAAGAGTTGAGGTTCGTGCCATAAGCATGCAACTCACCCACATTCTGATTGCATAAAGGCATTTCCTAACTAAATTTATTTAGTTCATATCTATACAGGAAACCAATTAGAGCTGCAGCAGGAAAGGATTTAGAAAAAGTGTGAATAAAGTTACAAAACATTTTCTGACACTTTTTATTGTTCACTACTTATAAACACAACAGAGTGCATCAAGTATTTACTGAGACTTTCTAAAATTAAAGAAACTACTGTTAACTCTCAAATTATCCATCACTTTAAAGTTTAAGGCCCAGTCCATGATCAGCAGACATGTTTATATGTGGCCTCCCAACAAATCTATGTGTGTAGCTATCTAGTTTCCTCTCAAATCATTTTATCTATGCTGTAAATTATGACTCATCCACCAACTGTTATTCCCATCAATTTAGAGATTCCCAAGGGCTCTGTTCTCTCTCCCACTCTGTTTTTTCTTCATATCAATGACCTCTTCCACTCATTATCCAACCCTAACCATTCTTTTGCTAATATTTTCACTCTTTATTCATCAACTTCCTTCTTCAGCGCACACAACTTCCAATCCTCTTGCAATGCAATCATCTGGTATGGGTAGTGTGTAAAACCCATCGTAATGAAAATCAGTTTCTCTCCTTAATTAACAATTTAGTAATGCTATAACATCCTCATAAATGGCACGATCCAAAGCTGCACGCTGCCACAATTCCATTGGTGGCTCGTTAATTACATAGAAAACTAGCACTGCTTCTCTTTGATGGTATCATCCTTAGTCCTCTCACATATTCATAGCCTTACTATTGCCTCTATCCTTAAATTAAACTGGTAGATCTCCTCCATTGTTGCAGCCTCAAAGAGCTCCATCTCCTCTTTCCTTGCAAACACTTATTTTCTTCAACGCCTCTTCTTGCTCTATGCGAAGTCTATCAGAGACTCGAGTACTCCTTCCATACCTAGGATGGCTCTCCTTGCACTCATGGGCAGTTTACGAGGAAAAAGTTTGTTGTCTGCAACAATCCCTCTCTCAACTCTAGCCTTCAACCACACACACGCCCTCACAACCTTTCTTGTAATTTTGTCAATGTTACTATGGTCAGTGCTCATCAAAATTTTCAACCATTACAACCTTCGAAGTTTCAAATATGCTGTCCTACACAATCTTCTTGCTCCGTACATCCTCACTGTGACTCAGTGCACAGTCTTCTACCTGACTGTCTCAGTTTACAAGATGCAACCTGTATTCTACATCACATTTATGTTGAGTGACAATTGGAACAATTAAGTATCACCATTTTTAATAGGCTAACCAACGTGGATTTAACTCATCCAAAAGGATTCACCTGGGTTTCAGGTCTTTTTCTCCCGTGCATGCAACACAATGCTCTAGCCTTATATAGCGGGTTTGACATGGGCGATAGACATCAGCTCTAGAATCTATTGAGCTAATGTCTGGGATAAAAAGCAGGTGCACATTGTTCCTATTCCAAATCTAAGCCTGTGCCAGTTGTGATATTTGCTCCAGTAATAACACTACTGGATAAGCACGTGCAGCAATCCTGACATAACATTACACCCCATCGAGCTAGAAGTACCTCCAGCAACTTAAAAAGTAATTTAAACTTTTCTCTGAGGTAAGACTGACCCAAAAGTGTTGTTGTTGTTGTTGTTGTCGTCACCGTCGTCGGCGGTGGTGGTTTGTGCAATGGAGATGGATGTCAGAAATAAACTATTTCCAAATGTCAATATTTGGAGCTCAGTGATGATTCTGAACATAATTCTCACCCTCAGATCAAAACTGGATATGGTAATTCCTCAGAAATGTATTTACAAGATAACAGAACTGAGAAGGTACAACCATCAGGAAAGACTGAACAGGCTGAGGCTCTTTTCTCTAGAAAAGAGAAGGCTGAGGGGTGATCTGATAGATGTCTTTAAAATTATGAAGGGGTTCAATAGAGTAGATGTGGAGAAGAGGTTTTCATTTGTGGGGGGGAGTCCAAAACTAGGGGCCGTAAATTTATTAAGATAGTCATTAATAAATCCAATAAAGAATTCAGGAGAAACTTCTGCACTCAGAGAGTGGCGAAAATGTGGAACTCGTTACCAAATGGAGTGGATGAGGCGAATAGCATAGATACATTTAAAGGGAAGCTAGATAAGTACATGAGGGAGAAAGGAATAGAAGGATATGCTGATAGGGTGAGATGAAGCAAATACAGTGGGAAGAGACTCATGTGTTTTTGTGCTGTAAATTCTATGTAATTCTATGAATCAGAAAAAGATGTTAAAATAGACAAAACTTACACAGAAAAGCCAGCACGGATTTGCAAATCGTGTTGAACTAACTTGATTGAGTCTTTTGATGAGGGGTTGATTTGGGGCATGGCTGAGGTACTAAATAAGTACTTTGCATCTGTCTTTACCAAGGAAGAAGATGCTGCCAAAGTCAGTGAAAGAGGAGGTAGTTGAGATATTGGATGGGATAAAAATTGATAAAGAGGTACTAGGAAGGCTGGCTGTACTTAAAGTAGATAAGTCACCAGGACCAGATGGGATGCATCCTAGGATGCTGAGGGAAGTAAAGGTGGAAATTGCGGATTTACTGGCCATAATCTTCCAATCCTCCTTGGATACAGGGGTGGTGCCAGAGGACTGGAGAATTGAAAATGTTACACCCTTGTTCAAAAAAGGATGTAAGGATAAACCCAGCAACTACAGGCCAGTCAGTTTAACCTCGGTAGTGGGGAAGCTTTTAGAAACGATAATCCAGGACAAAATTAACAGTCATTTGGACAAGTGTGGATTAATTAAGGGAAGCCAGCACGGATTTGTTAAAGGCAAATCGTGTTTAACTAACTTGATTGAGTTTTTTGATGAAGTAACAGAGAGGGTTGATGAGGGCAATGCAGTTGATGTGGAGTACATGGACTTCCAAAAGGCATTTGATAAAGTGCCAGGAAAGTTGAAGCCCATGGAATAAAAGGGACAGTGGCAGCATGGAAATTGGCTAAGTGACAGGAAAGAAAGAGTAGTGGTGAACGGTTGTTTATCAGACTGGAGGAAGGTACACAGTGGTGTTTCCCAGGGGTCAGTACTAGGACCACTGCTTTTCTTGATATATATTAATGACTTGGACTTGGTTTGCTGATGACACAAAACTTGGAAGTATATTGAACAGTGAGGAGGATAGGGATAGACTTCAAGAGAACATAGACAGGCTGGTGGAATGGGCGGACACATGGCAGATGAAATTTAACGCAGAAAAGTGCGAAGTCATACATTTTGGTAGGAAGAACGAGGAGAGGCAATATAAACTAAAGGGTACAATTCTAAAGGGGGTGCTTGAATAGAGAGACCTGGGAGTATATGTGCACAAATCGTTGAAGGTGGCTGAAGGTGGCAGGGCAGGCTGAGAAAGCGGTTAAAAAAAGCATATGGGATCCTGGGCTTCATAAATAGAGGCATAGAGTGGAAAAGCATGGAAGTTATGATGAACCTTTATAAAACACTGGTCCGACCTCAACTGAAGTAGTGTGTCCAATTCTGAGCACCGCACTTTAGGAAGGATGTGAAGGCCTTAGAGAGGGTGCAGAAAAGATTTACAAGAATGGTTTGAGGGATGAGGGACTTCAGTTACGTGGACAGACTGGAGAAGCTGGGGTTGTTCTCCTTAGACCAGAGAAGGTTGAGAGGAGATTTGATAGAGGTGTTCAAAATCATGAGGGGTCTGGACAGAGTAGATAGAGAGAAACTGTTCCCATTGGCAGAAGGGTCGAGAACCAGAGGACACAGATTTAAGGTGATTGGCAGAAGAACCAAAGGTGACATGAGGAAAAACTTTTTTACGCAGCGAGTGTTTAGGATCTGGAATGCACTGCCTGAAAGGGTGGTGGAGGCAGATTCAATCGTGGCTTTCAAAAGGGAATTGGATAAGTACCTGAAGGAAAAAAATTTGCAGGGCTACGGGGAAAGGGCGGGAGAGTGGGACTAGCTGAAGTGCTCTTGCAGAGAGCTGGCACGGGCTCGACGGGCCGAATTACCTCCTTCTGTGCTGTAACCATTCTATGATTCTACTATATATTGTTTAAATTATTTTGAAAGATCATAATTTATATAATGCCATGTTATTGATTGTGAAATATATGTATTATACAATTGAAGCAATTGTTACAACAAAGCAAATAGAAAGGTAACTTGGTCTCATTATAACAGTGGCCTTGCGGCTCATTTTATGCTTTACAAGATGCTTGTTACAGTGAATGTACTATTATGCAGCATACAGTGTTCTACAGCAAGATAAAGTCAAACCCAAGGATCATTAAATTTAGAGATTATGTTAGAACTGAGGATCTTATAATAAAAATCGAGCGTACCAGATCTAGAACAGTATGCAATAGAATTGTGCCTAAAAGGCAAAACTAAGTGAGCAGCATACCTTAACTAACATCCATTCAGCTGGTTTAATGGACAATTAATTCATAATAAGCGAATGAAAAAAGTCCAGTAATCTCTGTTATTGGGCCAGATTTGCTATTGCCAGCAAGCGAATGGCAACCGCCGTTAGTTAGACTTGCCCGTGCCCATTTAATTTCCATGACCTTTTGCACAGCAAGTTGCTGTATGTGAAAGAGCAAAACAGCACAGCGCCCTCTACAGGGCATCTGGGAACTGTGTGAACAGGGCAGGCAACTGTGCATCTCCTCAACTAATCAGATTGAAGATTTGTTAATGAACAGCGCAGTCTGAACCAGGACGTACAAGTTAGAATAGTGAATTCATTGTCAAATCTTGTACAGAAAGCGAAATAGAGAGGGGGAAAGAAAGGAGGGATTGAGAGAGAGGAAAACAAGTGATAAAGAAAAAGAAAAAAAATTAATTAAAAAAAATCTCCCAACAATTAAAAGCTGAAGGAATGAGACTCCACACTTGTAAAAGTTCATTTTCAGTGTCAGAGAGTTTGTTGTGCAATAATTAATACTTATCACAGTGTTAAAAAGGGTACTTAGACGGAAATGGACAAGCCCTAACTTTCTATGGCGAGAAGGAAATTGGAGGTGGGAATAGATGGAGTCTGAGGAATGGAGGCTCGGAGGGAGAGATGGGGAATGGTGCCTCGGCGAGCGAAGGAGAAGGGGACTGGGGAACGAGAAGGAGACTAGGAGTTGGACGTGGGCCCCATCATTCTCTGCAGAGCCAGGAGCAGCAGCAACAACATGGAGTGAAGCAGCACTGAAAGAGAAGCAGCCAGTAAAATGGAAGAACCAAGGGGGAAGGGATGAGGAACTTTCTTAAACTGAGGGCTATTCGACCGTGGGATCCTTCACCACATGTGGTTATTGAGGTGAAGACTAATATTTAATATGAAAGGGAAGGGGATAAATATCTAAAAGGAGGATTACAAAAGGATCTAGGGGTTACAGGAGAGCGCGCCACCACTGGGGGCTGAAGGCCTCTTCCTGTACTGTAATTTCTCAGTTTACCCTCTTCGCCTGCTCACGGGTGGCCTCCTGGTTCTTGGAACTTCTCGCACAACAGTGCAAGCTGCCAACGTAGCAGATCCCAGAATTAGGACATCCCTCCCTCAATGGAAAAGGACAAAAGATCATCGACCTGAAACGTTAACTCTGTTTTTCTCTCCACAGATGCTGCCTGACCTGCTCAGTATTTCCAACAATTTCTGTTTTTATTTCGGATTTCCAGCATCCACAGTATTTTACTTTTGAAACAGGAAATAGAACTGAAATCACATCCCACTGGCAGGGCTCCAGAATTAGGCAATATCTCAGGAGGGCAAGGTTGGCAACACTAGTTATGAAGGAGATTTATAATCACAAGAAACGACGCAGATTGCAAACTCGCCTAAACACGAAATAGGTTGTACTGTTTAACAAAAATGAATGAGTTTGCCCCTAATGAATTAAACTTGGCTGGTCTGCTCTCACGAAACCCTGTCAAACAGCTACAATTGTTGGCTCGGGTTCCTCTGTGGTGTATCTCGTCTCTTGGGCTTTCAATGAGTCATTTCATCAGGGGCTTTGGATTTCTGCATACCAGCCTAAAAAAATTCTCCAAATTTGGACCTGATCGCTCCAATGATGCAACCTGGGTAAAGTTTAATGTTTGTTCACCCAACTGTGACCAAACAACAGCAACTAGTATTTATATAGCGCCTTTAACGTAGTAAAAACTTCCCAAGGTGCTTCAGAAGAGCGTTCCCAGAAAAAATTTGACCCCAAGCCACGTAATGAGATAATAGAATAGGTGACCAAAAGCTTGGTCAAAGAGGTAGGCAAACAGGCCTCAAGAAGGAGGGAAGTGATGTGTTAAACATTACTAAGTCAGAATATAACAGTGCAAGATAAAAAGGAGTTTGTAGGCAGTCATTGGCAACTGCTGCATATTTTGTACAGCGTTCACTGACAAAGAAGTACTGTATTTGTCTGTTGGTGGCTAAGACTAGACATGTCATCAGGCAAAGCGGTTTTCTAGAAATTATTCCAGAAATCAATATTCTTCCCACTCAGTAATCAGAATGTAAACTGAGTTATCCATCAGTAGCTCGTGTGGAGCTGTTCCACCACTACTTTAGGCTTATTTTTAACACAGTGAGCTACTGCTAGAACGGCTTTGGATAACTTATGCACTGTAATGGAAACCAGAACTGTCCATTGCACATCACAAAAACTTTTATATTGCATCTGTTCTTAAGAATTTGCAGCTTTACCTACTATTAAACAATGTACACTGGGTTCTGTTAGCAAGATTCTGAAAAGAATTCTTTGTTCTAAAGTGAGGTCAAAACAATGCAGAAATTCCATCGAGAACTAGCTATTCCACTGAACCATGGCTGACACTTCAGTGCAGTATGAATCTTGCTAGCTAATGGAAAGGATGTAGGTCAGCACATATCTGGCACACCAGCTAAGAGCAGAGTGAGATTCTCAGGATAGCGCAACTGTCTCAACCAGGCATCAATCGCATTAGTGGGGACAGTCCATCACAAAGTCCTAGTAATGCTTTCAGCCACTGTCGCTGGACAGGGCTGGTTGGGCAAGGCCACTTGTCTGAAGGGGAAAAAAAGGCCTGGTGAGATCAGCCACACAACGGCCAAAGCCATTGCCACAGCCATTGCCACACACTGCATGAGACCGTGGCATGATCCTGGGCAGCAGAAGCTTGCCATCTAGCAGGATTCCACACATCACATGGAGTGCTGGAACTAGAAAGACATCCGCATTGCTTGAAAAAAGATTCTCGTCAGCCTACGCATAACTGTCTCCAGTGGGGGGAGAAGGAAGAAAGTGACAGAAACCAGAATCTTCCCTGCTTCAAACATAAAAACTTCTATATTACATTTGTTTTGTATCAATTCATAGTTAGGCCTAGGATTGCAACAACTGGGTTCTGTTGGCAACAGTCTGCTAATCACCTACACTGACAGTTAATTGCTCCTGCAATTATTCCGGGTCTTTGAAATTCTAAATACAGCATGCTGGCACTTTCTCATTGGTTGCAACTTTCCTTTTGAAAATATGC
The DNA here is from genome assembly GCF_052327205.1 of Somniosus microcephalus. Lineage (NCBI taxonomy): Eukaryota > Metazoa > Chordata > Chondrichthyes > Squaliformes > Somniosidae > Somniosus > Somniosus microcephalus. Next base: position 82,671,939 of record NC_140994.1, on the reverse strand, counting down.
AACAGATAGGAAGAACAGGCCAGCAGCATGTGAAGGGACGGGGCAGCAGTCCATTCTTCCTCTGCCTGGAATACCTACTTAAAGGCCTCCCCATTCACTCCCAGACTTAAAAAATCTCCAGAAAATCAAAATCAAACAAGGTGCCTTAAGCATAGGAACAGGAGTAGGCCATTCAACCCCTCGAGTCTGTCAATGAGATCATGGCTGAGCTGTATCCTAACTCCATCCACCCGCCTTTGCTCCATGTCCCTTAATAGCCTCGGTTTGCATAAATCTTATCAATTTCAGGTTTAAAATTATTAATTGAGCTAGTATCTACTGCTTTTTGGGGAAGAGAGTTCCACACTTCTACCACCCACAAGGTAACAAGCAGGGTCAATGCCCAGAAACCTGGATATACCAATGAAGGGCTTCCAGTTAATACCGAGCAATCAAAATTACAATGGTTTCATAAATTATGTGAGAATGTATACTTTTGAGAATCCAATAAAACTCTCACTAATACAACCCAAAAAAATCTGTTTATTGCCGGTTGAGAAAGGATCTGGGGCTTCTTCAACGAAGGTGAGGAAAACTCCCTTTTGTTGAGGTGTGAGAACAAGTACAGACCAGTTACACTGTATACAAGTAAAGCCCTAGTTTCTTGAGTTCACTCAGACTGATTGCATTGCCAGGTCACTGAGGCGACACAGCACTCCAGAACTCTTGAGTGCAATGGCATGCATTTAGGTAAAATGTTCACAGAATCACAGAATCTACAGTGCAGATAGAGGCCATTTCGGCCCATCGAGCCTGCACCGACACATATCCCACCCTATCCCCGTAACCCCACGTATTTAATCCCCTAACACTAAGGGTCATGTGAAGGATTCTAAAAAAGGGCTGCAAGAATTGCAAAATGAACTGTTGAGTTAATATTCAGAAAGCAGTTGAATGCACCATGACTATTTTGCTATACTAGTTTACTGATTTAACTCGCTTCTACCTTGTGATGAACGATTTGCAGTTCAGTCTGAAATATATGGTTTGCCAGCATGGTATTCTCCTGCCTATTGGAGGGATTAGGAGTAGATGAGAGTGCTGACACCTCGGGGGAGTGCAGTCAGAAGCAAATCCACAGTACCGTGGGAGACTCGGCTGTACAGGGGACATAGGAAAGTGTAGAACTGTAGTTGTTAAAGGGGATTCAATAGTCAGGGGGATAAATAGTCATTTCTGCAACCATAGACATGAGCTTGAATGGTGTGTTGCCTTCCTGGTGCCAGGGTAAAGGATATTAAACGGGTGCAGGACATTCTGCGAGAGGAAGGAGAACAGCCATAAGTCATGGTCCATGTTGGAACCAATGACATAGGTAGGAAAAGGGTTGAGGTCCTACAGGCAGAGTTTCAGGAGCTTGGAAAAAAGATTAAAGAACAGGACCTCAAAGATTACTCCCAGTGCCACGTGCTAGTGAGTACAGAAACAGGAAGATAGTGCAGGTGAATGCGTGGCTGGAGAAGTGGTGCAGAAGGGAGGGCATCAGATTCCTGGGGCATTGGAACCAGTTCTGGGGGACCTATAGAAACCAGACGGGTTGTATTTGAACAGGGCTGGGACCAATGTCTTCGCAGGGAGGTTAAATACTGCTGTGCAGGAGGATTTAAACTGATTTGGCAGAGGGAGAGGCACCAGGACGTAGGAGAGAGGAAAGACAAGGTGCATAGAAAACTATGAGGGACAAACAGCAACAGAACAAAGAATAATGTAGAAAGAGCAGGAATTAGATGGAGGAAAAAAGCAAAGCTAACTAGAATGGCGTTGGAATGCATGTGCGTTAATGCGAGGAGTGTTACAAATAAAGATGACGAGTTACAAGCGCAAGTTGCCATATGGGGTTATGATATAATGACTACAATGGAGGCATGGCTTAAACATGGGCAGGAGTGGGAACTAAACATTCCCGGCTACAATGTATTCAGGAATGATAGGGAAGGAAAAAAGACAGGGGGTGGGGGTGGCAGTATTGATCAAGGATAATATATACAGTTCTACAGAGGGAGTATAGAACTGTATAGAGGGATATACTAGAGGGTTCAAAGACTGAATCTATTTAGTTAGAGTTAAGGAACAGAAAAGTAGCAGTTACGTTACTAGGTGTTTACTATAGACCCCCAAATAGCGAGAAGATAGAGGAGAAAATCTGCAGACAAATTTCAGAGAAATGTAAAAATAATAGAGCAGTAATAATATGGAACTTCAATTACCCTAATATAGGCTGGGATAAAAACAGAGTAAAGGGCAAGGAGGGTGAAGAATTCCTAAAATGTATACAGGAGAACTTTCTTAATCAGTATGTTTCTAGCACAATGAGAAAGGAAGCAGTGCTGGATCTAGTTCTGGGGAATGAAGTAGGACAAGTGGAGTGTGTTGCAGTGGGAAAACATCTGGGTAATAGTGATCATAATATAATTAGGTTTAAAGCAGTTATGGAAAGGGACAAAAAAAAACAAAATGTGAAAATACCCAACTGGAAGAGAGCCAATTTCAGTGATTTATGAAGGGATCTAGCACAGGTGGACTAGAAACAAAGATTAGCCAGGAAAACAGTAAATGAGCAACGGCAGGCCTTCAAGGCAGAGATACTTTGGGTACAAACCAACCATATTCCCATAAGAAGGAAAGTTGGGGCATCCAAAGCTAGAGCCAAAGGAAATAGAGGTTAAAATAAAAACAAGAAAATTGGTTTATGACAAATGTCAGGTATAGAATACAGTAGAAAACCAGGCAGAATAGAGGAAGTGCAGGGGGAAATTGAAAAAGGATACAAGAAGGACAAAGAGAGAGGATGAGAAAAGATTAGTGGTAACATAAAAGATTTTTGGGTTCCCTTAGCCTAGTTAAAGGAATGGTGGGGCCGATTAGGGACAAAAGAGGAAATCTTATTGTGGGGGCACAGGGCATGAATGACTGAAGTACTGAATGAGGACTTCCCATCTGTCTTCACAAAAGAGGATGACATTAATGTTGCTGGGGGGGGGGGGGTGCTTGACATTTGTTATAAACCTCCCTTTTCTGTTTTATTTTAACCTCTATTTCCTCCAGTTCTGGAAAACTAGCTGTTACTTTCAACATATTTTCCAGCAACTGCAAAAGATTTAGTGGTTAGGTAAAGTAGAACTAGCCATAACTGCCTGTGGCCATGCAGGTCAAACCAAAGAGGTGCTGATGACTGAGGGCCTCATGAAGAAACCAATAAACAGCAATGATGAGCAAACTTGTCCACAATCAGTGGTAATGTGTGAATTGCAGCCTTCTTTTTCTCTGTTGGTCACTAATTAAACCCTACAGTAATTGAGCTCCCAGTCCTCACTGTACTGCTCTGACCTGTCTGTCCATTTATCTCAGCTGTCTGCTATTTATCTCTTTAAATGTCTCATGACACTGGGATTCCTTCCTCACTACCCCTGACCTATATCGCTAGATATTTCCTCCATTTGCACTCTTAGCATTCACAGTCTTTTTTTTGTCTGTATTATTTTACAGCTCCTGAGCTCTGTTTACTGCAGCCAAATATTGAAAAACTACTGCTCATCTTTTCACTCCTGGGCTGCCCCCATGCCCTCTTGTCGATGAGCAAATTTCCCCGTCAGTCTTCATACTCCTTGGTTATTTTACGGCCTGAATTTTACTTTCCCAATCTAACTTTTTTTACCGTGGTAATTTTTGCAGTCTCTCTTCTTCCCTCTGGTGAACACCTTTTCCGTCTCCCTTTACGATTAATCTAACTCCCTCTCTCACTGGCATTCTCCCAGAGTCCACTGCTCTCCTCTTCTCCACACAGGTCCAGGCAACTCCACAAGATCTAACAAGAGATCGGACATGGAGGCAACACTGCAGGACTGTTTAACCTGACAGTGAGACCCCTCTACTAAATGCAGCATTGCCAAAACCTAAAAGGAAATGCTCTGTAGGATACAAACTTCCTTTTGGCTTTTGTTGTTGTCACAAATTGCTGCTCAACTTTGGTTTTCTTTTTAACCTCTGAAATTTTCACGAATGACGTACTAAAGCAGTATACAAACGGATGTGCTTTAATGTGCTTATTTTAGCTATACTATTAGACAGTAAATTATTTGCAGAACAGACATTTAGATTCATAGGACCTGGTGAAAATCAACTTCCCAGTTTTACATACTGCCAACTCACTTTAGTCAAGTATTCAGAACAAAGATAAAAGGAGACTGATTCACAAAAATAAGGTTGTAAGACAGGCAAAAATAATAGACACCCCTCCCTGGAAAAATATTTTAACAGCAGTAGCAATCCTACTCAAAACTGACACCACAGATTAAGAATGTCTCAAATTGTACCCCCGGTCCTGGTCTTTTAGTTAGTTAGGGCAGCTAAAATTGTACAACCTATCTAAACCCTACAGTAATTGAGCTCTCAGTCCTCACTGTACTGCTCTGACCTGTCTGTCCATTTATCTCAGCTGTCTGTCATTTCACGAATGACGTACTAAAGCAGCATACAAACAGATGTGCTTTAATGTTTCCAATGGTCATGTGTTAGAGAGGGGATAATTGATCAGGTTTTCTGCCATCAATCTGCATCCAGTGAGCTATGTTGGAACAATGTACATGGATGAGGACACAAGTGGGCTTGGCTAAATGGACCTCCATAGTCAATCACTCTGCTGATAACCCAGGATATAAGAGTAAAGACCACTTGTATGACATACCAGTACTCTGTTACTTGTGAAACTGTACCCAGCATAAATCACTGTCTTCAAGGAAGCTGGTGGTAAGGGGAGAAACAGAGGTAAGGGGAGAAACACAGAGGGAAAATCGAAGGGGGAGGGGTAGAAAGTTGACACTATAGGATATACTTAGAATCATAGGGCTAGATTTTCAGTATAGGCAGTTTTGGGGCGCTAACCTTAGCGCCCGCCCGAAGTTAGCGCCCGCCCCAAAGTAGCGCCCCGTTGCCGGGAATTCAGTGGCTTCGCCCTAAGAGGTTGGTGGAGCGCTAAAAGAGGCGTTCCACTACTCTCTTTAGGCGCTAAGCCGGCGGTCCAGAGGGATAGCGCCCAGGCGGGGCGCAGCACGGGTGCGGTCATTTTTGCACTGACAGCAGACCCCGTGGTGCCGACCAGCTCTTAAAGGGGGAAGGGACGAATTGGTCTGCTGCCACGCCCTGCACACTGCAGCCTTGCAAAGAGGCCTCAACACTACTGCTCAGCCCCAGGGAGTCATGGCAACGCCAGAGAAGGCCCGTCAGCGTGCCCTGCGCTTCTCAGAGGGTGATCTGGACATCATGCTCACAGCTCTGGAGGTGAGGCGCAAGATCTTGTTTCCAGACAGTGGGAGGAATCCAACCCACCACGACTACACCAAAGCCTGGAAGCAGATCGCCCAGAGGGTGACGTTCACCGGCGAGGCCCCCAGGACCCACACACAATGCCGTAAGAAGTACAACGATCTGACCAGGATTGTGAGGGTGAGTAGCCTTTCCAGTCTCCTCCTCATTCTTGCATGTACACCTGACATGATGGGCAAAGGGACCTGAAAGTCCTTTTGGCCAGCCCTCAGCCAGCAGCATTGGGACAGTCATGAGCATCAAATGGCCATTCGGCACTCTACACTTTGGCCAAGCTATTCCACCATGGGAGGCAGTGCACACTACATCAGGGCTTCACTGCGCACTTACAGCCCGTCCTTTCTCTTGCAGGCTAAAGTAGCGTTTAATCGCCAGGCCCGTGCCAGGGGTGGCCGCGCCAAGCTGCAGAAGCTCACTCGGCTGGAGGAGCGCGTGTGTGTGCTCATGGGAGCACGTGTGATTGTCCCCACAGCGTGCGGTGTATCCGACCCTCCACTGCCCGGCAATGGTAAGGACCTCGCCTTTTGGCCCTCTCGCGTCGCACTGGCCCATCCGAGCTACCTCCTTTGCCACTGTCCCACCAATGCGCTGAATCCCACCAGTCCTAACTCCCTCGCTGACGCCGTCTCCTCACTCTGAAGCTACTCTTGTGCATTCCTGCTTTCAGCTGGTGACGACCAGGACCCTGAGGCTGCCAGTGACAGCACCTCCAACCAGGAGGAGGAGGAGGAGCAAGCCGGACCTTCGGGGGAACAGTCACGTCCCGCAGGAGAGGAGGAAATGCTCGACACCTCCTCACTGGACGAGTGCCTGGAGGAACTGTCGCAGGGCAATGCAGCTTCTGGGACCAGTGGCGTCCAGCCACCCAGCAGCCGTGCGCGTGGCCCGCGGCCTTCCCCCCAAAGGGGGGAAGGATCAGAGGGGAGTGCTGCTGCTCGGCACACTCGCCGTCACCAACGCGGCAAGGGTCCCCTAGTTCGGCCCCCTCCTCCCCAGCGGGAGAGTCGCGACTCCAGTCCGGACACCTTCACTTCGGAGGAGGTGCGGAAGCTCGATCAGATGGCCGACGACTCGGACCGGCGCCACACGGAGCTCATGAGCGTGGTGGGGCGCATGCCTGAGGCCATCGAGTCGCTGGCGACCAGTGTGCGCGAGTTCGGGGCAGCAACTGCCGCGACTGGCCGCATGCTAACTGATGCCGTCAAGACCCTGGCGGATGTGATGCACGCGCACACCAGGACCACAGGGCCACTCACTGCTGCCACACGCGCTGTCTCAGGCAGGCATCGCCAGGGCAGGCGCCGCGCTGGACCATCCCAGCAAGCCGGCCGTCGGCTGATTGCTGCGGATCCTGCAGTGCGGGCCCGGCCGAGTGCCACCGCGCCACAGCACCAGCCAGCGCATCCCAGACGCCAGCTGGCCCACATTGCACCATCCGTCGCCGCCATTCCCCCTCTGGGGCGTCAAGGGCAAGCGGCTGCAGCTGATGGTGGCCAGGCTCAGGCGCGCCACTCAGGAGACGGCCCCTCGAGGCCCAAACGCCGTGTAGGCCGCCCCCCAGCGGCATCTGGCGGAAGGGCATCTGAGCCTCAGGCGCCTTCCCCCAGCCTCGCAGCAGCCACTGGGCAGAGCTTGCGAAGGAGCAGCAGGCAGGGCAGGGGAGGCAAAATGCTGGCCAAGGTCTCGCCCTCGCGGGCCACTCAGTAGAGGGTGTGGCCAGCTTTCCTTTAATATGGCGGTGGCCATCTTTATTTTGCCCATGGTTGTGCTTTTGGAGGGCTTTTTTTTTGCGTTAGGCCGACGTTGAGGCCCGGTTTCAATAAAGGTGGAGTGGCTCCTCCCCAGTTTGTGGGAGTGAGTCGTTTGTTGGGCTTTTTGTGGGGCCCGTTTATTGTTTTTGGGGATTCATGTGGGAAGGGCTTTTCATTTTTGTTTAATAAAAAATTATCTTTATTCATGCAGTCTCCATGGTTGTTCTTCTTAGTGTTTGTTGGCTTCGCCGGCTGAGGGCTTGCGGAGCGGCTGCATTCATCTTCCCTCATGGCCCCTGGCCATTCCCTGACAGGGGGCTTAGAAGTACCGTGTAATAAGGTGGCGTCGTGCGGCCCTTGGCCCTGGTCGCTCCCTCCTGGGAACGTACTCCTGCTCCTCCTCCTCCTCCTCCTCCTCCTCCTCATGCTCCTCCTGCTCCTCCTCCTGAGGTGCTGGTCCAACGTCAGGTGGCAGTGCCTGAGTCCTGCGGATAGCCAGGTTGTGTAGCATGCAGCAAACCACCACAAATTGGGAGACCCGGTCCGGCGAATACTGGAGAGCTCCTCCGGAGCGATCAAGGCAGCGGAACCGCTGCTTGAGGACCCCAATAGTTAGCTCGATGATGTTGCGGGTGGTTTGATGGCTCTCGTTGTAGGCCTCTTCAGCAGCGGTCCTGGGCGCGCGGAGCGGGGTCATGAGCCAGGTGCACAAAGGATAGCCTTTGTCCCCGAGTAGCCATCCTCTTGGGGGAGGCTGTGCCTGGAACATGTCATGCACAGTACTCTGCCGCAGGATAAAGGCATCGTGGCTGCTGCCTGGGAAGCTGGCATTGACTGCCATGATGCGCTGCTTGTGGTCACAGACCAGCTGCACATTCAGAGAATGGTAGCCCTTCCTGTTGCGATACTGCTCGCCATGCTCCAGAGGGGCCCGCAAAGCCACATGCGTACAGTCAATGGCGCCCTGCACCAAGGGGAATTCCCCGAGTCTGGAAAATCCCAATGCGCGCTGATGCTGGCTCTCCAGGGCCATGGGGAAGGAGATGAATTGGCTTCTCCTTCTGAACAGTGCTTCGGTCACCTGGCGGATGCAGCGATGCGCGCCGTACTGGGAGATGTTTGCTATGTCCCCAGCAGCGTATTGGAAGGAGCCGGTGGCATAGAAGTTCAATGCCACTGTCACCTTCACTTCCACCGACAGAGACGTCCTGCACCTGAGCTTTGGCCGCAGATCTCGGCGAAGCAGGTGGCAGATCTCTGCAATCACCCCCTTCCGGAATCGGAGCCTTTTAACACATCGCGCGGCACTCATGTTTAGGTAGGAGCGCTGCTGGCGGTATAGCCTGACTGGGTAAGGCCTACGTGGCGACGCCTGTAGCCCCCTCTGCCTCTAGCCAGGGCTGCCCCTCTCACAATACGTCTGCGAGCCCTACGGACATGGAGCTGCAGCTCCGCGTTGGCACCCCATGCAACCCCCATCAAATCCTGGCAAACACTCTAATTTCCAAATGGCCACTTGCAGCGCTGTTGCCTGAGTCCAAAAATACCTGGCTCTTGCTGCTTGAAACCAGTTAGCTATCCTCCTTGTTGTGTCTCCAGAAATGCGTTGCACAAGACTGTTTTCTGAAATAATGGATGGCCTTTATACTGGAGAGGACGTTCCCTTTAATTAGCGCCCCCCGGGGCCCGCGCTGGTTGTGTTGCGTTCCTTTTTCCAAACGCTCCGGCCGCCCGCCGCACAATGGGGCGGTCCGACTGAAGTTTGCAATCGGGGCGGCCAAAGGGCGTTGCACGAGGATGTGACGTCATTTTCTGCGCGCGCATCCGGGCGGGCGCTAAACTTTGCGCCGGCGCTAACGGGCAACTTAATTTGGGGCGGGGCGCAAACTGCGCTGCGCCCGGGCGCTACACGCATAGCGCCCGGAAATCACTTCTCTTAAGGCGCTAACTGCTGGCGCAAGCAACTGAAAATCTAGCCCTAAGAACCTTACAGCACAGAAAGAGGCCAATTGGCCCATTGTGCCTGTGCCGGCTGTTTCAAAGTGCTATCCAACTAGTCCCACTCCCTTGCTGTTTCGCCATGGCCCTGCAAATCTTTCCTTTTCGGGTATATATCCAATTTCCTTTTGAAAGTTACTATTGAATCTGCTTTCACCACCCTTTCAGGCAGTGCGTTCCAGATCACAACAATTCGCTGCGTAAAAAAAATTCTCATCTCGCCTCTAGTTCTTTTGCCAATTATCAATACGCCTTGCAGATTTCAGGACTTCTGCAAATAAGCACCAAAGATATTAAAAGACATCTATGTAAGTAAGACTTTTATTTCTGTATAGATCATTGCACTCAACATTTTAATCAATTTCCCACTACTGTCTCACAACTAGATTACTAGTTAATGACTGTGTTCTGGCTTTTCCATCAACCTTATCTTCTCTTGAACCCATTTAAGAAAATCCTCTTCACTGTACATTTTCCTCCAATTGAGTTCAAGCCCTTTATTCTTTTGTGTGCTGTGTCAAGCACTAGTTTCCTGTCTAAATGTTGAATAAATATCACAGTGACAGGGCTTGGTGTGCCAGATAAGTTCTGTTAAGTTAGTCGGTGGGAGTTTGTGTACTTCTGTCAGGGAATAAGATAAAGGGAACACGAGAAGAGACATATAGAAACATGCGAAGATGAGGGACAGGAAAAGACTAGTTTGTCCATCAATGTCCCATACATTCACGGTGCCACTTAACAACATGACCCTTATCATATCCCACCATCCCCACCCCCCCACTCCCACCAGCCAAGTAATCTCCTGGAACAGGCAAAAAAAAAGAAGAAAAACCCTAGGACAACTGAGGGGGAAAAAAAATTGGGAAATTCCTCTCTGATCCCCCTGAAGGTTCCAGGAGATCACATTGACTGGGAGACACATTGGGGGAGAAATTGGGTGGAGCCGCAAACGGGGCGCCAAGCTCGCCTGAGCGCCAGATTTTGCGCTGCGATCGGAGCAGCAGCAATCGCCGGAAATTCAGCTTGAGCGCCCCAAGAGGGACACGGGGCGAGGCTCGAGGCGCTCCACGTCCCTCATAGGGCGCTGAAACTGCATATCGCAGCGCAACGTGCCGCAGCGCTACACGCTGCAGCACGGCGCGCTGCGGTACTGCAGGCCTTCCTCCCATTCTTAAGGGGGAGGGGCCTGCACCAGCTCGATGAGCGATCGCGAGTGCCGGCAAAAGAGCCCGGCACCGAGGAGAAGTGCCGGGCTCTCGGAAAACAGCCGGCAATGCCGCGGGGGGAGAACAGGAGGCCGGGGACGGAGGTGCTGGCAGGCGGCCGCCGAAAAAAACGGCCGCCCCGCACCGCCACCTTAATTTGCACCACTGCCGCCACAGATAGGCCCCGTGAACCGGGCGCGATTAGCGAGCAGCGCTACAGGGGCGGTCGCTGCCAAATATAGCAATCGGGGCGGTAGCGGGGCGCTGCGCACACCGATGACATCATCGGTGGTGGCGCAGCGCAACAGGTTAACACCGCCATTAGCGCCCCAGCTAAATATCGCGGGAGGCGTGGCCAGTGGCGCTAAAGCCACTGAGTGCCCTCTTTAGGCGCTAACTGGTGGCGCAGCCCACCGAATTTCTCCCCCATTGACTAATACCCCACCTGCAATGTCAACCACAGTTAGGAACTCGTCCAGATCCCTTCTGAACGCTTGTAGTGAATTCGCACTGACTGCACGAGCCGGCAACTTATTCCAAAAGGTCGCCAACTCTCTGGGATAGAAAAACCTCCAGACATCCAACCTAGTTCTGTGTTTATGTAACTTATATGCGCATTGCACTGATCCTCCCTAACCTCTCTATCTCAAATAGACTATCCATACAGACCAAAACTAATCCCTTCATTATTTTGAAGACCTCAATTCAAATCTCCTTGAAGTCTATGCTTTTCTAGAAAGGGTTAATGTACGGACTTCCAAAATTTCTGAAATTTTTCAGACATTATCTGTACCCCCCATCTGTGCAGTTTGAATGCTGTACCTGCACCGTTATAGAAACCACCCAGATAGAAGTTGGTGTTCCCATAAATGAAAGATAAATTGGCCCAATTGTTCAACCCGTTTTTTTGCGGCTTTTTTGTACAGTTCTACTTCATTGCCTTCTACAATTACCGCTGGCTGAAATTCGTTGGGGCAGATTTACAACTTTCGACGGAAATGGGAATTGGGCGGTTTCTATAACGGGCAGCTGATCCGCAATGCTAGCTTTACACTGGGGCGGCAGTTGAAAAATCACACATACTACCAGCACAGAGCACTGAAATGCCTCCTGCTGCTTGTCCTTATTATATGACATACAGGAGGCTGTGCACACATGTACCATTTTTATTACTAGCAGATTTTGTGTGATATTGCTCATGGTGAGTTGGAGTGCATGCTATTTTGCTATCTCCATGGTTACGTGAAGGATTTCCCGCAGTGGATTTGATTGCATCACGTGCGTTAATGTGAAAGCTGAGTTTTTAAAAAAAGCTTTGTCGATGTTGCTAAGGCAAAAACAAAGCTCCTTGTTTACTATCGCACAAAGAGTTAATACTATACTATATATTTCTATTGTATATATAATCACTATGTGTTGGTAAACCCGTGCTGGTTTCGCCAAAGGGGGGTGGGATGGAGAAGAGAGTTGAGGAAGAGACGAGGGAAGAGACAGAGAGCGAGGGTGGGGAAAGAGACACAGATGAGACAGAAAGAGAGACAGAGCAAGAGACACAGCAAGAGGCAATGGCTTAGTAGCATGGGAGGAGGAGGGAAGCAGCGGAAGCATTTGGCTGCATTTTGTATTTCATTATTATTTCCTATGTGCAGAATTGGATTGGTTCTCAAGATTTCACATTTCACCTAGGTTACACTATGTGATGACATCTGTTGTGATGACATCATAAGAGACCATGGTAACTACAAAACTGTTCTCTCTAAACTACATCTGCTTTAAGACATGCCAAGGTATTTCAAGTTTAGTTGGTTCACGAGAAGATTAAGGAAGCTGAGAAAACCAAGAAGGAGTCCAACTTTTTCAGTTTTACTCCAATTTATACTAAGAAAAATTCAAAACGCCCCCGAGTATGAAAGAGTAAATAACTTTGATCTTGAAGAAAAGCCTCTCACTGTGGCTGAACAGTTGCAACTTGGGCGCTACTGACACCGAGGAAGATAAGAGAGCTGTACCTGATCTTCATGTAATTAACAATGGCCTTGGCTTGGTCGATAGTGAAGAATTCCACACCACGGCTCTTATCTGAACATGACTGACTAATTTCAGCCATGACTTTTGTGAGCTCTTTTAAATCATCTAGCAATGGCAAATGACTGTCTGTAATAAAACACAGCACTGAGTGAACGACTGACTGACTTAGAAGATGTTCCGTTTCATATAAAACAATGAAGCATTAAGCAGAGTTTGAAAGCTTGTTTTATTTACCACTAAATTAAACATGTTACCTTTTATATACGTGGCATCAAAATCTTATTAATTCAATTATCAAGTGGTAAGATTGGCATGATCACAATCTTTCCACTGATCTTCACCTGTTGCCCTAGTTGGAGTTTTCTTTTCCCATAGTATCTCTGAGGAGGTGAAAACCACTTAAAGGACTGTGCGTCATCTCTCCCCAATGACAATCCAGAGAGTAGCTGAGCCACACAGACCAGAGGTTCCCACATTTAATCCCCGGTTGGTCTTGGGCGTGCCGCTGGCAATGCGCTACAAAATGGCCTCAACGCCATTCAGGGAGTGAAAAAAAATCAGCCAGGGCTCCTGCTCCCAATTTCTATCCAGTGAGCCCTGCTGGAATGTGCATGTGTGGATGCGAGCAGCATCGGGCTTGGCTGTGAAACCCCCACAGTCAAACAGCTGGATATTCATTGTCGAGGCTCTTAATAGCCACTTGGGTAAGGTACCAGAGGGCACCAGGTGACTGTGAAACTGTACCCCAGTAAGGAGTCAAGGACTTCACGAGAAGCAAGGAGCATCGGGGAGAAAATTAGGGAGATAAGGGAAGTGACTGTCACTATTTTAAATTCCTTGGACAGTATGAATTTCTGCCATTCTGACTGCAATACAGCTGCATCCAGATGAGACACTCTGTGGCCTACAACACTAAAAGCCCACTCGCCCGTCCCTTGTTGATAGATCAAGCCCACCGTCTCACCACACCCCTCATTCCCTGCTCTCTCCAGAAATGCATCGAATTGCCATTTGAACCCATTTACACTGTCTGCTTCAGTGACTGAAAAAAAAACTAGTGGAAACAGATACTGAAGTGAAAGAGGAGGTGAGAAACAATGAAGGAGGGGCAGGAGAGATTTTCTGGGAGGCTTAGCAGTCGTTCCCTTAGCTAGAAGGGCACAGGAGGCTGAGAGCTTTTGGTGGTGCCCGACTGAATTATAACGTTTTCTGTTGTATGTAATCAGAGATGAGAATGTTATATAAGTGAATTGCAAGCAAAGAATTTTGCTCCAACCCAACCTCTCCCCTGAGATGCAGTAATCACACTTTAATCATGCTCATAACTCATCTAAAGCCATTTTCACAGGCCTTTTCAGATGTGTCGCTCATCCCTTAGTGAACCTGATTCCATCATTGTTTCCAGAATCCAGCTTCCCCCTCAGTACTCTGAGAACCCCAGTCCTGACTGTCGGAGGAACTCAGTGCCCTTCCCCAGTTCTCCTGGCATCCAGACTCACCACAAGTCCCCCCAGTGAACTCCTGAGTACTCCCAGGCATCAGCCCTCTCTCCCCAACTCCAGTCTGCTAGTACTTCCGACTCCCAGCCCCTCGCCCAAAAGCCCAGTCATCGCCAAAAGTTCTCTCAAGCATCAGCCCACAATCCCACTGAGTAATCCAAGACTCCAACGTGCCCAAATCCTAACCCACACAGTAACTCCCAGATCTGGTCTCACCCGCACCCCCCCACCCACTCTCTCCCAGGATGCAGCCCACTCCCTTCTGTGCTCCAACCTCAAATCCTTATTTCCTCTCTCAGCCCAACTTATCTCCTCATGTCATCGTGGAAGTATAGCTGTGACATCAAGATGGAGAGGGTTCATATCTGACTGAGCACCAATAGATGGAGTGATTTTACTCATAGAGAGAGATGCCGCTAGGAAAATAAGCTTTCTAAAAATTAGCCTCCTCTTTGTTGAGCAGAAAGGCACGACTAATATGGGTGTCATTCTTGTAAAATTCCATTATATAATTTAAAAACTTGAGAACTAAATAAATGTGAAAAATTATTTCCAGAAACAAATATGAAAATCCTAGCATTGAGGCAAGGAGGCATGTATTCAGACATTATCAGAATAGCATGCTGAGGAAAAGGAGAACACATGTACCAGACTTGTTTGTTAGTTGAGTCACAATACTCAGTACTGCAGTGGGGAGCTAAACAACTGCCCTATTTTTTTCACAGAAAGAAAGACTTGCATTTAACCAGTTTTCTTATCATGCCTCTCAGAAATGTCCCAAAGCACTTCACATACAATTAATCACAATGAAATGTAATAACTGCAGTTATGAAGGCCAGAATGGTACCTACCAACTGAGGCAGGCAGGCGTCAATAGTGGCACACTAATTGAATGGGAACAACTTTCTGCTGAATTGTTTTACTCTCTCCTTATTGATCATGTATCCGTAAGTGTACTGCATCAACTTAAATCATACTTACTGCTGACGTTCTCCAAAATGATATTTAATACAGTCATGAAGGCAGATATTTGCAGCACTGTAAAGTTCTGCTCTTTGGCCCACCAAAACCCAGAGACATAATAATCCAAGAGGATGCTTTCTTTCATGCAATTCTGGTACTGCTTGAGCTGTAGAATTTCTGCCAATGTTCTTCAATGAATAGGAAAAAAATAGGGAAATTACAAGAAGTTAAAACAACATGCCATAGAAAACAAGTTCATGGGTAACATATGTCTTTAAAATTCAATGCATCGGAACTCAATGCAATTGAATAAACTTCGGTGGTGGCGGTATTACATCTGTTCTGTTGAAGGCTTTTGTTGTGTGACAAAAAGAGGTGGTGTACATCTTAACCTGGTGAAATGGTACAATTGCTCTATTACTACTGTTTCGAGTTAGGTGAAGAAAAAGAACAAGAAAAAAAAAATAAGGTGCATTCATATAGCCTCTTCCACGACCTCAGGACGTCCCAAAGCGCTTCACAGCCAATTAAGTACTTTTGAAGTGTAGTCAATGTTGTACTGTAGGGAAACACTACAGCCAATTTGAGCACACCAAGGTCCCACAAACAGCAGTGAGGTAAATGACCAGATAATCTGTTTTGGGGGTGTTTGACGAGGGTTTAATGTTGGCCAGGACAGCGGGCTTTTCTTAAAAAAAAGTGATCTACTAATCTACCCACCACACACCTGGCACACTACCCACCACACACCTGGAGAGGGCCTCGGTCTAATATCTTATTCGAAAAAAACCGACAGTGCAATACTCCCTCAGCAATGTTCCCTCTAATTTTGTTTGGCCCTTTAAGAGGCTGCGCGAGTCAATCAAAATACCACGCATGCACGGTTTTTGTATTGAAAAGTTGGCTGCGCAGGTTCCCTGGTGCGATGCACCACCGCACAGCTTACATGGAACACTGTCCCTCAGCACTGCACTGAAGTGTGAACCTAGATTTTGTGCTCAAGTCTCTGGAGTGGGGCTTGAACCCACAACTTCCTGACTCAGAGGCGAGAGTGCTACCCACTGAGCCAAATGTGGCAGTAAAATCAAAAATCTTTCAATACTAATAAATGAAATTTAGTCATATAAAAGTAATCCACAATTCTATATGTAGTATATTATTTAAATGTAAAGGGATTGACATTACCAATACCCATGAAACGTGGGGGGATAAAGCACTCTTGTGAGTGCTTGGTAAGATTTTCTCCAACTACAACATGGTCTTGTTATCTCAAATGAACAATTAAGAGGTCAAAAACACGATTGTGGCATCATCATAAAACAGCACCATTTTCAACTGCAAACCCAAATCCGCTAGCTCATACATATACTGGTGTTTCCCAGTCTCTCTCCCTGCCCCCACACAGTCTCTCTCCACCACCCACAGTCTCTCTCCCCCCCAGTTTCTCTCTCTCTCCCTCAGTCTCACTCTCTCTCCCCCCAGTCTCACTCTCTCTCCCCCCAGTCTCACTCTCCCCCCTCAGTCTCACTCTCTCCCCCCAGTCTCACTCTCTCCCCCCCAGTCTCTCTCTCTCTCCCTCAGTCTCACTCTCTCTCCCCCCAGTCTCACTCTCTCTCCCCCCAGTCTCACTCTCCCCCCTCAGTCTCACTCTCTCCCCCCAGTCTCACTCTCTCCCCCCCAGTCTCTCTCTCTCTCCCTCAGTCTCACTCTCTCTCCCCCCAGTCTCACTCTCTCTCCCCCCAGTCTCACTCTCCCCCCTCAGTCTCACTCTCTCCCCCCAGTCTCACTCTCTCCCCCCCAGTCTCTCTCTCTCTCCCTCAGTCTCACTCTCTCTCCCCACAGTCTCACTCTCTCTCCCCCCAGTCTCACTCTCCCCCCTCAGTCTCACTCTCTCCCCCCAGTCTCTCTCTCTCCCCCCAGTCTCTCTCCACCACCCACAGTCTCTCTCCCCCCCAGTCTCTCTCTCTCTCCCCCCAGTCTCACTCTCTCTCCCCCCAGTCTCACTCTCTCTCCCCCAGTCTCTCTCTCTCTCGCCAAGTCTCTCTCTCTCCCCCCAGTCTCACTCTCTCCCCCCTCAGTCTCTCTCTCTCCCCCCCCGTCTCACTCTCTCTCCCCCAGTCTCTCTCTCTCTCCCCCCAGTCTCACTCTCTCTCCCCCCTCAGTCTCGCTCTCTCTCCCCCCAGTCTCACTCTCTCCCCGCTCAGTCTCACTCTCTCTCCCCCCAGTCTCTCTCCACCACCCAGAGTCTCTCTCTCTCTCCCCCCAGTCTCTCTCTCTCTCTCCCCCCAGTCTCTCTCTCTCTCCCCCCAGTCTCTCTCTCTCTCTCCCCCCAGTCTCTCTCTCTCTCCCCCCAGTCTCTCTCTCTCTCCCCCCAGTCTCACTCTCTCCCCCCTCAGTCTCACTCTCTCTCCCCCCTCAGTCTCACTCTCTCTCCCCCCAGTCTCACTCTCTCCCCCCTCAGTCTCATTCTCTCTCCCCCCAGTCTCACTCTCTCCCCCCAGTCTCACTCTCTCCCCCCTCAGTCTCACTCTCTCCCCCCTCAGTCTCACTCTCTCTCCCCCCAGTCTCTCTCCACCACCCAGAGTCTCTCTCTCTCTCCCCCCAGTCTCACTCTCTCCCCCCCAGTCTCTCTCCACCACCCAGAGTCTCTCTCTCCCCCCAGTCTCTCTCTCTCTCCCCCCAGTCTCACTCTCTCTCCCCCTCAGTCTCACTCTCTCTCCCCCCAGTCTCACTCTCTCCCCCTCAGTCTCATTCTCTCTCCCCCCAGTCTCACTCTCTCCCCCCAGTCTCACTCTCTCCCCCCTCAGTCTCACTCTCTCTCCCCCCTCAGTCTCACTCTCTCTCCCCCCAGTCTCACTCTCCCCCCTCAGTCTCACTCTCTCTCCCCCCAGTCTCTCTCCACCACCCAGAGTCTCTCTCTCCCCCAGTCTCTCTCTCTCTCCCCCAGTCTCTCTCTCTCCCCCCAGTCTCACTCTCTCTCCCCCCCCCAGTCTCTCTCCACCACCCAGAGTCTCTCTCTCCCCCAGTCTCTCTCTCCCCCAGTCTCTCTCTCTCTCCCCCAGTCTCAATCTCTCTCACCCCTCAGTCTCACTCTCTCTCCCCCTCAGTCTCACTCTCTCTCCCCCCAGTCTCTCTCCACCACCCAGAGTCTCTCTCTCCCCCAGTCTCTCTCTCTCTCCCCCCAGTCTCACTCTCTCCCCCCTCAGTCTCACTCTCTCTCCCCCCTCAGTCTCACTCTCTCTCCCCCCAGTCTCTCTCCGCCACCCAGAGTCTCTCTCTCCCCCAGTCTCTCTCTCTCTCCCCCCAGTCTCTCTCTCTCTCCCCCCAGTCTCACTCTCTCCCCCCTCAGTCTCACTCTCTCTCCCCCCTCAGTCTCACTCTCTCTCCCCCCAGTCTCACTCTCTCCCCCCTCAGTCTCACTCTCTCTCCCCCCTCAGTCTCACTCTCTCTCCCCCCAGTCTCCCTCCACCACCCAGAGTCTCTCTCCCCCCCCGCCCAGGCTCTTTCTCTCTCCCCCCCTGCCCAGGCTCTTTCTCTCTCTCTCCCCTCAGTCTCTCTCTCCCGCCCCCCATCTCTCTCTCTCCCGCCCCCCCAGTCTCTCTCTCTCTCCCGCCCCCCCAGTCTCTCTCTCTCTCCCGCCCAGACTTTCTCCCCCCCACACAGTCTCTCTCCCCCCCAGTCTCTCTCTCCCCCCCAGGCTCTTTCTCTCTCTCTCTCCCTCTCTCCCCTCAGTCTCTCTCTCCCACCCCCCGTCTCTCTCTCTCCCCCCCAGTCTCTCTCTCCCACCTCCTCAGTCTCTCTCTCCCGCCCCCCCGTCTCTCTCTCCCGCCCCCCCAGTCTCTCTCTCTCCCGCCCAGACTTTCTCCCCCCCCCACAGTCTCTCTCCCCCCCCACAGTCTCTCTCCCCCCCCACAGTCTCTCTCCCACCCCAGCTTTCTCTCTCTCCCTCTCTCCCCTCAGTCTCTCTCTCCCGCCCCGTCTCTCTCTCTCCCGCCCAGACTTTCTCCCCCCCACAGTCTCTCTCCCCGCAGTCTCTCTCTCTCCCCACCCAAGCTTTCTCTCTCTCCCCCCCAGTCTCTCTCTCTCCCTCCCAGTCTCTCTCTCTCCCTCCCAGTCTCTCTCTCTCCCCCAGTCTCTCCCCCCACCCCAGCTTTCTCTCTCTCCCCCAGTCTCTCTCTCTCCCCCCCAGCTTTCTCTCTCTCTCCCCCAGTCTCTCTCTCTCCCCCTCAGTCTCTCTCTCTCCCCCCCAGTCTCTCTCTCTCTCTCTGCCCCCCAGTCTCTCTCTCTCCCCCAGTCTCTCTCACCCCCAGTCTCTCTCTCTCCCCCAGTCTCTCTCACCCCCAGTCTCTCTCTCTCTCCCCCAGTCTCTCTCTCTCCCCCAGTCCCTCTCTCTCTCTGCCCCCAGTCTCTCTCTCCCCCAGTCTCTCTCTCTCTCCCGCCCAGACTTTCTGCCCCCCCACAGTCTCTCTCCCCCCCCACAGTCTCTCTCCCCCCCCCACAGTCTCTCTCCCCCCCCAGCTTTCTCTCTCTCCCTCTCTCCCCTCAGTCTCTCTCTCCCGCCCCGTCTCTCTCTCTCCCGCCCAGACTTTCTCCCCCCCCACAGTCTCTCTCCCTGCAGTCTCTCTCTCTCCCCACCCAAGCTTTCTCTCTCTCCCTCCCAGTCTCTCTCTCTCCCTCCCAGTCTCTCTCTCTCCCTCCCAGTCTCTCTCTCTCCCCCAGTCTCTCTCTCTCCCCCCACCCCAGCTTTCTCTCTCTCCCCCCACCCCAGCTTTCTCTCTCTCCCCCAGTCTCTCTCTCTCCCCCCCAGCTTTCTCTCTCTCTCCCCCAGTCTCTCTCTCTCTCTGCCCCCCAGTCTCTCTCTCTCTCTGCCCCCCAGTCTCTCTCTCTCTCTGCCCCCCAGTCTCTCTCTCTCCCCCAGTCTCTCTTAGCCCCAGTCTCTCTCTCTCTCCCCCAGTCTCTCTCTCTCCCCCAGTCTCTCTCTCTGCCCCCAGTCTCTCTCTCCCCCAGTCTCTCTCTCTCTCTCTGCCCCCCAGTCTCTCTCTCCCCCAGTCGCTCTCTCTCTCCCCCAGTCTCTCTCTCTCTCCCCAGTCTCTCTCTCTCCCCCAATCTCTCTCTCCCCCAGTCTCTCTCTCTCTCTCCCCCAGTCTCTCTCTCTCCCCCAGTCTCTCCCTCTCTCCCCTAGTCTCTCTCTCCCCTGGTCAATTTCAATTCAATTCAATTCAAATTGCTTTATTGGCATGACAAGATACATCTTATGTTGTCAAAGCACAGAAAAAAGAACATATATAATTGAACATATAAACGCAGATCTAGACATACAGTGTATAGACAAATATACCCATGTATACATAAATATACACACACATATAATATACATATAATCTTTTCTTAGATTCAATGGTCACTGGTTGTCCCTCTGCTTATGGCAAGCTGTAACATAGTTTGCCGCTAATGTTACACATTTTCTCTGTTCCCCTGATATGGGAGTTTTTGGTGGTCATTCAGATTTTTGAATTCAGGGCATATTTTTATGAATTTTGGGTAGAAATTCCCCCTTATGTCCTGATAGTTTCCACAAGTTGTGAGGAAGTGCAGCTCTGTCTCCACCACTCCCTGACTGCCGTGAGAGCACAGCCTGTCCTCTCTGGGCAGCCAGGTCTGCCTGTGTCTGCCTTTTTCGATGGCCAGGCTATGCTCACTAAGTCTGTACATTGTCAAGGTTTTTCTCAGTTTGCTATCTTTCACCATGGTCAGGTAATCAGCCATGGTGTACAGTCTGTGTGGGGCCAAATAGCAATCGAGTTTGTTTTGGGTTTTTGTCATTTCTGTCCAATAGGTCAAATATTTTTCTTTTTGTTTAGTAATAATTGTGTTGGGTCGAATTCTCTGTGCTAGGATGTCACTGTCCTGGGGCTGATTATTATTAGTAGTGTTAGTAGTTATTTCACTGAGTCCCAGGACCAGTTGACTGAGGGGACTCTTCTTTATGTTCACCTCTTGGCATTTCAGGGCTTTGTAATGATAGCAGTGGGGGTTGCTCATTTTTAGATGTTTCCAAAATTTGATGGCTCTTTTTTGGATATTAATTAGTAGTGGATATTGGCCTAAATCTGCCCTGCATGCATTGTTTGTGGTTTTGCTCTGAGTCCGGAGGATACTTTTACAGAATTCTGCATGCAGGGTCTCAATTGGATGTTTGTCCCATTTTATAATTCGTGTTGTGTTAGCGGACCCCACACCTCACTGCCATAAAGTGCAATTTGTTCAATTACTGATTTAAAAATTTTGAGCCAAATGCCAATTGGAATTTCTATTTGGATTGACTTTTTAATGGCATAGAAAGCCCTTTTTGCTTTCTCTTTCAGTTCATTCACAACCAAATGAAAATTTCCCGTAGAACTGATTTTTAAGCCTAAGTATGTGTAATTTGTAGTTTGTTCAATTTTAGTTGCTCCTAATGTGAAGTTTATTTTGGGTCCCTGATGTCTGGATCTTTGCTGGAACACAAGAACGTTAGTTTTTTGGGGGTTTATTGTCAGGGCCCAGGTCTGGCAGAATGACTCTAGCAGATCCAGGTTCTGCTGTAGACCCTCTTCTGTTGGTGAGAGCAGAACCAGGTCATCTGCATAGAGGAGGAATTTAACCTTGGAGTCATATATGGCGAGGCCAGGTGCTGTAGATTGTTCAAGTAGTTTTGCCAATTCATTTATATAAATACTAGCTGGGGGAGCCCGGCTTTGCCAGGGCTGTTTTGGGCCGGGCGGTTTAAATCGAGTCCCAGGCTTTGGGGCCTCTCTGTGTCCCTCTGTGAATCTGCTGCCGGGCAACATTTTAAATCGAGTCCCAGGCTTTTGGGCCCTGTCTCTGTGTCCCTCTCTCAATCTGCTGCCGGGCAACATTTCTACCTTTTAATACCTTGAAAGATGAAAGTGAAAGTACTTATAAAACGTTTTTGGTAAATCTTATGTTATTTTTAAAAGAGATACTAACTTTTTCAAAGCTGGATTAGCAGAGTAGTTTGAGCTGGAAGTAGTGAAACAATGGCTGCCCGATGCCTGAGTTGAAAAGCATTAGTCCCGCCCACAGACGCAGCGATTGGCCAACCATCAGGCGACTGAAGTGTAGGATTGGTCAATCGTGCCGGCACAGGATTGGTCGACCTTGACGTCAGTCAATCAATGCTACTTAGTAGATAATGAGTTTAATTTTGAAGGTTTTTTGCATAACGCGCGAACAATTTTTGTCCAGCCGAAACTTAAATACGCTTACGACGGTTCTGGAATCGTCAGCTTTCTTTGGACGTAACGCACGTGTAGGTACGCTCTATAACTTTCGAGTTAATTCAAGACAGACAGACAGACAGACGGAATGACAGACAGAAGTATCCTTTTATATATATAGAATTAAAAAGAGTCAGTGAGATAGACGAGCCCTGCGACACGCCACGCCCGTGAGAAATAATTTGTTTGTTTGTCTCCAATTTTAACTGCACAAGTCGCTCTCTCTCCCCCCAGTCTCTCTCTCTCATCCAGTCTCTCTCATCCAGTCTCTCTCTCTCTCTCATCCAGTCTCTCTCTCTCTCCCCAGTCTCTCTCTCCCCCAGTCTCTCTCTCTGTCTCTCTCTCTCCCCCCAGTCTCTCTCTCTCCCTCTCCCCGTCTCTCTCCCCCGTCTCTCTCTCTCCCCCAGCCTCTCTCTCTCTTCCCCAGTCTCTCTCTCTCTCTCCCCTAGTCTCTCTCTCTCTCTCTGCCCCAGTCTCTCTCTCCCCCGTCTCTCCCTCTCTCTCTCTCCCCCAGTCTCTCCCTCTCTCTCTCCCCCAGTCTCTCTCTCTCCCTCCCCAGTCTCTCTCTCTCCCCCCCAGTCTCTCTCTCTCCCCCAGTCTCTCTCTCTCTCTCTCTCCCCCAGTCTCTCTCTCTCTCCCCCAGTCTCTCTCTCTCCTCAGTCTCTCTCTCTCCCCCAGTCGCTCTCTCCCTCTCCCCGTCTCTCTCTCTCTCTCTCTCTCCCACAGTCTCTCTCTCTCTCTCCCCCAGGCTCTCTCTCCCCCAGTCTCTCTCTCTCTCCCCCCCAGTCTTGCTCTCTCTCTCTCCCCCAGTCTCGCTCTCCCTCTCTCCCCCAGTCTCGCTCTCCCCCAGTCTCTCTCGCTCTCCCCCAGTCTCTCTCGCTCTCCCCCAGTCTCTCTCGCTCTCCCCCAGTCTCTCTCGCTCTCCCCCCAGTCTCTCTCTCTCCCCCCAGTCTCTCTCTCTCCCCCAGTCTCTCTCTCTCTCCCCCCAGTCTCTCTCTCTCTCCCCCCAGTCTCTCTCTCTCTCCCCCCAGTCTCTCTCTCTCCCCCAGTCTCTCTCTCTCCCCCAGTCTCTCTCTCTCCCCCCAGCTTTCTCTCTCTCTCCCCCCCAGCTTTCTCTCTCTCTCCCCCAGTCTCTCTCTCTCCCCCCAGTCTCTCTCTCTCCCCCCCAGTCTCTCTCTCTCTCTCTCTGCCCCCCAGTCTCTCTCTCTCCCCCAGTCTCTCTCACCCCCAGTCTCTCTCTCTCCCCCCCAGTCTCTCTCTCTCCCCCAGTCTCTCTCTCTCTCTGCCCCCAGTCTCTCTCTCCCCCAGTCTCTCTCTCTCTCTGCCCCCAGTCTCTCTCTCTCTCCCCCCAGTCTCTCTCTCTCCCCCAGTCTCTCTCTCTCCCTCCCCCCAGTTTCTCTCCCTCCCCCCCGTCTCTCTCCCTCCCCCCGTCTCTCTCTGTCTCTCTCCCACAGTCTCTCTCTCTCTCTCCCCCAGTCTCTCTCTCCCCCAGTCTCGCTCTCCCTCTCTCCCCCAGTCTCTCTCGCTCTCCCCCAGTCTCTCTCTCCCCCAGTCTCTCTCTCTCTCCCCCAGTCTTGCTCTCTCTCCCCAGTCTTGCTCTCTCTCTCTCCCCCAGTCTCGCTCTCCCTCTCTCCCCCAGTCTCGCTCTCCCTCTCTCCCCCAGTCTCGCTCTCCCCCAGTCTCTCTCGCTCTCCCCCAGTCTCTCTCGCTCTCCCCCAGTCTCTCTCGCTCTCCCCCAAGTCTCTCTCGCTCTCCCCCAAGTCTCTCTCGCTCTCCCCCAAGTCTCTCTCTCTCCCCCCAGTCTCTCTCTCTCTCCCCCCAGTCTCTCTCTCTCTCCCCCAGTCTCTCTCTCTCCCCCAGTCTCTCTCTCTCTCCCCCCCAGTCTCTCAATTCAATTCAATTCAATTCAAATTGCTTTATTGGCATGACAAGGTACATCTTATGTTGCCAAAGCACCGAAACACATGTATGGTTGAACACATAAATGCAGATCTAGCCATACAGTGTATAAACAGATATATCCCTGTATGTATAAATATACACTCATATAATATGCATATAATCTTTTCTTAGGTTTAATGGTTGTCCCTCTGCTTATGGCAAGCTGTAACATAGTTTGCTGCTAAAGTTACGCAATTTCTCTGTTCCCCTAATAGGTATGGGAGTTTTTGGTCATCATTCAAATTTTTGAATTCAGGGCATATTTTTATAAATTATGGGTAGAAATTCCCCCTTATGTCCTGATAGTTTCCACAAGTTGTGAGGAAGTGCATCTCTGTCTCCACCACTCCCTGACTGCAGTGAGAGCATATCCTGTCCTCTCTTGGCAGCCAGGTCTGCCTGTGTCTGCCTTTTTCGATGGCCAGGCTATGCTCACTAAGTCTGTACATAGTCAAGGTTTTTCTCAATTTGCTATCTTTTACCGTGGTCAGGTATTCAGCCATGGTGTATTGTCTGTTTAGGGCCAAATAGCAATTGAGTTTGTTTTGGGTTTTTGTTGTTTCTGTCCAATAGGTCAGATATTTTTCCTTTTGTTTAGTGACAATTGTGTTGGGTCGAATTCTCTGTGCTAGGATGTCACTATCTGTTGTGTCCGTGTGTTGACAGAGACACTGAAGACAGGAGTTGGTTTCACAGGTGTTTACTAAACAAAGTCTGGAGGGGAACTAACTGATACAACACAATATACAGGCTTATATAGCCCGAGTGGCCATTACCGGCATTACAGTACACCTGGGGCTCTTAAAGGCACATACACTACAATTCCTCCCCTTTTAGCCAACCAGTACATGATATTTTAAGTAATCATTAATTACATGTTACAAGAAAAATAATTTACACATTGCTGCAGTTAATTAATTATAATTCAGTCTCTCTGGAGGCTTCTCGACTCGGTCCGGATAACGCCTCGGTGGTGTAGTAGTTTCTGGTGGTGTAGTAGGTTCTTTTGGCAAGGCTGATTCGGCTTGAATGCCAGTGTCGGGTTCATCGGGTTCCAGTATCACCGGATCGGAGGTAGATATGGGTATCTCTACTTCATCATTAGGCGTATAGAGTTGTGGCGTAGGTTGTCCCTTTTCGGATGACTCTATGATTTGGTCAGCATGGCGCCTTATTATGCTTTCTCCGATGTCCACGGTATACATCAGCGGTCCTAGTTGTGTGCAGATAGTTCCAGGCTGCCATTTCTCGGTACGGTAGTCCCGGGCCAAAACTTGTTGACCTATCTGGAAGGTTCTAGTTGGCCTTTCATTCATGCCTTGAAATTGCCGGTTCTCCACGTCCCTTCTGATGTTTGGCTTGATCAAATCCAGCCGGCATCTTAGGCTTCTATTGAAGAACATCATGGCGGGAGTTTGGTTTGTAACCATATGTGTTGCATTCCTGTATGCGAACAAGAAGTTATCCACCTTGTGCTGAAGTTTTATGTCTTCATTACCCATGGCCTTTATGGCCTTCTTGAAGGTCTGGACAAACCTTTCAGCCAATCCATTGGTGGCGGGATGGTAGGGGGCGGACGTGTAGTGCTTAACCCCATTGTTTTTTAAGAACTTCCTGAATTCTTCGGACACAAATTGCAGTCCATTATCAGAACAGATCTGTTCCAGCAGCCCATTCCTGGCAAATATGGTCCTTAATACTGTGATGTTTTTTTCCGTGGTGGTGGAGGACATCTTTATTACCTCCGGCCACTTGGAGTGTGCATCAACCGCGATTAAGAACATTGAGTCCATAAATGGACCAGCAAAGTCGATGTGTACCCTTTGCCAGGGAGATGAGGGCCACTCCCATGGATGTAGAGGGGCTTGTGGTGGAGCGTTTTGGACCTTCTGGCATCCTAGGCAGCTCTTGGTCATTTCTTCGATGTCACCATCGATACCTGGCCACCATACAAACACCCTGGCTAGATTCTTCATTTTCACTCCACCCAGATGCCCCTCATGAAGCTCCTTTAGAACTTTATCCTGGAGTTTGGGTGGAATCACCACTCTGGATCCACACATCAAGGTTCCTCGGCACACTGACAGTTGTTCTCTTCTTTGCGAGAATGCTGGCAACAGTGGTTCGCCATGTGCTGGCCATCCCTTCACTGTTAAATCGTAGACTCGTGAGAGAGTAGGGTCATTTCTAGTTTCTCTTTCAATGGCAGAATTTGTTACTGGTAGACATTCGACTATGGTAGAGTGGAAAATCTCCACTGGGTCTACGGTAGGTGCTTCTTCTACCGTTGGCAACGGTAGGCGCGATAACCCGTCAGTATTCCCATGCTGTTTTGATCCTTTGTATTCTATGTTGTATTGGTGTGCCCCTAGAAAAAGGGACCACCTCTGTAGCCTTTGCGCTGTCATAATGGGAACACCCTTTTTAGGGTTGAATATGGAGATGAGGGGTTGATGGTCAGTCAACAACGTAAATTTTTGTCCGTGTAGGTAATGGTTGAATTTCTTCACTCCCCATACCAGGCTGAGTGCTTCCCTGTCGATTTAGGCATAGTTACGCTCAGCTGAGTTCAATGAGCGTGACGCAAAAGCTATCGGCCGTTCCGAGCCATCAGGGAATTTATGTGATAATACTGCTCCTACGCCGTAAGGGGATGCATCGCACGCCAGTCTGATTGGCAGTGATGGGTTGTAATGAGCCAAAACTTCTTTGGACGTGATTAAGTCTTTGCATTTATGGAAGGCACGTTTACAGTCTTCGCTCCATTTCCAAATTACTCCTGTTTGTAGCAGTTCATTAAGAGGGTGTAGAAGAGTTGATAAGTTCGGTAAAAATTTATGACAGTAATTTATTAATCCCAGGAACGATCTTAATTGTGAAACATTTTCAGGTGCTGGGGCTTTTATGACCGCTTCAATTTTTTCAGATGATTTATGCAACCCTTCCTTATTAATTATGTGGCCATAATATGATATTTGATTTTGGAAAAATTCGCACTTGGGGCGATTTGCTCGTAGGCCCCGTTCTCTTAGCCTAGTGAGCACCTGCTCCAAATTGGCAAGGTGCGCGTTGTCGTTTTCTCCTGTTACAAGGATGTCGTCTAGGTAGCATTGAGTCCCCGGAATCCCTTGGAGGACTTGCTCCATAGCTCTTTGCCAGATAGCTGGAGCGGATGCTACTTCGAAAACCAGTCGATTGTACTGGTACAGACCTTTGTGTGTATTTATCGTGAGATATTTTTTAGAGGCATCTTCAACCTCCATCTGTAGATATGCCTGTGCCAAGTCAATTTTGGTGAAACGTTTCCCTCCGGATAGTGAGGCGAAAATATCTTCTATCCTCGGAAGAGGATACTGTACCGTGTGAAGGACCGGGTTTACAGTCACCTTGAAGTCTCCACAGATGCGAATTTTTCTCTGTTCTTCAGATTTATCATTATTCAATGCTTTCTTCATGACTGGGACGATGGGTGTTGCCCACTCGCTCCAATCTATTTTGGATAATACGCCTGCTTTTTCCAAATTCTCCAGTTCTGCCTCGACTGCTGGACGAATTGCGTATGGCACCGGTCTTGCCTTAAAAAACTTGGGAATTGCTGCATCTTCCACTTTTATTGAGGCGGTGATGCCTTTCAAGGTTCCTAGTTTCTCTTGAAACACTTCTTTGGCGTTGGCCAAGATGTCTTTTAATCGTTCAGGTATGATGTCATCATCGTTTTTTTTCTTACTGGTCACCGTCAGTGCCTGAATGGAGTGCCAGTCTAAACGTATTTTCCTGATCCATTCACGTCCCAACAGCGGTGGACCACCATCTTGTAGGATGTATAAATACAACTTTTGTATTTCCTTGCCGTTGTATACAACAGGCACCTTTATTTTTCCTTTGGGGTATACTTTCTGCCCCGTATATGTTTTTAAGATAATGGGTGTGTCTTTTAAAGGTATATGCGGAAATAGCCGCTCGTAATCCCGTCGATTTATGACGGTCAGAGCTGATCCTGTATCTAGCTCCATTTTAACTGGGGACCCTGCTATCGTGAGGGTAACCCAAATGGTCTGGTAATCATCTTTGGCAATTACATTATGTAATTTGAGACAGCTTAGTCTCTTGTTTTCAGAGTCGCTATCGCTCTTCTGGTCTTCGGAGCTACTGTCCGTCATCATTTGTACCTTTCTGTACTTTTCTTTATTGATTTTTTTTTTCCTGTCCGTGGATTTTTTTTGTCCAGATCGGCATACCCGTGCAATGTGTCCAATCTTTCCGCATTGCCTGCATGCTTTGTCCTTGAACCAGCAGTCCCTCTGGTCATGGGTGGATCTGCCGCAGCGATAACATCTCTCGAAACCCTGTGTCATTTCATGGGTGCCGAAGTCCTGTGTCTTTTGTTGTATCTCTGCAGCTCCTCTTGCGGCCGCTTCGTATGATACAGCCATACTGAAAGCCTTGTCCAGTGTTAAATCTTTTTCAGAAAGCAGCCTTTTCTGTGTTCCTTCACTTAGGAGACCGCAGACGAATTTGTCTCGAAGATAATCTGGTAGTCCTGCCCCGAATTGGCAGTGTTTTGATAGCTTTCTTAATTCGGTGAGGTAATCAGCGTTACTTTCATTCTTGTGTTGATTTCTCTTGAAGAATTTGAATCGTTCCGCTATCAGCGGCGGTGTTGGGTTTAAGTGCTCCTGTAGGGTATCAACAATTTCTTTAAAATTCTTGTCCTTTGGTTTGGCTGGAGTGATTAAATTTCGTAACAGCCAGTATGTCTTTGCGCCCATTAGATTTAGCAGTACTGAAGCTTTTTTTTCATCTTCTATTCCATTTGTGGTGCAATATACCTCCACTCTTTCCACATATGTGGTCCAATCCTCTATCTCGTTATCAAACGCATCAATATTGCCAGACTTAGGCATCCTAGAAAAAAAATGGTGCAGAAAAGATATGGCGCTTCCCCGCCGCTGCTGTCAAGGACAACGCTGTTTCCCGCGGTTTCCGTTCTTTTTATTTATTTATTTACAGTTGAAGACTCGTTCCTGCCGGACTCTCTCTCTAGGTCTGAACGCCGACCTGCTTGCAGCGCCGGCCGTCTCCCGAGTGCTCCCTCCCCGTCTGTTACTGCTTGCCTCTGCTTTCGCTGCTTGGCCTAGCTGCAGAGCCAGCCGCTGGAGCCCCAGCCCGACGCCCAGGAAGGATTATTGCAGTACCTGCCACCAGCTTGGCTAGCTGGTGAAACCACAGCTTTGTCTTTTTCTTGATTTTTCTTCAACTTTGGACGCCAGAGGAATCGATGTCCTTGAGGTGCTGCCGAATTGCAGGTAAGTCCGTTTCCAATTCGTCGCCACTGTTGTGTCCGTGTGTTGATAGAGACACTGAAGACAGGAGTTGGTTTCACAGGTGTTTACTAAACAAAGTCTGGAGGGGAACTAACTGATACAACACAATATACAGGCTTATATAGCCCGAGTGGCCATTACAGTACACCTGGGGCTCTTAAAGGCACACACACTACACTGTCCTGGAGCTGGTTATTATTAGTAGTGTTAGCAGTTACTTCACTGAGTCCCAGGACTAGTTGACTGAGGGGACTCTTCTCTATGATCATCTCTTGGCATTTCAAGGCTTCGTAATGATAGCAGTGGGGGTTGCTCATTTTTAGGTGTCTCCAAAATTTGATGGCTCTTTTTTGGATTTTAATTAGTAGTGGATATTGGCCTAGTTCTGCCCTGAATGCATTGTTTGCGGTTTTGCTCTGAGTCCGGAGGATACTTTTACAGAATTCTGCATGTAGGATCTCAATTGGGTGTTTGTCCCATTTTGCAAATTCTTGTTGTGTTAGCGGACCCCACACCTCACTGCCATAGAGTGCAATTGGTTCAATTACTGATTTAAAAATTTTGAGCCAAATGCCAATTGGGATTTCTATTTGGATTGACTTTTTAATGGCATAGAAAGCCCTTTTTGCTTTCTCTTTCAGTTCATTCACAGCCAGATGAAAATCTCCCGTAGAACTGATTTTTAAGCCTAAGTATGTGTAGTTTGTAGTTTGTTCAATTTTAGTTGCTCCTAGTGTGAAATTTATTCTGGGTCCCTGATGTCTGGATCTTTGCTGGAACACAAGAACTTTGGTTTTTTGGGGGTTTATTGTCAGGGCCCAGGTCTGACAGAACGACTCTAGCAGATCCAGGTTCTGCTGTAGACCCTCCTCAGTTGGTGAGAGCAGAACCAGGTCATCTGCATAGAGGAGGAATTTAACCTTGGAGTCATATAGGGCGAGGCCAGGTGCTGTAGATTGTTCAAGTAGTTTTGCCAATTCATTTATGTAAATATTAAAGAGTGTCAGTGAGATAGGCGAGCCCTGCGCCACGCCATGCCCCTGTGAGAAGTATTTTGTTTGTTTGTCTCCAATTTTAACTGCACATTTATTGTTTGTATACATTGATTTAATTACATCATATGTTTTTCCCCCTACACCACTTTCAATAAGTTTTAAGAATAGACCGTCGTGCCAAATAGAATCGAAAGCCTTCTGGAAATCTATAAAGCAGGCAAAAATTTTGCTTTTGTTTTGGTGAACATGTTTGTCAATTAGGGTGTGCAGGGTGAAGATATGATCCGATGTTCTATAAATTGGTAAGAATCCAATTTGGCTTTTACTTAAGACATTGTGCTCCTCAAGGAAGTTTATAAGTCTTTGGTTTATGATACTACAGAATACCTTCCCCAGGTTACTGTTCACACAGATGCCTCGATAGTTATTTGGGTCAACTTTGTCTCCACTTTTGTATATCACAGAAATCACAGAATCACAAAAACCCCACAGTGCAGATAGAGGCCATTTCGGCCCATCGAGCCTGCACCGACACATATCCCACCCAATCCCCGTAACCCCTACACCAACACATATCCCACCCTATCCCCGTAACCCCACGTATTTAATCCCCCTAACACTAAGGGTCAATTTATCATAGTCAATCAACCTAACTCGCACATCTTTGGACGTTATGAGTCCTTTGTTCCAGATATCAGGGAAGTAACCAACACTCAGAACCAAGTTGAACAGTTTTAGGATAGCCAATTTCATTTTATCGTCCGTGTGTTTAATCATCTCGTTTAGGATGCCATCTGCACCGCAAGCTTTTCTTGGTCGCAGGTCCTTGAGTATTTCAAATGTCTCTCTCTCCCCTAGTCTCTCTCTCTCTCCCCCCAGTCTCTCTCTCTCTCTCCCCCCAGTCTCTCTCTCTCTCTCTCCCCCCAGTCTCTCTCTCTCACTGCCCCCCCAGTCTCTCTCTCCCTCCCCCCAGTCTCTCTCTCCCTCCCCCCAGTCTCTCTCTCCATCCCCCCAGTCTCTCTCTCCATCCCCCCAGTCTCTCTCCCCCGGTCTCTTTCTCTCCCCCCAGTCTCTCTCTCCCCCAGTCTCTCTCTCCCCATCTCTCTCCCCCATCTCTCTCTCCCCCCAGTCTCTCTCCCTCCTCCCCCAGTCTCTCTCCCTCCTCCCCCAGTCTCTCTCTCTCCTCCCCCAGTCTCTCTCTCTCCTCCCCCAGTCTCTCTCTCTCCTCCCCCAGTCTCTCTCTCTCCCCCACTCTCTCTCTCAGTCTCTCTCCCCCCTGTCTCTCTCCCCCCAGTCTCTCTCTCCCCCAGTCTCTCTCCCTCCCCCCAGTCGCTGTCTCTCCCTTCCAGTCTCTCTCTCTCCCCCATCTCTCTCTCTCTCCCCCAGTCCCTTTCTCTCTCTCCCCCGTCTCTGTCTCTCCCCCAGTCTCTCTCTCTCCCCATCTCTCTCTCTCCCCCCAGTCACTGTCTCTCTCTCCCAGTCTCTCTCTCTCTCCCCGTCTCTCTCTCTCCCCCAGTCTCTCTCTCTCTCCCCAGTCTCTCTCTCTCTCCCCAGTCTCTCTCTCTCCCCCATCCCTCTCTCTCTCTCCCCCCATCTCTGTCTCTCTCCCCCAGTCTCTCTCTCTCCCCATCTCTCTCTCTCTCCCCCCGTCGCTGTCTCTCTCTCCCAGTCTCTCTCTCCCCCCCAGTCTCTCTCTCTCCCCCCAGTCTCACTCTCTCTCCCCCAGTTCCATCTCTCTCTCCCCCCCATCTCTCTCCCCCCCAGGCTCTCTCTCCCCATCTCTCTCTATCTCCCCAGTCGCTGTCTCTCTCTCTCCCCCAGTCTCTCTCTCTCTCCCCCTCAGTCTCTCTCTCTCTCCCCCCCTCAGTCTCTCTCTCTCTCCCTCCTCAGTCTCTCTCTCTCCCCCAGTCTCTCTCTCTGTCTCTCTCCCCCCCCAGTCTCTCTCTCCCCGTCGCTCACTCTCTCCCCGCAGTCGCTCTCTCTCCCCCCAGTCGCTCTCTCTCCCCAGTCGCTCTCTCTCTCTCTCTCCCCAGTAGCTCGCTCTCTCTCTCCCCAGTCGCTCTCTCTCCCCAGTCACTCTCTCTCTCTCTCCCCAGTCGCTCTCTCTCTCCCCATCTCTCTCTCCTCATCTCTCTCTCCCCCATCTCTCTCTCCCCCCCAGTCTCTCTCCTCCCCCAGACTCTCTCTCCCCCCGTCTCTCTCTCCCCCCCAGTCTCTCTCCCCCCAGTCTCTCTCTCCATCTCTCTCCCCAGTCGCTGTCTCTCTCCCCCAGTCCCTTTCTCTCTCTCCCCCGTCTGTCTCTCCCCCAGTCTCTCTCTCTCCCCACAGTCACTGTCTCTCTCTCCCAGTCTCTCTCTCTCTCCCCGTCCCTCTCTCTCTCCCCCCATCTGTCTCTCTCTCTCCACATCTCTCTCTCTCTCCCCCCAGTCGCTGTCTCTCTCTCCCAGTCTCTGTCTCCCCCCCAGTCTCTCTCTCTCCCCCCAGTCTCTCTCTCTCTCTCCCCCCGTCTCTGTCTCTCTCTCTCCCCATCTCTCTCTCTCCCCAGTCGCTGTCTCTCTCTCTCCCCCAGTCTCTCTCCCTCCTCAGTCTCTCTCCCCCAGTCTCTCTCTCTCTCTCCCTCCAGTGGTTCTCTCTCCCCGTCTCTCACTCTCTCTCCCCCCAGTCGCTCTCTCTCTCCCCAGTCGCTCACTCTCTCTCTCCCCCAGTCGCTCTCTCTCTCTCCCCCAGTCGCTCTCTCTCTCTCCCCCAGTCGCTCTCTCTCTCCCCCAGTCTCTCTCTCTCTCTCCCCCCAGTCTCTCTCTCTCTTCCCCAGTCTCTCTCTCTCTTCCCCAGTCTCTCTCTCTCTTCCCCAGTCTCTCTCTCTCTTCCCCAGTCTCTCTCTCTCCCCCAGTCGCTCTCTCTCTCCCCCCAGTCGCTCTCTCTCTCCCCCCAGTCGCTCTCTCTCTCTCCCCCCAGTCGCTCTCTCTCTCTCCCCCCAGTCGCTCTCTCTCTCTCCCCCCAGTCGCTCTCTCTCTCTCCCCCCAGTCGCTCTCTCTCTCTCCCCCCAGTCGCTCTCTCTCTCTCCCCCCAGTCGCTCTCTCTCTCTCCCCCCAGTCGCTCTCTCTCTCTCACCCACCAGTCGCTCGCTCTCTCTCACCCCCCAGTCGCTCTCTCTCTCTCACTTCCCGGTCACTCGCTCTCTCTCCCCCAGGCCGCGCTCTCTCTCTCCCCCAGGTCGCGCTCTCTCTCTCCCCCAGGTCGCGCTCTCTCTCTCCCCCAGGTCGCGCTCTCTCTCTCCCCCAGTCGCTCTCTCTCTCTCCCCCAGTCGCTCTCTCTCTCTCCCCCAGGTCACTCGCTCTCTCTCCGCCAGTCGCTCTCTCTCCCCCCAGTCGCTCGCTCTCTCTCACCCCCGGTCGCTCGCTCTCTCTCACCCCCCGGTCGCTCTCTCTCCTCCCCCAGTCTCTCTCTCTCTCTCCCCAGTCGCTGTCTCTCCCTCCCAGTCTCTCTCTCCCCCTCAGTCTCTCTCTTTCCCCCCAGTCTCGCTCTCTCCCGCAGTCCCTTTCTCTCTCCCCCGTCTCTGTCTCTCTCTCCCCATCTCTCTCTCTCCCCCCAGTCACTGTCTCTCTCTCCCAGTCTCTCTCTCTCTCCCCCCAGTCTCTCTCTCCCCGTCTCTCTCTCTCTCCCCCAGTCCCTCTCTCTCTCCCCGTCTCTGTCTCTCTCTCCCCATCTCTCTCTCTCCCCCTAGTCACTGTCTCTCTCTCCCAGTCTCTCTCTCTCTCCCCCCCAGTCTCTCTCTCTCTCCCCGTCTCTCTCTCTCTCTCCCCCAGTCTCTCTCTCTCCCCCAGTCCCATTTCTCTCCCCCCGTCCCATCTCTCTCCAGTCGCTGTCTCTCTCTCCCAGTCTCTCTCTCCCCCCAGTCTCTCTCTCTCTCTCTCTCCACCCCAGTCTATGTCTCTCTCTGTCTCCCCCCAGTCGCTCTCTCTCTCCCCGTCGCTCTCTCTCTCTCCCCCCAGTCGCTCTCTCTCTCTCCCCCCGTCTGTCTCTCTCTCTCCCAGTCTCTCTCTCTCCCCCCAGTCTCTCTCTCTCCCCCCGTCTCTGTCTTTCTCCCCAGTCAATTCAATTCAAATCGCTTTATTGGCATGACAAGTTACATCTTATGTTGCCAAAGCATCGAAAAACATTCATGTTTGTACACAAAAATACAGATCTATCCATACAGTGTATAAACAGATATATCCCTGAGTGTATAAATATACTTTCATAGAATTTATATATATTCTTTTCTTATATTTAGTGGTTGTCCCTCTGTTTGTGGCAAGCTGTAACATAGTGTGCCGCTAGTGTTACACAATTTCTCTCTTCCCCTAGTAGGTATGGGAGTTTTTGGTCGTCATTCAAATTTCTGAATTCCGGGCATATTTTTGTGAATTTTGGGTAGAAATTCTCCCTTATGCCCTGATATTTTCTACAAGCTGTGAGGAAGTGCATCTCTGTCTCCACCACTCCCTGACTGCAGTGAGAGCATATCCTGTCCTCTCTTGGTAGCCGGGTCTGCCTGTGTCTACCTTTTTCGATCGCCAGGCTATGTTCACTAAGTCTGTACATTGTCAAGGTTTTTCTCAGTTTGCTATCCTTTACCATGGTCAGGTAATCAGCCATGTTGTATTGTCTGTTTAGGGCCAAGTAGCAATTGAGTTTGCTTTGGGTTTTTGTTGTTTCTGCCCAATATGACAGATATTTTTCCTTTTGCTTAGCGACGATTGTGTTGGGTCGAATTCTTTGTGCTACGCTGTCACTGTCCTGGGGCTGGTTATTGTTAGTAGTGTTAGTAGTTACTTCACTGAGTCCCAGACTAGTTGACTGAGGGTATTCTTCTTTATGGTCCTCTCTTGGCATTTCAGGCTTCGTAATGATAGCACTGGGGGTTGCTCATTTCTAGGTGTTTCCAAAATTTGGTGGCTCTTTTTTGGATAGTGATTATTAATGGGTATTGGCTTAGTTCTGCCCTGCATGCATTGTTTACGGTTTTCCTTTGAGTCCGGAGGATACTTTTACAGAATTCTGCATGTAGGATCTCAATTGGGTGTTTGTCCATTTTGCAAATTCTTGTTGTGTTAGCGGTCCCCACACTTCACTGCCATAGAAGCGCAATTGGTTCACCTGATTCTCAAGTCGATTCAGCTCTCTCCAGTATCTCTCCCTCTCTTGCTTTTGTTCGTGTTTCAGTTTAAGGACCTCCTCTCTAAGTTTAACCATCTCTGTCTCTAACTGATTAAATTTATCCTTTAGTTGTATCTGGCTGTGTGATCCCGGGGGTATGTGTCTGGTCGGCCCTGGAGGGCTCACTCACTTCCTGGCTAGGCTGCTCTTCTCTTGGTGAGCTGGAATTGGTAGGGGGACTATGTGTGGCTTCCTCCCTGGTAATTACACTGGGGTTAGTCAGTTGTATCATGTGGCTGTGGGGCCCCGGGGTTAGTGTCTGGTTAGAACTGTGTGGCTCGTTCACCTCCTGACCAGGCTGATTTACTCCTGGTGAGTTGTCAATGGTGGGGGGAGTGCAGGTCGCTTTTCCCCTGTTAGCCACTCTGGGGCTGTTCCTTCCCCTCTCAGTTATTTCTTTCAGTGTCTTGAAGGCCGTTTCAAAGTTGTCGAGGTTGCCTTGCACTAATATTGTTCCGTTATCGTACATGTTGACAGTCGTGGTTGCACTGTCCCCTGGTTTCTTAATTTCAGTTTGGACCCATTAGCGGTTCTTTCCTGCTTAACCTTGGTATAGTGTGATTTTATTGCTGTGATCCAAGCCGCTGGCTGATCTGAGTACTCTCCCATCTCTCTCTCTCTCCCCAGTCGCTGTCACTCTCTCTCTCCCCCGGTCTCTCTTTCTCCCCCCTCAGTCTCTCTCTCTCTCCCCCACTCAGTCTCTCTCTCTCTCCCCCCTCAGTCTCTCTCTCTCCCCCCTCAGTCTCTCTCTCTCTCTCCCCAGTCTCTCTCTCTCTCCCCCCGCAGTCTGTCTCTCTCTCTGTCTCCCCCCGGTCGCTCGCTCTCTCTCCCCCAGGTCGCGCTCTCTCTCTCCCCCAGTCGCTCGCTCTCTCTCCCCCCAGTCGCTCGCTCTCTCTCCCCCCAGTCGCTCGCTCTCTCTCACCTCCGGTCGCTCTCTCTCTCTCAGCCCCCGGTCGCTCTCTCTCTCTCTCTCCGCCCCCCCAGGTCTCTCTCTCTCTCGCCCCCTAGTCTCTCTATCTCTCCCCCCAGTCCCACTCTCTACCCCAGTCTCTCTCTCTCTCCCTCCCCAGTCTCTCTCTCTCGCCCCCAGTCTCTCCCTCTCTACCCAGTCTCTCTCCCTCGCACCCCAGTCTCTCTCTCTCTCTCTCTCCCCCAGTCTCGCTCTCTCTCTCCCCCAGTCTCGCTCTCCAATTCCAATTCCAATTCCAATTCAAATGCTTTATTGGCATGAAAGTTTACAGAGAACCATATTGCCAAAGCTTACATAGCAAAAAGGTACAGTTTTCCAACATTCTGTAGGTGTCAATCGATTTGACATTTGTTGGGTACATACAATATTACTTTTAAACAATATTAATTTTAAACAGTCTTACTTTTAAACAGTCCTCAGGTTGTGACATGTTGTTACATATTTGGCCCCAAGGTATGGTCTGTCTCCTTCTCCCAGGACTAATCTCAATTTTGACAGGTCATCCAATTCCTTGAAATCTGGGGTTGTTTGGCTTAGCTTGTTGAATAATATGTTTCTTGATGTGTTGAATTTTTCGCATTTTAGGAGGAAATGCATTTCTGTTTCAACCTCGCCGGCCAGACATTGATCGCATATTCTATTCTCTCTAGGCTGCCAGGATTTCTTGTATCTGCCTTTTTCAATTTCCAGTTGGTGGTCGCTTAGTCTGTACCTGGTGAGGGTCTGTCTCTGTTTTGTGTCTCTGATGGTCGTGAGGTAGTCTGCCAGTTTATAATCTCTTTTTAGGGCCCGGTAACATTCTAATCTGCTTTGGCTTTCGGTTATTTTGTTCCAATGTTCCAGGTAGGTTTCTTTGCATTGTTTAATGATTTGGTTCACTCGGATTGGTGTTTGGACGGCTGTGTTGGTCTGGGGCTGGTCAGGGTCTGGCTGAGTACTTAGTTTCAGTAGCAGCTGACTCAGGGGACTCTTTTCTGGGTTTAGCTCTTGGGTCTGAAAGGCTTTGAAATGAAGGGTGTCTGGGGAGCTAGATTTGAGGTGATTTAGGAAGTTTAGTGCTCGTTTTTGGATGTTTATTATCAGTGGGTATCTGCCTAGTTCGGCTCTGGATGCATTTGTTGGCGTTTTTCTTTGGGTGCGAAGGATGCTTCGGCAGAATTCTGCATGTAGGGCTTCTATTGTGTGTTTTTCCCATTTAGTGTAGCTTTGGTGATTTAGCGGGCCCCATACTTCACTACCGTATAGTGCAATGGGCAGGATTATGCTGTCAAATATTTTTAGCCAGATTTTGATTGGGATTTGGATGTTGTAGAATTTTCTTTTTATTGCATATAGGGCTCTTCGGGCTTTTTCTTTTAGTGCATTCACTGCTATGCTGAAGCTCCCTGATGCTGTAATAGTTAGACCAAGGTAGGTGTAGCTCATAGTGTGTCCTATAGTGGTATCACTGAGGGTAAACTGGTATTTGTTTTCCTGACATCTGGGCCTTTTTTGAAAAATCATGATGTTGGTTTTCTTTAAATTTACTGTTAGAGCCCAATTTTGGCAGTATTTGTCGAGTAGGTCTAGTTGTTGCTGTAATCCCTGTTCTGTGGGAGACAGCAGAACCAGGTCGTCCGCATAGAACAGGGATTTCACTTCTCCATCCAGGAGACGGAGACCTGGTGACTCGCTTTGCTCCAGCATGTCTGCTAATTCATTTATGTATATGTTGAACAGGGTCGGGCTCAAATTGCAGCCCTGCCGGACGCCTCTTCTCTGGGTGAAGAAATCGGTGCGTTTGTCTCCAATTTTGACCCCGCATTTGTTTTTCAGATACATTGATTTAATAAGGTCATAGACTTTGCCCCCTATTCCACACTGAAGAAGTTTATAATAGAGCCCTTCGTGCCATATAGAGTCAAAGGCTTTCTTGAAGTCGATGAAACAGGCGAATATTTTCCCATTTTTTGTTTGGTGTATATGTTTTTCAATGAGGGTGTGAAGGGTATAGATATGGTCGGCGGTGCGGTGTTTTGGAAGAAAGCCTATTTGTTTTTTTCTGAGGATATTATGTTTGTTAAGAAAATCAAGTAATCTACTATTTAGAATACTGCAGAATAACTTCCCTAGACAACTGTTGACACAGATGCCGCGGTAGTTATTTGGGTCAGATTTGTTTCCACTTTTATATATGGGGGAGATTAGTCCTTGGCACCAGATATCGGGAAAACAGCCTGAACGTAATATGATGTTGAATAATTTGAGTACCGCACCCTGCATCTCCATATTGCTGAACTTGAGCATTTCATTTTTGATGTTGTCTGGGCCACAGGCTTTCTTTAGGTGGAGAGATTTTGTTTTTGTGGCCAGTTCTTTCCATGTGATTGGGGAGTCTAGAGGGTTTTGGTTGTCTTTAATTGTTGCTTCTAATGTGTGGAGTTTTTCTGTGACCTGATGTTGACTTGGGTTTGTTTCGTTTATTGGGATGTCTTTGTAGAGGTTTTCAAAATGTGTTCTCCAGATGTCGCCATCTTGGATTGGTAATGCTTGCAATTGTGTTGTACTCAGGTTATTCCACATTTCCCAGAATTGTTTTGGGTTGGTGGAGTTTTCAATTTCTTCGAGTATTTTGTGGGTATAGTTTTGTGTTTTGTTCCTAATGGTGTGTTTATATCTTTTGAGGGTTTCATTGTATCTAGTACGTAGGTCCGGATTGTTTGGTTAGCGATGCTTTTGGTTTGATATTTTTCTCAGGTCTTTTCTGGCATTTTTGCATTCGTGGTCAAACCATTTCTTATTTTTATTTTGTCTTTTGTGACGCTTCCTCTTCTGTTTCACAAGGTCGGCTTTTACAGCTGCCTCATGGAAGATCATATTTATATCCTCTATGGCCATGTTTACACCATCTCTGGTGATCTCGTATGGGTTTTCTTTAAATTTTGATATTTTACTTGTGAGATCAGGTGACTTTAGTGCTGTGATGAATTTTTCTCCACTGTCTGGGGCCCATCTGTATGTCTGGTTTATTTTATGGAGCTTACTGGGTTCCTTTTTTGTGTCTGTAGTTTGGGCAGAAAGTTTAAGGTACATATTTATTTGGTTATGGTCTGAGAGGGGGGATTGCTGCCTGACAGTGAATGAGTTGATATCGCAGGGGTCCAGGTCAGTGATTGTATAGTCCACCACACTAGAGCCAAGAGTTGAGGAGTATGTGAGTCTCCCTAGGGAGTCCCCTCTGAACCTACTGTTAACTATGTACAGGCCTAAGGTTCGGCAGAGTTGCACTACCTCCCTACCGCTTTTATTTATTTCACGATCAAGGTTGTTCCGATTTGCGATGGCTGGTGTGACATCTAAAGGGGTCTGGCCAAACACATGGTTGTTTCCCTGTGGGTCTATCAAGTCAGGTTCACAACCGGTCCTTGCATTTAGGTCCCCACATATTATCACCTTTCCTTGGGCCTGGAAATGGCTGATTTCCATGTGGAGAGTATCAAATAACTCCTCTTCGAAATATGGCGATTCTATTGGAGGTATGTAGATCGCACATAAGTAAACATCTTTTTTTGCTATTCCTATATTTTTATCTAGTTTTAGCCATACGTGTGATTTTCCCTGTTTTACCGGTGAGATGTGTTTGTCCAGTTCTCCCTTATACCACACCAATATTCCCCCGGAGGTTCTGCCCTTGCGTGTTTTAGTGTTCTTTACTGAGGGCACAATGATTTCATGGTACATTGGAGGACAGTGGGTCGGCACGTTCTTTTGGCACCATGTTTCTGTTAACACAATTATATCAATGTCTTTTATAGCTTTTAGGAATTCAGGGTCTGTACTCTTCATCCCAAAAGTTGAGGAGCGGAGGCCCTGGATATTCCAGCAGCTTATGTGGAAAGAACGCATTTATATAGTTCAAAAAAACGAAATAAAATGGACCTATTTTGTGGGATGAGTGTGGAAACACTATTTTCTATAATGCTAAATGATGATTTAGTATAAATTTCATGAGGTATGCACATATAGCTATCTAATAATAGTAATAATACTGATAAGATAACAATAATGATAATGATAAATAACAATATTAATAATTTCTCCGGCTTTCTATCAGGCTGTTCAGCATCGTCATGATCTTTCTCAGTTCTTGGTCTACAGTCTGTGGTCTAGAGGGGGGTCTTGGGTCAGGTATAAAAGCACGGTTCTGTTGTTGGTTTTGTATAGGGGGGTGGGGGACATTGGTGGTCCTGTTTGGGCTCCCAATGGTAGAGGGGGTGGGAGGGCTGCGTCTTTTGGCAGTGTTTATGAGGTTTCTTGCGAAGACCCACATCCGCTGTTTGAGTAGATGTATTTCGTCATAGAGGTCCCTTGTGTTGATGTTTGGATGATGGGCCAGGGAGACGTTGGGGAGGACAGAACATCTCGTGTCGATCTCCCTGTTGGTGTTGTGGATTATATAGGCTGGGGTGTCCTTTCTCTCTCTCCCGTTCTCGCTCTCTCTCTCTCTCTCCCGTTCTCGCTCTCTCTCTCTCTCTCTCCCGTTCTTGCTCTCTCTCTCTCCCGTTCTCGCTCTCTCTCTCCCGTTCTCGCTCTCTCTC
Source organism: Somniosus microcephalus (assembly GCF_052327205.1). NCBI lineage: Eukaryota > Metazoa > Chordata > Chondrichthyes > Squaliformes > Somniosidae > Somniosus > Somniosus microcephalus. Next base: position 82,630,848 of record NC_140994.1, on the reverse strand, counting down.
TCTCTCTCCCGTTCTCGCTCTCTCTCTCCCGTTCTCGCTCCCTCTCTCTCCCGTTCTCGCTCCTCTCTCTCTCTCCCGTTCTCGCTCTCTCTCTCTCTCTCCCGTTCTCGCTCTCTCTCTCTCTCAGTTCAGTTCAGTTCAGTTCAGTTCAGTTCAAATGCTTTATTGGCATGAAAGTTTACAGAGAACCATATTGCCAAAGCTTACATTGCAAAAAGGTACAGTTTTCCAACATTCTGTAGGTGTCAATCGATTTGACATTTGTTGGGTATATACAATATTACTTTTAAACAATATTAATTTTAAACAGTCTTTCTACTTCATTTGGTACGTTCAATATTAATTTTAAACAGTCTTACTTTTAAACAGTCCTCAGGTTGTGACATGTTGTTACATATTTAGCCCCAAGGTATGGTCTGTCTCCTTCTCCTAGGACTAATCTCAATTTTGACAGATCATCCAATTCCTTGAAATCTGGGGTTGTTTGGCTTAGCTTGTTGAATAATATGTTTCTTGATGTGTTGAATTTTTCGCATTTTAGGAGGAAATGCATTTCTGTTTCAACCTCGCCAGCCAGACATTGATCGCATATTCTATTCTCTCTAGGCTGCCAGGATTTCTTGTATCTGCCTTTTTCAATTTCCAGTTGGTGGTCGCTTAGTCTGTACCTGGTGAGGGTCTGTCTCTGTTTTGTGTCTCTGATGGTCGTGAGGTAGTCTGCCAGTTTATATTCTCTTTTTAGGGCCCAGTAACATTCTAATCTGCTTTGGCTTTCGGTTATTTTGTTCCAATGTTCCAGGTAGGTTTCTTTGCATTTTTTAATGATTTGGTTCACTCGGATTGGTGTTTGGACGGCTGTGTTGGTCTGGGGCTGGTCAGGGTCCGGCTGAGTACTTAGTTTCAGTAGCAGCTGACTCAGGGGACTCTTTTCTGGGTTTAGCTCTTGGGTCTGAAAGGCTTTGAAATGAAGGGTGTCTGGGGAGCTAGATTTGAGGTGATTTAGGAAGTTTAGTGCTCGTTTTTGGATGTTTATTATCAGTGGGTATCTGCCTAGTTCGGCTCTGCATGCATTTGTTGGCGTTTTTCTTTGGGTGCGAAGGATGCTTCGGCAGAATTCTGCATGTAGGGCTTCTATTGTGTGTTTTTCCCATTTAGTGTAGCTTTGGTGATTTAGCGGGCCCCATACTTCACTACCGTACAGTGCAATGGGCAGGATTATGCTGTCAAAAATTTTGAGCCAGATTTTGATTGGGATTTGGATGTTGTAGAATTTTCTTTTTATTGCATATAGGGCTCTTCGGGCTTTTTCTTTTAGTGCATTCACTGCTATGCTGAAGCTCCCTGATGCTGTAATAGTTAGACCAAGGTAGGTGTAGCTCATAGTGTGTCCTATAGTGGTATCACTGAGGGTAAACTGGTATTTGTTTTCCTGACATCTGGGTCTTTTCTGAAAAATCATGATGTTGGTTTTCTTTAGATTTACTGTTAGAGCCCAATTTTGGCAGTATTTGTCGAGTAGGTCTAGTTGTTGCTGTAATCTCTCTCTCTCTCCCGTTCTCGCTCTCTCTCTCTCTCCCGTTCTCGCTCTCTCTCTCTCTCTCTCTCCCGTTCTCGCTCTCTCTCTCTCTCTCTCTCCCGTTCTCGCTCTCTCTCTCTCTCTCTCCCGTTCTCGCTCTCTCTCTCTCTCCCGTTCTCGCTCTCTCTCTCTCTCCTGTTCTCGCTCTCTCTCTCTCTCCCGGTCTCGCTCTCTCTCTCTCTCCCGTTCTCGCTCTCTCTCTCTCTCTCTCCCGTTCTCGCTCTCTCTCTCTCTCTCTCGTTCTCGCTCTCTCTCTCTCTCTCTCTCGTTCTCGCTCTCTCTCTCTCCCGTTCTCGCTCTCTCTCTCTCTCTCCCGTTCTCGCTCTCTCTCTCTCTCTCCCGTTCTCGCTCTCTCTCTCTCTCTCCCGTTCTCGCTCTCTCTCTCTCTCTCCCTCTCCCATTCTCGCTCCCTCTCTCTCTCCCATTCTCGCCCTCTCTCTCTCTCCCATTCTCGCTCTCTCTCTCTCTCCCATTCTCGCTCTCGCTCTCTCTCTCTCCCATTCTCGCTCTCGCTCTCTCTCTCTCCCATTCTCGCTCTCACTCTCTCTCTCTCTCCCATTCTCGCTCTCTCTCCCATTCTCGCTCTCTCTCTCTCTCTCCCATTCTCGCTCTCTCATTCTCTCTCCCATTCTCGCTCTCTCTCTCTCTCTCCCATTCTCGCTCTCTCTGCTCTCTCTCCCACTCTCGCTCTCTCTCTCTCTCTCTCCCATTCTCGCTCTCTCTCCCATTCTCGCTCTCTCTCTCTCTCTCCCATTCTCGCTCTCTCTCTCTCTCTCTCTCCCATTCTCGCTCTCTCTCCCATTCTCGCTCTCTCTCTCTCTCTCCCATTCTCGCTCTCTCATTCTCTCTCCCATTCTCGCTCTCTCTCTCTCTCTCCCATTCTCGCTCTCTCTGCTCTCTCTCCCACTCTCGCTCTCTCTCTCTCTCTCTCCCATTCTCGCTCTCTCTCTCTCTCTCTCCCATTCTCGCTCTCTCTCTCTCTCTCCCATTCTCGCTCTCTCTCTCCCATTCTCGCTCTCTCTCTCTCTCTCCCGTTCTCGCTCTCTCTCTCTCTCTCTCCCATTCTCGCTCTCTCTCTCTCTCTCCCATTCTCGCTCTCTCTCTCTCTCTCCCATTCTCGCTCTCTCTCTCTCTCTCCCGTTCTCGCTCTCTCTCTCTCCCATTCTCGCTCTCTCTCTCTCTCTCTCCCATTCTCGCTCTCTCTCTCTCTCTCTCCCATTCTCGCTCTCTCTCTCTCCCATTCTCGCTCTCTCTCTCTCTCTCTCCCATTCTCGCTCTCTCTCTCTCTCTCTCTCTCACATTCTCTCTCCAATTCCAATTTCCAATTCAAATGCTTTATTGGCATGAAAGTTTACAGAGAACCATATTGCCAAAGCTTACATTGCAAAAAGGTACAGTTTTCCAACATTCTGTAGGTGTCAATCGATTTGACATTTGTTGGGTACATACAATATTACTTTTAAACAATATTAATTTTAAACAGTCTTAATTTTAAACAGTCCTCAGGTTGTGACATGTTGTTATTAATTTTAAACAGTCTTAATTTTAAACAGTCCTCAGGTTGTGACATGTTGTTACATATTTGGCCCCAAGGTATGGTCTGTCTCCTTCTCCTAGGACTAATCTCAATTTTGACAGGTCATCCAATTCCTTGAAATCTGGGGTTGTTTGGCTTAGCTTGTTGAATAATATGTTTCTTGATGTGTTGAATTTTTCGCATTTTAGGAGGAAATGCATCTCTGTTTCAACCTCGCCGGCCAGACATTGATCGCATATTCTATTCTCTCTAGGCTGCCAGGATTTCTTGTATCTGCCTTTTTCAATTTCCAGTTGGTGGTCGCTTAGTCTGTACCTGGTGAGGGTCTGTCTCTGTTTTGTGTCTCTGATGGTCGTGAGGTAGTCTGCCAGTTTATATTCTCTTTTTAGGGCCCGGTAACATTCTAATCTGCTTTGGCTTTCGGTTATTTTGTTCCAATGTTCCAGGTAGGTTTCTTTGCATTGTTTAATGATTTGGTTCACTCGGATTGGTGTTTGGACGGCTGTGTTGGTCTGGGGCTGGTCAGGGTCCGGCTGAGTACTTAGTTTCAGTAGCAGCTGACTCAGGGGACTCTTTTCTGGGTTTAGCTCTTGGGTCTGAAAGGCTTTGAAATGAAGGGTGTCTGGGGAGCTAGATTTGAGGTGATTTAGGAAGTTTAGTGCTCGTTTTTGGATGTTTATTATCAGTGGGTATCTGCCTAGTTCGGCTCTGGATGCATTTGTTGGCGTTTTTCTTTGGGTGCGAAGGACGCTTCGGCAGAATTCTGCATGTAGGGCTTCTATTGTGTGTTTTTCCCATTTAGTGTAGCTTTGGTGATTTAGCGGGCCCCATACTTCACTACCGTACAGTGCAATGGGCAGGATTATGCTGTCAAATATTTTGAGCCAGATTTTGATTGGGATTTGGATGTTGTAGAATTTTCTTTTTATTGCATATAGGGCTCTTCGTGCTTTTTCTTTTAGTGCATTCACTGCTATGCTGAAGCTCCCTGATGCTGTAATAATTGGACCAAGGTAGGTGTAGCTCATAGTGTGTCCTATAGTGGTATCACTGAGGGTAAACTGGTATTTGTTTTCCTGACATCTGGGCCTTTTTTGAAAAATCATGATGTTGGTTTTCTCTCTCTCTCTCTCTCTCTCTCTCCCATTCTCGCTCTCTCTCTCCCATTCTCGCTCTCTCTCTCTCTCTCTCCCATTCTCGCTCTCTCTCTCTCTCGCTCCAATTTCCAATTCCAATTCCAATTCAAATGCTTTATTGGCATGAAAGTTTACAGAGAACCATATTGCCAAAGCTTACATAGCAAAAAGGTACAGTTTTCCAACATTCTGTAGGTGTCAATCGATTTGACATTTGTTGGGTACATACAATATTACTTTTAAACAATATTAATTTTAAACAGTCTTTGTACATCATTTGGTACGTTCAATATTAATTTTAAACAGTCTTAATTTTAAACAGTCCTCAGGTTGTGACATGTTGTTACATATTTGGCCCCAAGGTATGGTCTGTCTCCTTCTCCTAGGACTAATCTCAATTTTGACAGGTCATCCAATTCCTTGAAATCTGGGGTTGTTTGGCTTAGCTTATTGAATAATATGTTTCTTGATGTGTTGAATTTTTCGCATTTTAGGAGGAAATGCATTTCTGTTTCAACCTCGCCGGCCAGACATTGATCGCATATTCTATTCTCTCTAGGCTGCCAGGATTTCTTGTATCTGCCTTTTTCAATTTCCAGTTGGTGGTCGCTTAGTCTGTACCTGGTGAGGGTCTGTCTCTGTTTTGTGTCTCTGATGGTCGTGAGGTAGTCTGCCGGTTTATATTCTCTTTTTAGGGCCCGGTAACATTCTAATCTGCTTTGGCTTTCGGTTATTTTGTTCCAATGTTCCAGGTAGGTTTCTTTGCATTGTTTAATGACTTGGTTCACTCGGATTGGTGTTTGGACGGCTGTGTTGGTCTGGGGCTGGTCAGGGTCCGGCTGAGTACTTAGTTTCAGTAGCAGCTGACTCAGGGGACTCTTTTCTGCGTTTAGCTCTTGGGTCTGAAAGGCTTTGAAATGAAGGTTGTCTGGGGAGCTAGATTTGAGGTGATTTAGGAAGTTTAGTGCTCGTTTTTGGATGTTTATTATCAGTGGGTATCTGCCTAGTTCGGCTCTGCATGCTCTCTCTCTCTCTCCCATTCTCGCTCTCTCTCTCTCTCCCATTCTCGCTCTCTCTCTCCCATTCTCGCTCCCTCTCTCTCTCTCCCTCTCCCATTCTCGCTCCCTCTCTCTCTCTCCCATTCTCGCCCTCTCTCTCTCTCCCATTCTCGCTCTCTCTCTCTCTCCCATTCTCGCTCTCTCTCTCTCTCCCATTCTCGCTCTCTCTCTCACTCCCGTTCTCGCTCTCTCTCTCTCTCCCGCTCTCGCTCTCTCTCTCTCTCTCTCCCATTCTCGCTCTCTCTCTCTCTCTCCCATTCTCGCTCTCTCTCTCTCTCTCTCCCATTCTCGCTCTCTCTCTCTCTCCCACTCTCGCTCCAATTTCCAATTCCAATTCCAATTCAAATGCTTTATTGGCATGAAAGTTTACAGAGAACCATATTGCTAAAGCTTACATAGCAAAAAGGTACAGTTTTCCAACATTCTGTAGGTGTCAATCGATTTGACATTTGTTGGGTACATGCAATATTACTTTTAAACAATATTAATTTTAAACAGTCTTTGTACTTCATTTGGTACGTTCAATATTAATTTTAAACAGTCTTAATTTTAAACAGTCCTCAGGTTGTGAAATCTCAATTTTGACAGGTCATCCAATTCCTTGAAATCTGGGGTTGTTTGGCTTAGCTTGTTGAATAATATGTTTCTTGATGTGTTGAATTTTTCGCATTTTAGGAGGAAATGCATCTCTGTTTCAACCTCGCCGGCCAGACATTGATCGCATATTCTATTCTCTCTAGGCTGCCAGGATTTCTTGTATCTGCCTTTTTCAATTTCCAGTTGGTGGTCGCTTAGTCTGTACCTGGTGAGGGTCTGTCTCTGTTTTGTGTCTCTGATGGTCGTGAGGTAGTCTGCCAGTTTATATTCTCTTTTTAGGGCCCGGTAACATTCTAATCTGCTTTGGCTTTCGGTTATTTTGTTCCAATGTTCCAGGTAGGTTTCTTTGCATTTTTTAATGATTTGGTTCACTCGGATTGGTGTTTGGACGGCTGTGTTGGTCTGGGGCTGGTCAGGGTCCGGCTGAGTACTTAGTTTCAGTAGCAGCTGACTCAGGGGACTCTTTTCTGGGTTTAGCTCTTGGGTCTGAAAGGCTTTGAAATGAAGGGTGTCTGGGGAGCTAGATTTGAGGTGATTTAGGAAGTTTAGTGCTCGTTTTTGGATGTTTATTATCAGTGGGTATCTGCCTAGTTCGGCTCTGGATGCATTTGTTGGCGTTTTTCTTTGGGTGCGAAGGACGCTTCGGCAGAATTCTGCATGTAGGGCTTCTATTGTGTGTTTTTCCCATTTAGTGTAGCTTTGGTGATTTAGCGGGCCCCATACTTCACTACCGTACAGTGCAATGGGCAGGATTATGCTGTCAAATATTTTGAGCCAGATTTTGATTGGGATTTGGATGTTGTAGAATTTTCTTTTTATTGCATATAGGGCTCTTCGTGCTTTTTCTTTTAGTGCATTCACTGCTATGCTGAAGCTCCCTGATGCTGTAATAATTGGACCAAGGTAGGTGTAGCTCATAGTGTGTCCTATAGTGGTATCACTGAGGGTAAACTGGTATTTGTTTTCCTGACATCTGGGCCTTTTTTGAAAAATCATGATGTTGGTTTTCTCTCTCTCTCTCTCTCTCTCTCTCCCATTCTCGCTCTCTCTCTCCCATTCTCGCTCTCTCTCTCTCTCTCTCCCATTCTCGCTCTCTCTCTCTCTCGCTCCAATTTCCAATTCCAATTCCAATTCAAATGCTTTATTGGCATGAAAGTTTACAGAGAACCATATTGCCAAAGCTTACATAGCAAAAAGGTACAGTTTTCCAACATTCTGTAGGTGTCAATCGATTTGACATTTGTTGGGTACATACAATATTACTTTTAAACAATATTAATTTTAAACAGTCTTTGTACATCATTTGGTACGTTCAATATTAATTTTAAACAGTCTTAATTTTAAACAGTCCTCAGGTTGTGACATGTTGTTACATATTTGGCCCCAAGGTATGGTCTGTCTCCTTCTCCTAGGACTAATCTCAATTTTGACAGGTCATCCAATTCCTTGAAATCTGGGGTTGTTTGGCTTAGCTTATTGAATAATATGTTTCTTGATGTGTTGAATTTTTCGCATTTTAGGAGGAAATGCATTTCTGTTTCAACCTCGCCGGCCAGACATTGATCGCATATTCTATTCTCTCTAGGCTGCCAGGATTTCTTGTATCTGCCTTTTTCAATTTCCAGTTGGTGGTCGCTTAGTCTGTACCTGGTGAGGGTCTGTCTCTGTTTTGTGTCTCTGATGGTCGTGAGGTAGTCTGCCGGTTTATATTCTCTTTTTAGGGCCCGGTAACATTCTAATCTGCTTTGGCTTTCGGTTATTTTGTTCCAATGTTCCAGGTAGGTTTCTTTGCATTGTTTAATGACTTGGTTCACTCGGATTGGTGTTTGGACGGCTGTGTTGGTCTGGGGCTGGTCAGGGTCCGGCTGAGTACTTAGTTTCAGTAGCAGCTGACTCAGGGGACTCTTTTCTGCGTTTAGCTCTTGGGTCTGAAAGGCTTTGAAATGAAGGTTGTCTGGGGAGCTAGATTTGAGGTGATTTAGGAAGTTTAGTGCTCGTTTTTGGATGTTTATTATCAGTGGGTATCTGCCTAGTTCGGCTCTGCATGCTCTCTCTCTCTCTCCCATTCTCGCTCTCTCTCTCTCTCCCATTCTCGCTCTCTCTCTCCCATTCTCGCTCCCTCTCTCTCTCTCCCTCTCCCATTCTCGCTCCCTCTCTCTCTCTCCCATTCTCGCCCTCTCTCTCTCTCCCATTCTCGCTCTCTCTCTCTCTCCCATTCTCGCTCTCTCTCTCTCTCCCATTCTCGCTCTCTCTCTCACTCCCGTTCTCGCTCTCTCTCTCTCTCCCGCTCTCGCTCTCTCTCTCTCTCTCTCCCATTCTCGCTCTCTCTCTCTCTCTCCCATTCTCGCTCTCTCTCTCTCTCTCTCCCATTCTCGCTCTCTCTCTCTCTCCCACTCTCGCTCCAATTTCCAATTCCAATTCCAATTCAAATGCTTTATTGGCATGAAAGTTTACAGAGAACCATATTGCTAAAGCTTACATAGCAAAAAGGTACAGTTTTCCAACATTCTGTAGGTGTCAATCGATTTGACATTTGTTGGGTACATGCAATATTACTTTTAAACAATATTAATTTTAAACAGTCTTTGTACTTCATTTGGTACGTTCAATATTAATTTTAAACAGTCTTAATTTTAAACAGTCCTCAGGTTGTGACATGTTGTTACATATTTGGCCCCAAGGTATGGTCTGTCTCCTTCTCCTAGGACTAATCTCAATTTTGACAGGTCATCCAATTCCTTGAAATCTGGGGTTGTTTGGCTTAGCTTGTTGAATAATATGTTTCTTGATGTGTTGAATTTTTCGCATTTTAGGAGGAAATGCATCTCTGTTTCAACCTCGCCGGCCAGACATTGATCGCATATTCTATTCTCTCTAGGCTGCCAGGATTTCTTGTATCTGCCTTTTTCAATTTCCAGTTGGTGGTCGCTTAGTCTGTACCTGGTGAGGGTCTGTCTCTGTTTTGTGTCTCTGATGGTCGTGAGGTAGTCTGCCAGTTTATATTCTCTTTCTCTCTCTCTCTCTCTCTCCCGTTCTCGCTCTCTCTCTCTCTCCCGTTCTCGCTCTCTCTCTCTCTCCCGTTCTCGCTCTCGCTCTCTCTCTCCCATTCTCGCTCTCTCTCTCTCTCTCCCATTCTCGCTCTCTCTCTCTCTCTCCCATTCTCGCTCTCTCTGTCTCTCCCATTCTCGCTTTCTCTCTCTCTCTCCCATTCTCGCTCTCACTCTCCCATTCTCGCTCTCTCTCTCTCTCTCCCATTCTCGCTCTCTCTCTCTCCCATTCTCGCTCTCTCTCTCTCCCATTCTCGCTCTCTCTCTCTCTCCCGTTCTCTCTCTCTCTCTCCCGTTCTCTCTCTCTCTCTCTCTCTCCCGTTCTCGCTCTCTCTCTCTCTCCGTTCTCGCTCTCTCTCTCTCTCTCTCCCGTTCTCGCTCTCTCTCTCTCTCTCCCGTTCTCGCTCTCTCTCTCTCTCTCCCGTTCTCGCTCTCTCTCTCTCTCTCCCGTTCTCGCTCCTCTCTCTCTCTCCCTTTCTCGCTCTCTCTCTCTCTCTCCCTTTCTCGCTCTCTCTCTCTCTCTCCCTTTCTCGCTCTCTCTCTCTCTCTCCCTTTCTCGCTCTCTCTCTCTCTCTCCCGTTCTCGCTCTCTCTCTCTCTCTCCCGTTCTCGCTCTCTCTCTCTCTCTCCCGTTCTCGCTCTCTCTCTCTCTCTCTCCCATTCTCGCTCTCTCTCTCTCTCTCCCATTCTCGCTCTCTCTCTCTCTCTCTCCCATTCTCGCTCTCTCTCTCTCTCTCTCCCATTCTCGCTCTCTCTCTCTCTCTCTCCCATTCTCGCTCTCTCTCTCTCCCATTCTCGCTCTCTCTCTCTCTCCCATTCTCGCTCTCTCTCTCTCTTTCTCTCCCATTCTCGCTCTCTCTCTCTCTTTCTCTCCCATTCTCGCTCTCTCTCTCTCTCTCTCCCATTCTCGCTCTCTCTCTCTCCCATTCTCACTCTCTCTCTCTCTCCCATTCTCGCTCTCTCTCTCTCTCTCTCTCCCATTCTCGCTCGCTCTCTCCCACCCATTCTCGCTCTCTCTCTCTCTCCCACCCATTCTCGCTCGCTCTCTCTCTCCCACCCATTCTCGCTCTCTCTCTCTCCCATTCTCGCTCTCTCTCCCATTCTCGCTCTCTCTCTCTCTCCCATTCTCGCTCTCTCTCTCTCTCTCCCATTCTCGCTCTCTCTCTCTCTCCCATTCTCGCTCTCTCTCTCTCTCTCCCATTCTCGCTCTCTCTCTCTCTCTCCCATTCTCGCTCTCTCTCTCTCTCCCATTCTCGCTCTCTCTCTCTCTCTCCCATTCTCGCTCTCTCTCTCTCTCTCCCATTCTCGCTCGCTCTCTCTCTCTCTCTCCCATTCTCGCTCTCTCTCTCTCTCTCTCTCCCATTCTCGCTCTCTCTCTCTCTCCCCCATTCTCGCTCTCTCTCTCTCTCTCTCCCATTCTCGCTCTCTCTCTCTCTCTCCCATTCTCGCTCTCTCTCTCTCTCCCATTCTCGCTCTCTCTCTCTCCCATTCTCGCTCTCTCTCTCTCTCTCCCATTCTCGCTCTCTCTCTCTCTCTCCCGTTCTCGCTCTCTCTCTCTCTCTCCCGTTCTCGCTCTCTCTCTCTCTCTCCCGTCCTCGCTCTCTCTCTCTCTCTCCCGTTCTCGCTCTCTCTCTCTCTCCCGTTCTCGCTCTCTCTCTCTCTCTCTCCCGTTCTCGCTCTCTCTCTCTCCCGTTCTCGCTCTCTCTCTCTCTCTCCCGTTTTCGCTCTCTCTCTCCCGTTCTCGTTCTCTCTCTCTCCCGTTCTCGCTCTCTCTCTCTCTCCCTCCCGTTCTCGCTCTCTCTCTCTCTCTCTCCGTTCTCGCTCTCTCTCTCTCTCTCCCGTTCTCGCTCTCTCTCTCTCTCTCTCCCGTTCTCGCTCTCTCGCTCTCTCTGTCTCTCTCTCCCATTCTCGCTCTCTCTCTCTCTCTCCCATTCTCGCTCTCTCTCTCTCTCTCTCCCATTCTCGCTCTCTCTCTCTCTCTCTCCCATTCTCGCTCTCTCTCTCTCCCATTCTCGCTCTCTCTCTCTCTCCCATTCTCGCTCTCTCTCTCTCTTTCTCTCCCATTCTCGCTCTCTCTCTCTCTTTCTCTCCCATTCTCGCTCTCTCTCTCTCTCTCCCATTCTCGCTCTCTCTCTCTCCCATTCTCACTCTCTCTCTCTCTCCCATTCTCGCTCTCTCTCTCTCTCTCTCTCCCATTCTCGCTCGCTCTCTCCCACCCATTCTCGCTCGCTCTCTCTCTCCCACCCATTCTCGCTCGCTCTCTCTCTCCCACCCATTCTCGCTCTCTCTCTCTCTCCCATTCTCGCTCTCTCTCCCATTCTCGCTCTCTCTCTCTCTCCCATTCTCGCTCTCTCTCTCTCTCTCCCATTCTCGCTCTCTCTCTCTCTCCCATTCTCGCTCTCTCTCTCTCTCTCCCATTCTCGCTCTCTCTCTCTCTCTCCCATTCTCGCTCTCTCTCTCTCTCCCATTCTCGCTCTCTCTCTCTCTCTCCCATTCTCGCTCTCTCTCTCTCTCTCCCATTCTCGCTCGCTCTCTCTCTCTCTCTCCCATTCTCGCTCTCTCTCTCTCTCTCTCTCCCATTCTCGCTCTCTCTCTCTCTCTCTCCCCCATCTCGCTCTCTCTCTCTCTCTCTCCCATTCTCGCTCTCTCTCTCTCTCTCCCATTCTCGCTCTCTCTCTCTCTCCCATTCTCGCTCTCTCTCTCTCCCATTTCTCGCTCTCTCTCTCTCTCTCCCATTCTCGCTCTCTCTCTCTCTCTCCCGTTCTCGCTCTCTCTCTCTCTCCCGTTCTCGCTCTCTCTCTCTCTCTCCCGTTCTCGCTCTCTCTCTCTCTCTCCCGTCCTCGCTCTCTCTCTCTCTCTCCCGTTCTCGCTCTCTCTCTCTCTCCCGTTCTCGCTCTCTCTCTCTCTCTCTCCCGTTCTCGCTCTCTCTCTCTCCCGTTCTCGCTCTCTCTCTCCCGTTTTCGCTCTCTCTCTCCCGTTCTCGTTCTCTCTCTCTCCCGTTCCTCGCTCTCTCTCTCTCTCCCTCCCGTTCTCGCTCTCTCTCTCTCTCTCTCCCGTTCTCGCTCTCTCTCTCTCTCTCCCGTTCTCGCTCTCTCTCTCTCTCTCTCCCGTTCTCGCTCTCTCGCTCTCTCTCTCCCGTTCTCGCTCTCTCTCTCTCTCTCTCTCCCATTCTCGGTCTCTCTCTCTCTCTCCCGTTCTCGCTCTCTCTCTCTCTCTCCCGTTCTCGCTCTCTCTCTCTCTCTCTCCCGTTCTCGCTCTCTCTCTCTCTCTCTCTCTCCCGTTCTCGCTCTCTCTCTCTCTCTCCCGTTCTCGCTCTCTCTCTCTCTCTCCCCGTTCTCGCTCTCTCTCTCTCTCTCCGTTCTCAGCTCTCTCTCTCTCTCTCCCGTTCTCAGCTCTCTCTCTCTCTCCTGTTCTCGCTCTCTCTCTCCCCGGTCTCGCTCTCTCTCTCTCTCTCTCGTTCTCGCTCTCTCTCTCGTTCTCGCTCTCTCTCTCTCTCTCTCTCTCCCCGTTCTCGCTCTCTCTCTCCCGTTCTCAGCTCTCTCTCTCTCTCTCTCCCGTTCTCGCTCTCTCTCTCTCTCTCCCATTCTCGCTCTCTCTCTCTCTCTCTCCCATTCTCGCTCTCTCTCTCTCTCTCCCGTTCTCGCTCTCTCTCTCTCCCGTTCTCGCTCTCTCTCTCTCTCTCCCATTCTCGCTCCCTCTCTCTCTCTCCCTCTCCATTCTCGCTCCCTCTCTCTCTCTCCCATTCTCGCCCTCTCTCTCTCTCCCATTCTCGCTCTCTCTCTCTCTCCCATTCTCGCTCTCTCTCTCCCATTCTCGCTCTCTCTCTCTCTCTCCCATTCTCGCTCTCTCTCTCTCTCTCCCATTCTCGCTCTCTCTCTCTCTCTCTCCCACCTCTCGCCTCCAATTCCAATTCCAATTCCAATTCAAATGCTTTATTGGCATGAAAGTTTACAGAGAACCATATTGCCAAAGCTTACATAGCAAAAAGCTACAGTTTTCCAACATTCTGTAGGTGTCAATCGATTTGACATTTGTTGGGTACATACAATATTACTTTTAAACAATATTAATTTTAAACAGTCTTTGTACTTCATTTGGTACGTTCAATATTAATTTTAAACAGTCTTAATTTTAAACAGTCCTCAGGTTGTGACATGTTGTTACATATTTGGCCCCAAGGTATGGTCTGTCTCCTTCTCCTAGGACTAATCTCAATTTTGACAGGTCATCCAATTCCTTGAAATCTGGGGTTGTTTGGCTTAGCTTGTTGAATAATATGTTGCTTGATGTGTTGAATTTTTCGCATTTTAGGAGGAAATGCATCTCTGTTTCAACCTCGCCGGCCAGACATTGATCGCATATTCTATTCTCTCTAGGCTGCCAGGATTTCTTGTATCTGCCTTTTTCAATTTCCAGTTGGTGGTCGCTTAGTCTGTACCTGGTGAGGGTCTGTCTCTGTTTTGTGTCTCTGATGGTCGTGAGGTAGTCTGCCAGTTTATATTCTCTTTTTAGGGCCCGGTAACATTCTAATCTGCTTTGGCTTTCGGTTATTTTGTTCCAATGTTCCAGGTAGGTTTCTTTGCATTTTTTAATGATTTGGTTCACTCGGATTGGTGTTTGGACGGCTGTGTTGGTCTGGGGCTGGTCAGGGTCCGGCTGGGTACTTAGTTTCAGTAGCAGCTGACTCAGGGGACTCTTTTCTGGGTTTAGCTCTTGGGTCTGAAAGGCTTTGAAATGAAGGGTGTCTGGGGAGCTAGATTTGAGGTGATTTAGGAAGTTTAGTGCTCGTTTTTGGATGTTTATTATCAGTGGGTATCTGCCTAGTTCGGCTCTGCATGCATTTGTTGGCGTTTTTCTTTGGGTGCGAAGGATGCTTCGGCAGAATTCTGCATGTAGGGCTTCTATTGTGTGTTTTTCCCATTTAGTGTAGCTTTGGTGATTTAGCGGGCCCCATACTTCACTACCGTACGCAATGGGCAGGATTATGCTGTCAAATATTTTGAGCCAGATTTTGATTGGATTTGGATGTTGTAGAATTTTCTTTTTATTGCATATAGGGCTCTTCGTGCTTTTTCTTTTAGTGCATTCATTGCTATGCTGAAGCTCCCTCATGCTGTAATAGTTCTCTCTCTCTCTCTCTCCCATTCTCGCTCTCCTCTGTCTCTCTCTCTCCCATTCTCGCTCGCTCTCTCCCACCCATTCTCGCTCGCTCTCTCTCTCCCACCCATTCCCGCTCGCTCTCTCTCTCCCATTCTCGCTCTCTCTCTCTCTCTCCCATTCTCGCTCTCTCTCTCTCTCCCATTCTCGCTCTCGCTCTCTCTCTCTCCCATTCTCGCTCTCGCTCTCTCTCTCTCCATTCTCGCTCTCGCTCTCTCTCTCTCCCATTCTCGCTCTCGCTCTCTCTCTCTCCCATTCTCGCTCTCTCTCTCTCTCTCCCATTCTCGCTCTCTCGCTCCCATTCTCACTCTCTCTCTCTCTCTCTCCCGTTCTCGCTCTCTCTCTCTCTCCCCGTTCTCGCTCTCTCTCTCTCTCCCGTTCTCGCTCTTCGCTCTCTCTCTCCCATTCTCGCTCTCTCTCTCTCTCTCCCATTCTCGCTCTCTCTCTGTCTCTCCCATTCTCGCTCTCTCTCTCTCTCTCCCATTCTCGCTCTCTCTCTCTCTCCCATTCTCGCTCTCTCTCTCTCTCTCCCATTCTCGCTCTCTCTCCCATTCTCGCTCTCTCTCTCTCCCATTCTCGCTCTCTCTCTCTCTCCCGTTCTCTCTCTCTCTCTCTCTCTCCCGTTCTCTCTCTCTCTCTCTCTCTCCCGTTCTCGCTCTCTCTCTCTCTCCCTTTCTCGCTCTCTCTCTCTCTCTCCCTTTCTCGCTCTCTCTCTCTCTCTCCCTTTCTCGCTCTCTCTCTCCTCTCTCTCCGTTCTCGCTCTCTCTCTCTCCCGTTCTCGCTCTCTCTCTCTCTCTCCCATTCTCGCTCTCTCTCAGTTCAGTTCAGTTCAGTTCAAATGCTTTATTGGCATGAAAGTTTACAGAGAACCATATTGCCAAAGCTTACATTGCAAAAAGGTACAGTTTTCCAACATTCTGTAGGTGTCAATCGATTTGACATTTGTTGGGTATATACAATATTACTTTAAACAATATTAATTTTAAACAGTCTTTCTACTTCATTTGGTACGTTCAATATTAATTTTAAACAGTCTTACTTTTAAACAGTCCTCAGGTTGTGACATGTTGTTACATATTTAGCCCCAAGGTATGGTCTGTCTCCTTCTCCTAGGACTAATCTCAATTTGACAGATCATCCAATTCCTTGAAATCTGGGGTTGTTTGGCTTAGCTTGTTGAATAATATGTTTCTTGATGTGTTGAATTTTTCGCATTTTAGGAGGAAATGCATTTCTGTTTCAACCTCGCCAGCCAGACATTGATCGCATATTCTATTCTCTCTAGGCTGCCAGGATTTCTTGTATCTGCCTTTTTCATTTCCAGTTGGTGGTCGCTTAGTCTGTACCTGGTGAGGGTCTGTCTCTGTTTTGTGTCTCTGATGGTCGTGAGGTAGTCTGCCAGTTTATATTCTCTTTCTAGGGCCCGGTAACATTCTAATCTGCTTTGGCTTTCGGTTATTTTGTTCCAATGTTCCAGGTAGGTTTCTTTGCATTTTTTAATGATTTGGTTCACTCGGATTGGTGTTTGGACGGCTGTGTTGGTCTGGGGCTGGTCAGGGTCCGGCTGAGTACTTAGTTTCAGTAGCAGCTGACTCAGGGGACTCTTTTCTGGGTTTAGCTCTTGGGTCTGAAAGGCTTTGAAATGAAGGGTGTCTGGGGAGCTAGATTTGAGGTGATTTAGGAAGTTTAGTGCTCGTTTTTGGATGTTTATTATCAGTGGGTATCTGCCTAGTTCGGCTCTGCATGCATTTGTTGGCGTTTTTCTTTGGGTGCGAAGGATGCTTCGGCAGAATTCTGCATGTAGGGCTTCTATTGTGTGTTTTTCCCATTTAGTGTAGCTTTGGTGATTTAGCGGGCCCCCATACTTCACTACCGTACAGTGCAATGGGCAGGATTATGCTGTCAAATATTTTGAGCCAGATTTTGATTGGGATTTGGATGTTGTAGAATTTTCTTTTTATTGCATATAGGGCTCTTCGTGCTTTTTCTTTTAGTGCATTCATTGCTATGCTGAAGCTCCTGATGCTGTAATAGTTCTCTCTCTCTCTCTCTCCCATTCTCGCTCTCTCTGTCTCTCTCTCTCCCATTCTCGCTCGCTCTCTCCCACCCATTCTCGCTCGCTCTCTCTCTCCCACCCATTCCGCTCGCTCTCTCTCTCCCATTCTCGCTCTCTCTCTCTCTCTCCCATTCTCGCTCTCTCTCTCTCCCATTCTCGCTCTCGCTCTCTCTCTCTCCCATTCTCGCTCTCGCTCTCTCTCTCTCCCATTCTCGCTCTCTCTCTCTCTCTCCCATTCTCGCTCTCTCGCTCCCATTCTCGCTCTCTCTCTCTCTCTCTCCCGTTCTCGCTCTCTCTCTCTCTCCCGTTCTCGCTCTCTCTCTCTCTCCCGTTCTCGCTCTCGCTCTCTCTCTCCCATTCTCGCTCTCTCTCTCCCATTCTCGCTCTCTCTCTGTCTCTCCCATTCTCGCTCTCTCTCTGTCTCTCCCATTCTCGCTCTCTCTCTCTCTCTCTCCCATTCTCGCTCTCTCTCTCTCTCCCATTCTCGCTCTCTCTCTCTCTCTCCCATTCTCGCTCTCTCTCCCATTCTCGCTCTCTCTCTCTCCCATTCTCGCTCTCTCTCTCTCCCGTTCTCTCTCTCTCTCTCTCTCTCTCCCGTTCTCTCTCTCTCTCTCTCTCTCCCGTTCTCGCTCTCTCTCTCTCTCTCCCTTTCTCGCTCTCTCTCTCTCTCCCTTTCTCGCTCTCTCTCTCTCTCTCCCTTTCTCGCTCTCTCTCTCTCTCTCCCGTTCTCGCTCTCTCTCTCTCTCTCCCGTTCTCGCTCTCTCTCTCTCTCTCCCATTCTCGCTCTCTCTCAGTTCAGTTCAGTTCAGTTCAGTTCAAATGCTTTATTGGCATGAAAGTTTACAGAGAACCATATTGCCAAAGCTTACATTGCAAAAAGGTACAGTTTTCCAACATTCTGTAGGTGTCAATCGATTTGACATTTGTTGGGTATATACAATATTACTTTTAAACAATATTAATTTTAAACAGTCTTTCTACTTCATTTGGTACGTTCAATATTAATTTTAAACAGTCTTACTTTTAAACAGTCCTCAGGTTGTGACATGTTGTTACATATTTAGCCCCAAGGTATGGTCTGTCTCCTTCTCCTAGGACTAATCTCAATTTTGACAGATCATCCAATTCCTTGAAATCTGGGGTTGTTTGGCTTAGCTTGTTGAATAATATGTTTCTTGATGTGTTGAATTTTTCGCATTTTAGGAGGAAATGCATTTCTGTTTCAACCTCGCCAGCCAGACATTGATCGCATATTCTATTCTCTCTAGGCTGCCAGGATTTCTTGTATCTGCCTTTTTCAATTTCCAGTTGGTGGTCGCTTAGTCTGTACCTGGTGAGGGTCTGTCTCTGTTTTGTGTCTCTGATGGTCGTGAGGTAGTCTGCCAGTTTATATTCTCTTTTTAGGGCCCGGTAACATTCTAATCTGCTTTGGCTTTCGGTTATTTTGTTCCAATGTTCCAGGTAGGTTTCTTTGCATTTTTTAATGATTTGGTTCACTCGGATTGGTGTTTGGACGGCTGTGTTGGTCTGGGGCTGGTCAGGGTCCGGCTGAGTACTTAGTTTCAGTAGCAGCTGACTCAGGGGACTCTTTTCTGGGTTTAGCTCTTGGGTCTGAAAGGCTTTGAAATGAAGGGTGTCTGGGGAGCTAGATTTGAGGTGATTTAGGAAGTTTAGTGCTCGTTTTTGGATGTTTATTATCAGTGGGTATCTGCCTAGTTCGGCTCTGCATGCATTTGTTGGCGTTTTTCTTTGGGTGCGAAGGATGCTTCGGCAGAATTCTGCATGTAGGGCTTCTATTGTGTGTTTTTCCCATTTAGTGTAGCTTTGGTGATTTAGCGGGCCCCATACTTCACTACCGTATAGTGCAATGGGCAGGATTATGCTGTCAAAAATTTTGAGCCAGATTTTGATTGGGATTTGGATGTTGTAGAATTTTCTTTTTATTGCATATAGGGCTCTTCGGGCTTTTTCTTTTAGTGCATTCACTGCTATGCTGAAGCTCCCTGATGCTGTAATAGTTAGACCAAGGTAGGTGTAGCTCATAGTGTGTCCTATAGTGGTATCACTGAGGGTAAACTGGTATTTGTTTTCCTGACATCTGGGTCTTTTCTGAAAAATCATGATGTTGGTTTTCTTTAGTTTAGATTTACTGTTAGAGCCCAATTTTGGCAGTATTTGTCGAGTAGGTCTAGTTGTTGCTGTAATCCCTGTTCTGTGGGAGACAGCAGAACCAGGTCGTCCGCATAGAACAGGGACTTCACTTCTCCATCCAGGAGACGGAGACCTGGTGACTCGCTTTGCTCCAGCATGTCTGCTAATTCATTTATGTATATGTTGAACAGGGTCGGGCTCAAATTGCAGCCCTGCCGGACGCCTCTTCTCTGGGTGAAGAAATCGGTGCGTTTGTCTCCAATTTTGACCCCGCATTTGTTTTTCAGATACATTGATTTAATAAGGTCATAGACTTTGCCCCCTATTCCACACTGAAGAAGTTTATAATAGAGCCCTTCGTGCCATATAGAGTCAAAGGCTTTCTTGAAGTCGATGAAACAGGCGAATATTTTCCCATTTTTTGTTTGGTGTTTATGTTTTTCAATCTCTCTCTCTCTCTCTCTCTCTCTCTCTCATTCTCGCTCTCTCTCTCTCTCTCCCATTCTCGCTCTCTCTCTCTCTCTCTCATTCTCGCTCTCTCTCTCTCTCTCTCTCACATTCTCGCTCTCTCTCTCTCTCTCCCATTCTCGCTCTCTCTCTCTCTCTCCCATTCTCGCTCTCTCTCTCTCTCTCTCTCCCATTCTCGCTCTCTCTCTCTCTTTCTCTCCCATTCTCGCTCTCTCTCTCTCTTTCTCTCCATTCTCGCTCTCTCTCTCTCTCTCCCATTCTCGCTCTCTCTCTCTCCCATTCTCGCTCTCTCCTCTCCCATTCTCGCTCTCTCTCTCTCTCTCTCCCATTCTCGCTCTCTCTGTCTCTCTCTCCCATTCTCGCTCGCTCTCTCCCACCCATTCTCGCTCGCTCTCTCTCTCCCACCCATTCTCGCTCGCTCTCTCTCTCCCACCCATTCTCGCTCTCTCTCTCTCTCCCATTCTCGCTCTCTCTCCCATTCTCGCTCTCTCTCTCTCTCCCATTCTCGCTCTCTCTCTCTCTCTCCCATTCTCGCTCTCTCTCTCTCCCATTCTCGCTCTCTCTCTCTCTCCCATTCTCGCTCTCTCTCTCTCTCTCCCATTCTCGCTCTCTCTCTCTCTCTCCCATTCTCGCTCTCTCTCTCTCTCCCATTCTCGCTCTCTCTCTCTCTCTCCCATTCTCGCTCTCTCTCTCTCTCTCCCATTCTCGCTCTCTCTCTCTCTCTCCCATTCTCGCTCTCTCTCTCTCTCTCCATTCTCGCTCTCTCTCTCTCTCTCCCATTCTCGCTCTCTCTCTCTCTCTCCCATTCTCGCTCTCTCTCTCTCTCCCATTCTCGCTCTCTCTCTCTCTCTCCCATTCTCGCTCTCTCTCTCTCTCTCCCATTCTCGCTCTCTCTCTCTCTCTCCCATTCTCGCTCTCTCTCTCTCTCTCCCATTCTCGCTCTCTCTCTCTCTCTCCCATTCTCGCTCTCTCTCTCTCTCTCCCATTCTCGCTCTCTCTCTCTCTCTCCCATTCTCGCTCTCTCTCTCTCTCCCATTCTCGCTCTCTCTCTCTCTCCCATTCTCGCTCTCTCTCTCTCTCTCTCCATTCTCGCTCTCTCTCTCTCTCTCCCATTCTCGCTCTCTCTCTCCCATTCTCGCTCTCTCTCTCCCATTCTCGCTCTCTCTCTCCCATTCTCGCTCTCTCTCTCTCTCCCATTCTCGCTCTCTCTCTCTCATTCTCGCTCTCTCTCTCTCTCTCCCATTCTCGCTCTCTCTCTCTCTCCCATTCTCGCTCTCTCTCTCTCTCCCATTCTCGCTCTCTCTCTCTCTCCCATTCTCGCTCTCTCTCTCTCCCATTCTCGCTCTCTCTCTCTCTCTCCCTCTCACATTCTCGTTCTCTCTCTCTCTCTCTCACATTCTCGCTCTCTCTCTCTCTCTCCCATTCTCTCTCTCTCTCTCTCTCCCATTCTCGCTCTCTCTCTCTTTCTCTCCCATTCTCGCTCTCTCTCTCTCCCATTCTCGCTCTCTCTCTCTCTCTCTCCCATTCTCGCTCTCTCTCTCTCTCTCCCATTCTCGCTCTCTCTCTCTCTCCCATTCTCGCTCTCTCTCTCTCTCTCCCATTCTCGCTCTCGCTCTCTCTCTCCCATTCTCGCTCTCTCCCATTCTCGCTCTCTCTCTCTCTCTCTCTCCCATTCTCGCTCTCTCTGTCTCTCTCTCTCTCCCATTCTCGCTCGCTCTCTCTCTCCCACCCATTCTCGCTCGCTCTCTCTCCCACCCATTCTCGCTCTCTCTCTCTCTCTCCCATTCTCGCTCTCTCTCCCATTCTCGCTCTCTCTCTCTCCCATTCTCGCTCTCTCTCTCTCTCCCATTCTCGCTCTCTCTCTCTCTCTCTCCCATTCTCGCTCTCTCTCTCTCCCATTCTCGCTCTCTCTCTCTCTCCCATTCTCGCTCTCTCTCTCTCTCCCATTCTCGCTCTCTCTCTCTCTCCCACTCGCTCTCTCTCTCTCTCTCTCCCATTCTCGCTCTCTCTCTCTCTCTCTCTCTCCCATTCTCGCTCTCTCTCTCTCTCTCTCTCCCATTCTCGCTCTCTCTCTCTGTCTCTCTCCCATTCTCGCTCTCTCTCTCCCATTCTCGCTCTCTCTCTCTCTCTCCCATTCTCGCTCTCTCTCTCTCCCATTCTCGCTCTCTCTCTTCTCTCCCATTCTCGCTCTCTCTCTCTCTCTCTCTCTCCCATTCTCGCTCTCTCTCTCTCTCCCATTCTCGCTCTCTCTCTCTCTCTCCCATTCTCGCTCTCTCTCTCTCCCATTCTCGCTCTCTCTCTCTCTCTCTCTCCCATTCTCGCTCTCTCTCTCTCTCTCTCTCTCCCATTCTCGCTCTCTCTCTCTCTCTCTCCCATTCTCGCTCTCTCTCTCTCCCATTCTCGCTCTCTCTCTCTCTCTCTCCCATTCTCGCTCTCTCTCTCCCATTCTCGCTCTCTCTCTCTCCCATTCTCGCTCTCTCTCTCTCCCATTCTCGCTCTCTCTCTCTCTCTCTCTCCCATTCTCGCTCTCTCTCTCTCTCTCTCCCATTCTCGCTCTCTCTCTCTCTCTCTCTCCCATTCTCGCTCTCTCTCTCTCTCCCATTCTCGCTCTCTCTCTCTCTCTCTCTCCCATTCTCGCTCTCTCTCTCTCTCTCTCTCTCTCTCTCTCCCATTCTCGCTCTCTCTCTCTCCCATTCTCGCTCTCTCTCTCTCTCTCTCCCATTCTCGCTCTCTCTCTCTCCCATTCTCGCTCTCTCTCCCATTCTCGCTCTCTCTCGCTCTCTCACTCTCTCTCTCTCTCTCCCATTCTCTCGCTCTCTCTCCCATTCTCGCTCTCTCTCTCCCATTCTCGCTCTTTCTCTCTCTCCCATTCTCGCTCGCTCTCTCTCTCCCATTCTCGCTCGCTCTCTCTCTCCCATTCTCACTCTCTCTCTCTCTCTCCCATTCTCGCTCTCTCTCCCCTTGTCTTTATGTGGGGAATCACAGGCAAATTCATATTCTGGGTGCAGATCTTGACGTGAAATCAAAAAATAGCACTGAAAACAAAGTAAAAAGGAAGATTTAAACTAGTTAAATGATGTTTGAACTAGTAAGCTCAGGCGGAGGTGGGATGAATAGGCTTAATCTTAGAGCAAATGCAGAGGGTCAAATCAGTGTAAAATAGTAAGCGATTGTGGCGGGGGGGTGGTCATGGAGAAGTGCATATTAGCACAGATTGAAGCTTAGTGAAGGAAAGAAAATGGAAATAGAAAGGAAAAGTGTACTGAGGGATATGAATAGGTCAAGGTTATGGTATTTAAATGGCAATGTGCAAAATATTAGAAGTAAAGTCAGGAAACTATGCATTAAAGAAGAAGAATTAGAATGGAGGAATATGATGTGATAGCTTTGTTGGAAGCTTGGCTTAAGCTGGGCAGGACTGGGAACTAAATATTCCTACCATTGTAATTTTCAGGATAGGGAAGGAAATAAAAAAGAAATGGTTGGCCTCAGTAGTTAAGCACACAATTACACTCATAGAAAGGATTGTTTTAAAATCAATGGCGGTGCTCAGGCGGAGTCTGTCTGGGTTCAGTTAAGAAATCTTATGGAATGTGCTACTATATTGGAAGTTCATTATAGACCACCAAATATTGAGAAAGAAATGAAGCATGAAGGTGTGTAGAAAAATTTAAAGTTGTAATAATGAGAGACTTTAACAATCCTAAGATAGACTGGGACAAGACAATATTTTTGGTCAAAACAGAGAGTGTTTCATAGAAGGTACTGTTTCCTTAATCGGCATTGTTGCACGTCCAACAAGGAAGGGTGCGGTACTAGATCTGATTCTAGGTAACAAGCGAACAATCTAAAAGGTAGGAGAACACTTGGGAAATAGTGACCATAACCTACTTAGGTTCACAATGAAATTGGATAAAGAAATAGAGAAATCAAAGATAAAGGCTCAGAACTGGGAATTGCCTCATTTTAATTGGATGCAAGGCAACCTATCCCAGATTAATTGGTCAGAAAAACTGGCAGATCAAACAGCTGACAAGAAATGGGAAGATATATACGCGAGAGATGAGTAAGGTACACGCCAAATATAATCTAACTAGCAGCTAAGTGTCAAATACTGGAGTCCCATCAATAAAGAAATTAGAGCAAAAATGTGGTTTAAAAAAGTGGCATACTGTATAAAGAAAAAGAAAGCCTTGCATTTATATTGCGCCTTTCAAGACGACCGAACGTCCCAAAGCGCTTTACAGTCAACTAAGTACTTTTTGAAGTGTAGTCATTGTTGTAATGTATGATAAATATAGGGCAGTAATACAGAAAAAAACTTGAGGAATATTTTTTAAAAGTATAGAAGGGAAGCAGAGAGAGATTAGGAAGCAAAGAGGAAGTACGAAAAAACAATTGTCAGTAAAGACAAAGGGAAAGAACAAGGGCTTTTATAAACACATAAGAAATAAAAAAGATAGTCAAAGAAAGGTGGGGGCCACTTAAAGACAAAAGGGCCGTCTTATGCTTGACAGTGAGGGAATGGCAGAGCTGCTTAATAAGTATTTTACCTCAGTTTCAACAGAGAAAAGGGAAAGTGGAACTGGAGGAATACCCAACTAAGATGTTGAAGAGGCACTACTAGAGATAAATATTGAAAAGGAAGTTCCATTAAAAAAATTTCTGGGACTGAGAGTAGAAAAGTTACAAGGCTCAGATGGTATGCAACCCGGAATTCTGCGGCAAGGAGGAAAAACGGCAGAGGCATGAGCCAGAATTTTCCAAAATTCTTTGGAAACATGAATTCTGCCGAAAGACTAGAGGGTGGCAACTGCTGCATCCCTGTTCAGGAAAAGGAAAAAGGATAAGCCAGGAAATGATAGACTAATTAGTCTTAGCTTGGATGTAGGTAAACTTCTAGAGTTGATAATACAGGCTAAAATTAGTGAACAGTTAGAAGGCATGAGCTAATCAGGGACAGTATGCATGGATTCATAAGGAGCAGGTCATGTCTGATCAATTTAATTGCACTTTGAGTATATTACAGCATGTATAGATAAACAGAGATCAATGGATGTTGATTGTATAGATTTTCAGAAAATGTTTTGATAAGGTGCCAGAAAACAAACTTTTGAAAATTAAACCATAGATAAAAGATAGCTAAGGGACAGAAAGCAAAGAGTAGGCGTAAACGGATATTTTTCAGATTGATGTGATGCGGGTAGTAGCATGCTCAGGGATAGGTGCTGGGACATTTATTTTTATATATATTTTTCTATTTATTTGTTCCGGGATGTGGGTGTCACTAGCAAGGCCAGCATATATTGTCCATCCCTAGTTCTCCTCGAGAAGGTGGTGGTGAGCCACCTTCTTGAACCGCTGCAGTCTGTGTGGTGGAGGTACTCCCATAATGCTGTTAGGTAGAGAGTTCCAGGATTTTAACCCAGCAACAATGAAGGAACAACAATAGATTTCTAAGTCAGGATGGTGTGTGACTTGGAGGGGAACCTGGAGGTGGTGGTGTTCCCATGCGCCTGCTGCTCTTGTCCTTCTAGGTGGAAGAGGTCGCGGGTTTGGGAGGTGCTGCAGAAGAAGCCTTGGCGAGTTGCTGCAGTGCGTCTTGTAGATGGTACACACTGCAGCCACGGTACACCGGCGGTGGAGGGAGTGAATGTTTAAGGTGGTGGATGGGGTGCCAATTAAGCGGATCGCTTTGTCCTGGATGGTGTCGAGCTTCTTGAGGGTTGTTGGAGCTGCACTCATCCAGGCAAGTGGAGAGTATTCCATCACACTCCTGACTTGTGCCTTGTAGGTGATGGAAAGGCAGGGAATCAGGAGGTGAGTCACTCACTGCAGAATACCCAGCCTCGGACCTGCTCTTGTAGCCACTGTATTTATGTGGTTGGTCCAGTTATATATGGTTAACGCAGAAAACTACGAAGAAGAGTAAAGGAGACTGCAGAATGACAAGACAGGCTAGCAGAGTGTGCAGATGCCGTTCAACGCAGAGAAATGTAAAGCAGTACATTTTTGGAAAAAGCAAAATGAAAGGAAATATATCTTAAATAATAAGAGTTTTAACAGAGTGGGGTAACAGAGAGATCCAGGAGTGCAGACAGAAAGATCTCTGAAGGTGGGAGTGTACATAGAAAAGGCCATAAATAAGGCAAATAAAATTCTGGATTTTATTTATTGGTGTATTGTGTACAAAAGCAAGGAAGTGATGTTGAATGTGTACAATGGCCACAGCTGGAGAATTGCATGCAGTTCTGAGTGCTTGGTTATAGGAAGGATATTAGAGCCACGGAAGGGACAGCAAAGATTCACTGGCAAGATACCAGGAATAAGAGGTTTTGTTATGAAGAAAGGTGCAGAAAATTGGAGCATTTTTTTCACTGAAACAGACAAAGTTAAGGGGGGTGATCAAATAGAGGTTTTTAAAATTATAAAATGCCAAGAGAGGATAACTAATGAAAGATTCATTGGTGAACACAAGAACATCAGTTCACAATTATCACTAGAAAAATGAAGGCTGAATTAGCAATGTATTCCCACAGACGGTTATCAATGTTTTATCATCAATGGCTACTGAAGCAGAGATTGCACATCATTTAAATGGGAATTGGGTAAGTAAGTATATAAAAGGATATGAAGTAGTGGCAGAGAAATGGGATTAGAGAAGATAGCTCCAGCTGAAGACCTGGCACTGGCATGGGCATGATGAGCCTGAAAAATGGCAGAATAAGAAAGTCTGTTACTAGCAGAGTGCAACTGACCAGAGCCTATGGCTGGTAAAAAAAAAAGATTTCCAGGTAGCAATATTACAGAATCTTACAACACAAATGGAGGCCATTCAGTCCATCGTGCCTGTGCTAGCTCTTTAAAAGAGCTACCACATAGTCCCGCTGCCCTGCTCTTTCCCCATAGCCCTGCAAAGCTTTTCTTTGTAAGTATTTATCCAATTCCTTTTGAAAGTTACTATTGAATCTGCTTCCACCACCCTTTCAGGCAGGGCATTTCAGATCGTAACAACTTGCCGAGTAAAAAAAATTCTCATCTCCCCCCGGCTTTTTGCCACATTATTTTAAAGCTATGTCCTCTGGTTACCAATCCTCCTGTCACTGGAAGCAGTTTCTTTCCATCTGCTGTCAAAACCCCTCAAATTTTTGAACACCTCTCATAAATCTCCCCTTAACCTTCTCTGCTCTCAAGGAGAACAATCTCGGCTTCTCTAGTCTCTCCAAATAACTGAAAGCCGACCAGAGACGGACCTGGGTGAGGAGTGCAGAGCGAGCAGTGAGGCATAAAACCGGCAGCGAGCCTGTGTGTGGAGCGAGGCCCGACCAGAGACGGACCTGGGTGAGGATTGCAGAGCGAGCAGTGAGGCATAAAACCGGCAGCGAGCCTGTGTGTGGAGCGAGGCCCAACCAGAGACGGACCTGGGTGAGGATTGCAGAGCGAGCAGTGAGGCATAAAACCGGCAGCAAGCCTGTGAGGAGCGAGGCCCGACCAGAGACGGACCTGGGTGAGGATTGCAGAGCGAGCAGTGAGGCATAAAACCGGCAGCAAGCCTGTGAGGAGCGAGGCCCGACCAGAGACGGACCTGGGTGAGGATTGCAGAGCGAGCAGTGAGGCATAAAACCGGCAGCGAGCCTGTGTGTGGAGCGAGGCCCGACCAGAGACGGACCTGGGTGAGGATTGCAGAGCGAGTAGTGAGGCATAAAACCGGCAGCGAGCCTGTGTGTGGAGCGAGGCTTACCAATTCAGCAGCGGGGAACAGAGGAAAAAAGTAATCAAAGTGTGACATCAGCAGGAAGCAGGTAAGTGAGTGGTTGGTGAGTATTTCTCTCTTTTTTTAAACTTTAACTCTGGTTTACAGTTTCTAAGGTCTCTCTGGTGTAGCGGGGACTGTTGGTAAACTATTTAACTGTAGTGTAATTAGTGGGATTGATTGATTTAATTTAAACTCAATTAATTAAAGGGTAAGTCATGGCAGGACAGCCCGGCCCTGTGATCTGCTCCTCCTGCGATATGTGGGAACTCAGGGACACTTCCTGTGTCCCTGACAACTACGTGTGCAGGAAGTGCACCCAGCTGCAGCTATTGACAGACCACATTGCGGCGCTGGAGCTGCGATTGAATGCATACTGGAGCGTTCACGATGCTCGGGACATCGTGAATAGCACGTTTAGGGAGTTGGACACACCACAGGTAGAGGTTGGACAGGAAGAAAGGGAACGGGTGACCAACAGGCAGAGGACTAGGCGCAGGCAGGTAGTGCAGGGGTCCCCTGTGGCCATCCCCCTCTCCAACAGATATACCACTTTGAGTACTGTTGCGGGGGATGGCTTATCCCAGGGGTGGCTCTGCTGCACAGAATGGGAGGAAAAAGAGTGGTAGAGCTAGAGTAATAGGGGATTCAATTGTAAGGGGAATAGATAGGCGTTTCTGCGGCTGCAAACGAGACTCCAGGATGGTGTGTTGCCTCCCTGGTGCAAGGGTCAAGGATGTCTCCGAGCGGCTGCAGAACATCTTGGAAGGGGAGGGTGAACAGCCAGTTATCGTGGTGCATATAGGCACCAACGATATAGGTAAAAAGCGGGATGAGGTCCTAAAAGCGGAATATAGGGAGTTAGGAGGTAAATTAAAAAACAGGACCTCAAAGGTAGTAATCTCAGGATTGCTACCAGTGCCACGTGCTAGTCAGAGTAGAAATAGAAGGATACTTCAGATGAATACGTGGCTAGAGGAATGGTGCCAGGGGGAGGGATTAAAGTTCCTGGGACATTGGAACCGGTTCTGGGGGAGGTGGGACCAGTTCAAACCGGACGTTCTGCACCTGGACAGGGCTGGAACCGATGTCCTAGGGGGAGTGTTTGCTAGTGCTGTGGGGGAGGGTTTAAACTAAAATGGAAGGGGGTTGGGAACCTGAGCAGGGAGACATAGGAAAGGGAAACAAGGATAAAAGCAAAAGATAGGAAGGAGAAAAACAAAAGTGGCAGTCAGAGAAATCAACGGTTTAAATCAAACGTGGCCACAGTAAATAATAATTCTAATAGGTCTAAGAGCATAAGATCCAAGGAGGGGACATACAAATTGGCCAGAAAAAGCAATAATCCAGAACCAGGGGTCATAGTCTAAGGATAAGGGGTAGGCCATTTAGGACAGAAATGAGGAGGAATTTCTTCACCCAGAGAGTGGTGAACCTGTGGAATTCTCTGCCACAGAGGGCGGTGGAGGCCAGTTCATTAAATATATTCAAGAAAGAGTTGGATATATTTCTTAAGGCTAAAGGGATCAAGGGATATGGGGAGAAGGCAGGGACAGGGTACTGAATTTGGATGATCAGCCATGATCTCATTGAATGGCAGAGCAGGCTCGAAGGGCCGAATGGCCTACTCCTGCTCCTATCTTCTATGTTTCTATGTTTCTATCCCTGCTAACATTCCAGCAAATCTTTTCTGCACCCTTTCCAAGCCCTGCTCGTCCTTCCTAAAATGTGGTGCCCAGAATATGAAGGTTTAGATCTAACAAGTTATGAAAGCAAAATCAATTAATTAGTTTACTGCCTTGTAACTCAAATTCATCCAACTTTTATTCTTTATTATTACAAATATAGTATTTGACTTATGGCATATATTTATTGCCCTATTATACTTCAGGTTTTAATTTGCACCATGAGATCTTACACAAAATGCTGAGGGCCAATCAGATATACAAATAGCTTTGTACACTTTAACCAAGTTACAACAGGGATTTTAACATCGAGTAAAGTTAAAGAAAAAAATTGAAGAATACCCTCAAATATTTTTATATTTAGCTCATAATTAATAAATAAATGATTGAAGAAGTTCACTTCTGCGTGCTACAAATTACTTGTGGGAGCAAATGTACGCTTACATTCTGAACAACCGCCGTCATATTTTATCCAAGGAGTACAATTATTCTTGGATCAAATTAAACAAGTACCATAAACACTGTCATATGGCAAAACCACAAGTGAAATTACTCAGCTCCAGCTGGTTTCCTGGAACAATTCTTTATCCAGAAAATACAAGGGGTAGTTCCTCCCAAAGAAAACTTACTCCAAAGATCAGCAAATTTCTGGAGACAGATGTTACACTAAAGTCAGTGGCTAAACTTCTCACTCTAGATAGCCTTGTATATAAAATCAAAGAGATCCCAGAACACGAGTTAAAATTTCATCTTGTTGTCTTTCTTTGTTCATGATTTTAACTGCAGCTTACCCTTTGATATGTTGTGAAGAAATGCAAAAAAAAATCAACAAGACATGAAAAAGGTGGTTTTACTTTTTGGGGAGCCCTGTAGCTTAGGGATACAACCCAAGAGTCCCCCTCCCCCCTACTGGTGTACTGTCTACATCAACTTAGTCGCATACATGGGGAGTGGCGGGGGGGAGGGGGTGTATTTTAACCTCCCCCACAAGGGGTGGGACGACCCCAACCCGCCATGTACGCGTCGGCCGCCATTTTTACAGTGGCGGGTTGCGTGCAGTGTCTGTGTCCTGCTCTCGAGAGGCGGGACACCTCATTGCAATGGGGAGCCCGATTTAAATTTAATGCTGGCCGGCCGCGTTTCCAAGGGCTCGGGAAACCCGGCAGCAATATGGAGACGGCAGCCGCCGGATCAAGCAGGCAAGTGCTTTCTACAGCACTGCTTGTTGTAAGCCAGAAGAAGCAGGAGTACTTCCCCCGGCCCCTCAAGCAAATCCTCTGCTGTGATCGGCCGACACCGCCCCTCCCCACCCTCTTTATGCTACGCAATC
This sequence comes from Somniosus microcephalus, assembly GCF_052327205.1. Classification (NCBI taxonomy): domain Eukaryota; kingdom Metazoa; phylum Chordata; class Chondrichthyes; order Squaliformes; family Somniosidae; genus Somniosus; species Somniosus microcephalus. Next base: position 82,601,298 of record NC_140994.1, on the reverse strand, counting down.
TTTGCCGATTGCCGGGGACTGTCCACACTGGTCCCCAGCTACAGCCTACTGTCGCAGGCTTTCCCGCCCAGCAGCCGGCCAGCCCGTCAATCTGGCTCGCTGCCGGGCGGGAAACAAAATAAAATAATGATAATGAGGTGCTGCCGTGAAACTCTGCATGTCAGATTTCTGGGTTTCCCCCCACAAACACGTTCCCCCGCTCCCTATCCACAAATATCAGGGCCATTGGTTTTAACTGAAGATCATATTTTTTAATGGGGTTCATTAATGTAATAACTGAAAAATAAACAGCAGCAGCTCCAGCGTGATCGGAGAGAGGGGAACAGCGGAAGACATGCAAATTAACAGCTGGCAAGCAAATACATTGCTTTCAGAAACTTTCATCTGAATTACACGGGTATTCCAATGCAGAACTTTCTTGAACTGATATTTTGAAACCACGCGGTGCCAAAGAACAGTGCAAAATCATGGGATTTTGATGGTGTGCAGAAGTTACACCATGCCACAATAAGACAGGCTCCATGGACCAGCTTTTTCTGTCCTCGTTTTTTTGTATGTTCATAGTTTCAGCACAGAAGGAGGCCACTTTGGTTCATTTTGCCTGCACTAGTCCTCGCTCTACACCAGAGCGATCTACTAGTTCCATTTTCCTGCTGTATCCTTTAATACATTTAAGTATTCATCTAATTCCCTCTGAAATGTTGTGACTGAATTGGCTTCAAAAGCCTCGTGGCAATGTGTTCCGATTTTCTAATAACCTTTTGCATGAAAAAAAACTCGCACCTCTCTTTTTGTGTTTCCAATACTAATCCTGACTTGATGCCTCCATTCACTAACTAGTGGAAAGAATCTTCCATTACTTACCCTTTCATAATTATTAACACTTCTATTCGCTCTCCCTTAAACTTCTATCCTTCAGTGAATACAGCCCTAGTTTTTCAAATCTGTCCTCAAAATGGTATCCTCTCATCCCTGGTACCTGCACCTTGGCCATGGAATCGGGTGTGCAAAAACTGCACATAGCACTCAAACTCTGGTCTACCCAAGGTCCTGTATGGTTTCATCGACATCTGCTTATTTTTGTGTTCAATGCTTTTATATAAATCCCAGAACCCCTTTTGCCTCTGCAGTCCTGCGTTTACAGATCTATGCATTTGGGCACTTACATCTCTTTGGTCCTCCACTCCACTGAGTATTTTAGCATTACTTCCATTCATGGTTCTTTTCCCCCCAAAATGCATTAGTTCACAATTGCATTTTAAGGTCCCTACAAAATGGGGACACTCTAGGGACTCTTGTAAATAATGATACTCTTTTAGGGACCCCCTAAAAAATTATTCCCATCCCCATCCTTACTGCTGAAAGACAGTGGCCTAGAAATTCGGTGGGCTGCGCCACCAGTTAGCGCCTAAAGAGGGCACTCAGTGGCTTTAGCGCCACTGGCCACGCCTCCCGCGATATTTAGCTGGGGCACTAATGGCGGCGTTAGCCTGTTGCGCTACGCCGCCACCGATGATGTCATCGGTGTGCGCAGCGCCCCGATCTCGATATTCGGTAGCGCCCGCCTCTGTAGCGCCGTTCGCAAATTGCGCCCGGTTCACGGGGCCTACCTGTGGTGGCAGTGGCGCAAATTAAGGTGGAGGTGCGGGGCGGCCATTTTTTTCGGCGGCCGCCTGCCAGCACCTCCGTCCCCGGCCTCCTGATCTCCCCCCGCGGCAGTGCCGGCTGTTTTCTGAGAGCCCGGCACTTCTCCTCGGTGCCGGGCTCTTTTGCCGGCACTCGCGATCTCTGATCGCGCTGGTGCAGGCCCCTCCCCCTTAAGAATGGGAGGAAGGCCTGCAGTACCGCAGCGCGCCGTGCCGCAGCGTGTGGCGCTGCGGCACGTTGCGCTGTGATATTCAGTTTCAGCGCCCTAAGAGGGACACGGAGCGCCTCGAGCCTCGCCCCGTGTCCCTCTTGGGGCGTTCAAGCTGAATTTCCGGCAGTCGCAACTGCTCCGATCGCTGCGCTAATTCCGGCGCCCAGGCGAGCTTGGCGCCCCGTTTGCAGCGCCACCGAATTTCTCCCCCCAGTGTCTGTTGCCCAAATGGAAAATAGTGCTATCCTTGCAGTAAAAACTTTATTCCCCCCCATTAATGTGCACCACTAGGAATAATGTAAGTCAGTGAATACGGAAATATGATGACAGATGGACAAACATCTCATGATATAAGAGCACTCCTGGGATTCCTTTATAGAGGCCAGTTTGCAAACCCAAGGTTTAGGGTATTAGTCATGCTTTAAACGTTGTGGCAAATTTGTTACCATATTGATCACCAAAGCAGCTGAATTTATAATTTTGTTAAAGCCCACTTAGCTGTTCCTATTTCCATTACTCTGTAGCCTGTGACATTCCCTCCAATGTTACTCCAAATATTCTACTTTAAGTCTTCACGTTAAATTTTTACAAATGCCATACTTATAGGCAAAGGACCAGACTAAGGACTGAACTGTATTGTTACATAGCTGGGTGGGTGACAATGTTGGGGAAATACGTACTCTCAAGCAATTTATTTTTGGATAATGTTTGCCAGCTCGATGCACTTCTGCACGAGAGTCCAGCATGAAACAGTTTTCAAGCTGACCCTTAACGTGTTGAGTACTTACTTTTGAACTCCATCCACCGTTAGTTGTACAAGATCAGACGTCTGGGAAAAGGAAATAAATTTCCAGGCCAGTGGGTTTTCTTTTTCCTTCACGGGGACCTTTTCATCCTGCTTAGTAAACAACAATGTAACTTTCATTAAACCATAATGTAGGTTTATTGGCGGTAAAGACAGAAGAATTCCAAGTCCATATCAGATATCCCTTTCATTCCCATTATTTTTTTTCTTACTATTACTTCTTTCTTAACTGCCTCTCACACAAACAGTGCCGCTGCATGGTTCCACTGGCAATTCTTGAAGTGTAAGCCTAGGCAGCAAGTGTCGGCAAGTTATGTGACCATATGGGGCATCATGGCCAAGTTCAGTGTTGTTTTCACCTGCAGGCAAGGATCGCTAGATAGTGATCAGGTGTACAAAGTCAGGATGATTTCTCTCCCAGCTAGGAGTCATGAAGGTTAATTGTAGAACCACCATTACTACTGTCCCAGCTAACACAGGCTTGGGATTGAGCCAAAGCCTTCCTGGATGATGCATCTACTCACTGAGCCATTAGGGAAGCTCGCGTTCTCGTCATTTGACACTGGCTAGAATTGTAGACGTTTACCACACAGGCCGTTCGTCCCATCTTGTCTATGCCGGCCATTTGCTAGAGCAATCCAAAACTAAGCCCACCACTCTGCTCTCTCCCCATTGCTGCAAAGTGCTCATTCTGCTAAAGCATTGCACTTACGTGTTAAAGTATCGTGAAAATTGAATTAAGTTTGTTCTTATAATAATATTAGTGGCCCTTGCATTTTATAAATTTGCCAGTCACAACATGTAACAATCACATTTCCACTGTGGTAACTACACAACAGTGGAACTGCAATCATAAATTCCTGTTTATTGTATTAATAACTCATATTGTGACTGATAAAAGGCACATTTACTGGTTAGGAAGGTATATTTGAGGAACAGACTTATTAAAATAGATTAAGGAACGTGGTAGCATGAAATGATAAATTATTTTATGTGCATGATGTGAGTTTATTAACTTCACAGAAAAAAAGTGCCACCATCGCCATTTCCTGCCCTGAAGTGCTTCAATATGTACTGAGCTAGTATTCCACAGCTGTTCAATAAAAATGAGCACCAATTTTACTGCAGAGATTGCAAATTAAGGTCAAAACACATACAACAATATTTTCCAGTGTGGAAAATTGAGCTGTATAATTTAGTTGACAAGATTAGCCCCACACACACAGTCACTGAAAATCACACTGGGATAATTGGCCGAAGTTATTTATTTCACATATGGGCCACAGTGAAGAAGTCTTATCTGTGTAACAGAGAAATAAGAAACATTTATATTTCACAATATTACTAGGATGATTTCCACATCATTTCTATATACATAGCCATGGGACCCTATATAAATATGAAAGTAATGGCTGTTAATTCAATAAATATTACAACATATAGGGAATAAAGTAAGTCAAGTATATTGAGGTGAAATGTCATTAGGATAATGTGTGAAAAGCATAAGGATTAGTTTTAATAGTGATGAAATGATGTTGAAAGTTAAGAGAGAGGAGGGGAGGAATAAGAATGGAGGGGACAATGGCAGGAGAGAGAAAGAAGAAAAAAAGACTTGCATTTATGTAGCGCCTTTCATGACCACCAGACGTCTCAAAGCGCTTTACACACAATGAAGTACTTTTGGAGTATAGTCACTGTTGTAATGAGGGAAACGCGACAGCCAATTGGCACACAGCAAGCTCCCACAAACAGCAATGTGATAATGACCAGATAATCTGGTTTTACGTTGATTGAGGGATAAGTATTGGCCAGGACACCAGGGATAACTCCCCTGCTCTTCCTTGAAATAGTGCCATAGGATCTTTTACGTCCATCTGAAAGGGCAGACGGGGTCTCGGTTTAACGTCTCATCCGAAAGACGGCACCTCTGACAGTGCAGCACTCCCTCAGCAATGCACTGGGAGCGTCAGCCTAGATTTATGTGCTCATGTCCCTGGAGTGAGACTTGAACCTACAACCCACAGCAGGGGAGAAGAGGGTAGGGGTGGGGAAGAGGAGGGGAGGGGGAAGAGGAGTGTGGGAGAAGAGGAGGCAGGGGGCGGAATGGAATGGCGCTGATTAGGGGAGAGGAACAGAGGGTAGGGGAGGGAGGTCTAGTGTCTGAGTTTTGCCTGCATTACTGGTGCTTAAACTAATGTTAAATCCTATATGTTAAAAATGTTCTCATGGTTCACTCTGTTATATCATTAAATAACTGGCTGTTAGGTTTATAATCATGCTTAAAAGCTATGGCAACCCAGATCAAAGATGGATTCCACTTGCTTTGTTAAAAAACAACATACAGCCATAGAACTCTTTGATCCCTGTACAAATTAGGTTATGTACTCCAAATGGTTAATATTGGCTAATTGTATGCATCCCTCCAGACGCTGTACTGTCAAATTAGCTAAAGTTCCTGTAATGATGTGTTTATCCTCTCATTAGCATTCCTTTGGAACCTTCTTTATTGTACTGTACTTCAATATTCAAGAAATATTGCAAGAATCTGCACGTGATTAATTGAGTGCCCTATCTTCAAAGGAATTAAGGGTGTTTGACTGGGTTTGTTCGTTCTGCTTGGATTCCGACCATTCACCTTTGTGCAGGAATTCAGCAAGAGTTGAGCAGCAGGTACTGGACTGGTTGTTTTTCGGAGAAATCCTACAATTTAAAGAGAGAGTAAACTAATCCCCTATTCCTAGATGTACATTATATATTTTTGTGGTGCTGCTTAGTAATTTTACGTAACATTTTTGCTACAGTAAATTATTTAATTGTAAATAAATTGGAGTTGTTATTTAACCTGTATGAAGACAGTTAATTGTGTGATATTTTTCATCTTTCATGGTGTAGTGGGAATCCTACATAATTTCCTATTACTGTACACAGCAACAATCAGGGGTAATGCAAGACCTGGGCTACAGTAGTACTGCAAGACTAAAAAGCAAAAGATGCAGTTTTCAGATCATAAGAGATGAGGTCCATTTACAAAAGTTATCACCAGGCTGTTTGAGCAAGAAGAGTGTTTGATAAATCTGAATTATAACATCCTCTCTACATTGCTCCAACGTGCCTCAATTCAAACTTCACTAGAGCGTCCCTTAGTGCACAAGTGTGATTTTTGCCCTCCGTATCCCACCCGCTCAGGTGGATGTAAAAGATCCCATGGCACGATTCGAAAAGGAGCAGGGGAGTTCTCCCCGGTGTCCTGGCCAACATTTATCCCTTAACCAACACCTAAAACAGATGATCTGGTAATGATCTCATTGCTGTTTGAGACCTTTCTGTGCGCAAATTAGCTTCCGCGTTTCCCTACATTCCAACAGTGACTGCACTTCAAAAGTACTCCATTGGTTGTAATGCGCTTTGGGGTGTCTTGAGGTCGTGAAAGGCACTATATAAATGCAAGATCTTATTTCTTCTATATCAACCAATCTTTTGATCTCTCACAGTGAAGAGCTATTCTGGATATGGGATTGTACCTGGTATATAACGTTCACAAAGTTGGTTCTAAAAGAGCAATGTAAACAGGTCCCCAGCATTGTACAGTTCTGCAATCCATGGCAGCATTAGAGGGCACTTGTAGACAGATTCTGAAAATTGGTCAAACTAATTGTTAACTGATGCTGGGGACAGGAAAAGCCCAGAAAATGTTGCCAATAGATTATTTCATTAAGATGTCTCTTAAGATGTTGACACATAGAACAGAAGCTGGAACAGAAGCTGATGTAATGGAGCCACTGGTGACTGGCTCACTTCCTGTAATTTCCCACAAGACAAGTTTATCATCTTAGCCAGACCCTCACGTTGAGGTGCTAAATAGAGGAATGGTACTCCTCAAAAGTGAGAGAGGAAGCTGCAGAGTGACTCACAGTGGGTTACTTTTCTGAAGGGTCTAATAATCTGAAGGAAAAAAACAGCAGGATTGTTTTAATAGCAATCCAGCCCATGGTCCATGTATTCAGCCAACCCTTGCCCAGCCTACACAAGAACTTGAGTCTCAAAAGAGCCTCAACCTGGAAACTCAAGTACATTAATTGATTGCAAAAGAACGACATTCAATGACAGTACTGTATGATAAAACCCTTCAATAAAATGTTAGTCAAGTAGAATGTAATTTTTAGATGCGTCAACTCTTGTTTGAACAACAAGCTAGTTGACTGTTATGTTTAATTGGAGCAAATGCTAGGGTGTGGCACTCCCCACGCAGAGCTTTGTGAAACGGTGCTTGTATCAGGATTTCAGGCGTGTAAGTCGGCTCCATGGCTCTCGATTTTTCTATCCATTATGGAAAATTGTGGAGGCTGCAAAGTGGCCTCGATGACATCCGTGCTTGAATTCTCGAAGGCATTGCTACCGCGCAAAACTCTGCGCCGGATGTGCTAAACCCTAAATGTTACCTGAGTTGGCATTACATTGTTTGCATCTTAGGTTGGTAGGAAATTGTGCAGCTGGGTCATGAGCCTAAATCTAAAGTTATTTCCTGCTCCCAAGACCCATGAAATCCCACAGAAAAGCAGCATTTTAATGAAAATGAAAATTTTCCCCTTGAATACATAGGAATGCCGTACATTTATTTTTAACCAAAGCAAATAATAAACTACACAAGGAGCATAATACATGAGCTGATTAAAATCACTCTTTATACTAACAAAGTTGCCACATTAACAGGAAATTGTCAGCAATAGAAAAAGTGACAGCGCAATTCTATCGCTAGCAACTAACAAGAAAACGCTCATTCCCTGTGACCTGTTTCTCGAGTACCGCATTTAATTGCAATGCACACAGCATGCTTTACTACTTTAGTCTGTGTGGTAAACCACTGTTAACCCCGTACATGTCTGTGTGGTAAACCACTGTTAACTCTGTACAAGTCCGGGCATGTCTCCGCCCCTGGCTCCACCCCTAAGCCCAGGTATAAAGGTGACTCACCACCCTTCCCCCGAGAGCTCTTAGGATGGATCCACTAGCAGAGGCATGCTCCAGTTCTTAGTCAATAAAAGCCTACTTCGTATAAGTTCAACTCGTAGTCTTTGGTGTTGTTGATAGTGCATCAATTTTATTGACTAATTTTTCGACATGGAGCAAATCTTGAAGCCGGAACGTTTAGACCTGGATCCTCAAGCAGCAGATGCAGCCAATAACTTTGAACACTGGCTGAGCTGTTTCGAAGCCTTCCTGGAGGCCTCCAGCACTACCGTCACTACAGATGACGCGAAACGGCTTGTCTTGAACTCACGGGTGAGTCACCGAGTCTACTCGATCATCCGAGACGCCACAACTTACGCGGCCGCCATCGCGACGCTAAAGGAACAATACGTGAGGCCTGTTAACGAGGTCTACGCCAGACACCTCCTGGCTACCCGAAAACAACGCCCTGGGGAATCGGGCGCCGAATATTTACTGGCACTGAGAGTCCTCGGCCGGGCCTGTAATTGCAAAGCGGTGACGGCCAAGGAATGCACGGAAGACCTGATCCGAGACGCCTACGTAGCCGGCATCAGGTCCAACTATACTCGGCAGAGGCTGCTGGAACAGAAGGGGCTCGACCTGCAGAAGACGGTGGCCCTCGCTAACTCGTTAGACGTGGCCCTCCAGAACATGGACGCCTACCCCCCTGACCAGATGGCCACGTGGATGTCACAGGAGCAGCCATCTTGGGACCCAGTAAGGCCACAAGCCGCCAGCAGCCCAACTACAGCTGCAATGACCAGAGGCCAGAAATGCTACTTCTGCGGCCAGGCCAAGCACCCCAGACAGCAATGCCCAGCAAAAGACGCGACCTGCTCCAAATGCGGCAAGAAAGGCCACTACGCGAGAGTGTGCAGGGCGAAATCGACCCCCAATTCCAGCAGCGCCGCGTGTGAACCGTGCAGGCCGCCATTTTGGACCCCACCAACCACGTGTGAGCCGTGCGGGCCGCCATTTTGGGCACCACCAGCCGCGGGGGAGCCGCCATCTTGGACACCATTTCGGGACCAGGCCCCCGGCGAGGGCGAATACTACAGCGACCCACCGACCTCGACGATGGCCTCCATCACCCTGGACCAATCTAGGCCCCATCAACTAGCCAGGTCCATGATGAATGTAAAGGTAAATGGCCATGCCACAAATTGCCTTTTCGACTGCGGAAGCACGGAGAGCTTCATCCACCCCGACACGGTGTGACGCTACTCCCTATCGGTTATGCACACACGCCACCAGGTCTTTATGGCCTCAAAGTCCCATACGGCGGACGTCGGCGGCTACTGTGTAGCGACTCTGACAGTGAACGGCGTGGAGTACAGAGATTTTAAATTCCTCGTCCTGCCACAGCTCTGCGCTCCCGTACTGCTAGGATTAGACTTCCAGTGCCATCTGGAGAGCGTCACGATGGCATATGGTGGGCCCCCGCCCCCACTTACAGTCTGCAGCCGGCAGAATTTAAACACGGCGCCGCGCAAAGTATGCAGCCTGTCCACCCTGAAGGTCAAACCCCCCCCCGTTGTTCGCTAACCTCGCCAAAGACTGCAAGCCAATTGCTACTAAAAGCAGGCGGTACAGTGCCGGGGATAGGAGCTTTATTAAATCAGAAGTAGAAAGACTCCGGAGGGAAGGGATTATCGAGGGCAGCACCAGCCCATGGCGAGCCCAAGTAGTGGTAGTGAAGACCGGCGAAAAACAGCGCCTGGTTATTGATTACAGCCAGACGATCAATCGATACACGCAATTAGACGCATACCCACTTCCCCGCATATCTGACATGGTCAACCAGATAGCACAATACCGGGTATTCTCGACGATTGATCTGAAGTCGGCATACCACCAGCTCCCCATCAGGCCTGAGGACCGCCAGTACACAGCCTTCGAGGCTGACGGTCGCCTCTACCACTTCCTCCGAGTCCCCTTCGGCGTCACCAACAGGGTCTCGGTCTTCCAAAGGGAGATGGACCGGATGGTTGACCAGAACGCGCTGCAGGCCACCTTCCCCTATCTAGACAACGTCACCATCTGCGGCCATGACCGGCAGGACCACGACGCCAACCGAGAAAAATTCCTTCGTACGGCCCAACGGCTGAATCTGACATACAACAGAGAAAAATGTATGTTCCGCACCATGCGCCTCGCTATTCTTGGCTGCGTGGTGGAAAACGGAGTCATCGGGCCCGACCCCGACCGAATGCGTCCCCTCCTGGAACTACCCCTCCCCCACTGCCTAAAAGCCCTGAAGAGATGCCTAGGGTTCTTCTCTTACTACGCCCAGTGGGTGCCCAACTATGCGGACAAAGCCCGGCCCCTCATCAAGTCAACCTCCTTCCCCCTGATGGCAGAGGCCCGTGCGGCCTTCACCCTCATAAAAGAGGACATTGCGAAGGCCACAATGCACGCAGTGGATGAGTCCATCCCTTTCCAAGTGGAGAGCGATGCATCCGACTTTGCCCTAGCCGCAACCCTTAACCAGGCAGGGAGACCCGTGGCCTTCTTTTCACGGACCCTCCAGGGCCCCGAAATTCGACACTCCTCAGTCGAGAAGGAGGCCCAGGCGATAGTGGAGGCTGTACGGCACTGGAGGCATTACCTGGCCGGTAAACGTTTCACCCTGTTCACTGACCAACAGTCAGTAGCATTTATGTTTAACAACAGACAAAGGGGGAAAATCAAAAATGATAAGATATTGCGGTGGAGGATCGAGTTATCCACCTACAACTACGATATCTTATACCGGCCCGGGAAACTTAATGAGCCCCCAGACGCCCTATCCCGTGGGACATGTGCCAACGCACAAGTCGATAGGCTACGGACCCTCCACAATGATCTCTGCCACCCGGGGGTCACCAGGTTCTTCCATTTTATTAAAGCTCGCAACCTGCCTTACTCCATCGAGGAGGTCAGGACCATGACCAAGAACTGCCAGGTCTGCGCCGAATGCAAACCGCATTTTTATAGGCCAGACAGGGCACACCTGATTAAAGCCACCCGCCCCTTCGAACGTCTCAGCGTCGATTTCAAGGGGCCCCTTCCCTCCTCTGACCGCAACACGTACTTCCTCAATATTATTGACGAGTACTCCCGTTTCCCCTTCGCCATCCCCTGCCCGGGCATGACCAGCGCCACAGTCATCAGGTGCCTCAATGACCTGTTCGCCATATTTGGCTTCCCCAATTACATCCACAGCGACAGGGGCTCGTCGTTCATGAGCGACGAGCTGCACCAGTACCTGCTCGAGAAGGGCATAGCCACGAGCAGGACTACCAGCTACAACCCCCGGGGTAACGGACAGGTAGAGAGGGAGAACGCAACGGTGTGGAAGACCGCCATGCTCGCCCTAAAATCCAAGGGCCTCCCAATCTCCCGCTGGCAAGATGTCCTCCCCGATGCGCTCCACTCCATACGATCACTGCTCTGTACTGCCACAAACGCCACCCCTCACGAGAAGATGTTCGTCTTCCCCAGGAAATCCACCTCTGGGACATCACTACCGCCATGGCTGACGTCTCCGGGACCCGTCCTGCACAGGAAACACGTGAGGAGCCATAAGACGGACCCCCTGGTCGAAAAAGTTCACCTCCTCCATGCCAACCCACAGTATGCCTACGTGGCGTATCCTGACGGGCGGGAGGACACAGTCTCAATTCGAGACCTCGCACCCTCAGGTACCACCCGAAACACCATCGATCACCATCCACTACCTCCACCACTACCCACGACGCACCACCGGGGTGCCTACCACGAACTGACGACATGCCGGTGCCATCCCTACCCCGAGAGGATGACACGCCAGTGCTCCGCCCCACGCGAGAAGCGGCCGCGGGCAAAGAACCGCCGCAACCGACACCACGAAGATCATTACGGCAGACAAGACCCCCGGAGAGACTTTCATATACGAACTTTTGAAACACTTCACCCCGCCGGACTCTTTTTTAAACGAGGGGTGAATGTGGTAAACCACTGTTAACCCTGTACATGTCTGTGTGGTAAACCACTGTTAACTCTGTACAAGTCCGGGCATGTCTCCACCCCTGGCTCCACCCCTAAGCCCAGGTATAAAGGTGACTCACCACCCTTCCCCCGAGAGCTCTTAGGATGGATCCACTAGCAGAGTCATGCTCCAGTTCTTAGTCAATAAAAGCCTACTTCGTATAAGTTCAACTCGTAGTCTTTGGTGTTGTTGATAGTGCATCAATCTGTCCCATTGTTACTTTAAAAATAATTAAATCAGCTGGGAATGCGTGTGTAATCTGGGGATGTGTGAAGACATTTTAAAAGTTTTTAATGATGCATTAGTCGATGGCCAATAAATGACAAATCATTGCAATGCTTATGCTGTAGAAAGAAAACAGAGGAAAACTCATTCATGAAAGCAGTATTGAAAGCAGAGAGAACAGGCCAGGGATGTGTTTCAAAGTGACCTTTACAAACGTACACTTTTGTAATTCTTATCTTGCTAAACAGGAACCCTGAATCACCAACCCAAATTCTGGATCGGATCGTGTATTCAGTGGATCTTGGATGTCAGTTTGCACAATTCCTTAAGGAACTGTAACTGCTTTCTGAGGCAAGGCAATATCCCGAAACGGTGGGAGTCTAGCTGAAAAACAGTAACATTAGGAATATCTCCTACCAAGTGTGAAACATTTAAGATAAAAAAGGAACAAAATAGAGTGCCTTTCTCAACCTCAGGATGTCTCAAAGCGCTTTGCAGCCAATGAAGTACTTCTGAAGTGTAGTCACTGTTGTAATGTAAGAAATTCAGCAGCCAAATTGCACACAGCAAGCTCCCACAAACAGCTATGGGATAATGACTGTGGTGATTATTCTTGTTTTATAAGAAGCATTGTAATTGGTTGCCTGTTTTCCTGCCTTGAGATATATGCTGTAAACTTATTGGTTAGTTGATTCCATGTGACCTGTGGTGGCCATCTTAAATTCAGTTCTCTACAGTTTGGTTGAGACTGGGTGCTTAACATGTACTGCTGGTTTTTTAAGGTTAATAAAGCCTAGCTTTTGAAAGGCAAGCTACTCTTTATTTCAATTTATTAACCTTTTGCTATAATGGAACGATATCTTCGACCGGAACGATTTAATGCTGACCCTAATTCTGCAGGAGTGGATGATCAATGGAAACATTGGTATCGTACATTTAAAAACTTTTTGGGCGTGTTGGATCAGCAATCTCTGAATAAGTTGGATATACTAATCAACTACATTGCTCCGGATGTGTATAAGTATATTTTGGACTGTGAAACTTATGAATTGGCTATTGCTACGTTGGAATTTTTTTTTGTTAAACCCAAAAATGAGGTATTTGCACGTCACCTTTTACCTGCCCGTAGGCAGCAGGCGGGAGAATCCTTGGATGCTTATTTACAAGCACTCCGGCGCCTTGGTGCTAACTGTAATTATAAGGCCGTGTCTGCAGAAGAACATAAGGAAGAGTCGGTACGGGATGCATTTATTAATGGATTACTGTCTAGATCAATTCGTCAGTGGATATTAGAAAATAAGACCGTGGATCTTAAGAGTGCTTTTGAGCAAGCCTCTACATTGGATTTGGCTCAGAGAAGTTCGGATTCTTATGCTCTTTTTGATCGGCCTGCGACCGTGGTTTCGGCAGTTTCGGATGAAAGGGAGTCACGTGGATTTAATAGGAGTGGTTTAACCAGATTCCGAAACAGTTTCTACTTCGGCAGCTGTTGCCTCTAGGATTCAGAAGTGTTATTTTTGCGGGAACGCCCGGCACCCCCGTCTGAAGTGCCCTGCTCGGGAGGCTGTGTGTAGTAAATGCGGCAAGGGAGGTCATTATGCACGTGTTTGCAAATCGGTTGCCTCCTCTGCGACCATTCAGCCTTTAGATAGGGCGTTTATTGCATCAGTTTCTGCCGCCTTTTCCCATGGCCTAAACAAAGCTATAGTTATGGCCCAAGTTAATGGGTTGAAGTGAAGGCCCTTATAGATACGGGCAGTACTGAGAGCTTTATAAGTCTTCAGTTTGTGAGGGAGAAGCGTTTGAAAATTTCGCCTGCTTCCTATCAGGTGTGTATGGCTCAGACGACTCTCACCTCCCAAGTAGCTGGTTGTTGCCTTGTGAAATTAATTCTCCTAGGTAATACGTATATACTGATATACGCCTATCCGTTCTGCCTAATCTCTGTGCGGACATTCTGATTGGTCATGATGTGCTTCAATTACATGAGTCCCTCAGTCTTTCTTTCGGAGGAACTAAGCCACCTTTGTCTATTTGTGGATTAACTTCTTTATTCATTTCTCCATTATCACTTTTTTCCAATTGATGCCGGACTGTAAGCCAATTGCTACCAAGTCAAGAAGGTATAGCAGTCAGGATAAAGAATTTATTAATTCTGAAGTTCAAAGTCTTTTATCGGAAGGAATCATTGAACCTAGTTTTTCGCCCTGGCGGGCACAGGTAGTTGTCACCACTAATGAGAGACATAAGAAGCGAATGGTGATAGACTACTCTCAAACTATTAACAGGTATACTCAATTAGATGCGTACCCCCTGCCTAAGATTGATGAGCTTATCAATAAAGTATCTCAATATAAGGTTTTTAGCACTATTGACCTAAAGAGTGCTTATCATCAGATTCCTATCGCTAAGAGGGACAAACCATATACGGCCTTTGAAGCTGGCGGAAAGCTGTACCAGTTTTGCCGAGTACCATTCAGTGTTACTTATGGTGTCGCCTGTTTTCAACGGGCAATGGATGCTTTTATAAGTGATAACTCTCTCTCTGACACCTTCTCATATTTAGATGACATCACGGTGTGTGGCAAATCAAGGGTGGAGCACGATTTTAATCTAGAAAGATTCCTTCAAGTTGCGGAAAAAGTTGGCTTAACTTTCAATAAAGAGAAGTGTATCTTTTCGACCACCGAGGTAAATTTACTGGGGTATATTATCTCGGGAAACAAGATTAAACCAGATCCAGAACGGCTGCGACCACTGATTGAGTTACCTTGCCCTACTAATTCTAAGGCCTTGCAACGAGTTGTTGGACTGTTTTCTTATTATTCTAATTGGATTGCAAACTTCTCGCAGAAGATCCGGCCCCTTATTCGGGTTACGACATATCCTTTATCATGGGAGGCCAGGATGTGTTTTGATAATCTTAAAAAGGATATCCTTGGAGCAGTTGTGCATTCTATTGATGAGCAGGTTCCCTTTGTGATTGAGACGGATGCTTCCGATTTTGCAATTGGGGCTACCCTGAACCAAAATGGAAGACCTGTGGCCTTTTTCTCACGTACTCTGAGCAATAGTGAGCAGAGACATTCATCAATAGAGAAAGAGGCGTAATCAATAGTAGAAGCACTGCGTAAATGGAGACATTATTTATCTGGGCGACATTTTACGTTAGTAACTGACCAAAAATCTATGTCCTTCATGTTTGATGTCAAACATTTTGGAAAGATTAAGAATGATAAAATAATGAGGTGGAGGATCGAGTTGGCATGCTATCATTTCAATATAGTCTATCGTCCGGGGAAGGATAATGTTGCCGCTGATGCGCTGTCGAGGGCTTATTGTTCTGTGCTTCACGGAGATACGCTTATTAATCTTCATAATGCTTTGTGCCATCCTGGCGTTACGAGGATGATACACTTCGTACGCAGTAAGAATTTGCCCTTTTCAGTTGAAGACGTCAAGCGGATGACTTCGTCATGCTCAGTCTGCGCCCGTTGTAAACCGAATTTCTTTAAGCCTCAACGAGCTCATCTTATAAAGGCTACTTCTCCCTTTGAACGCCTGAGTGTTGATTTTAAGGGGCCTCTTCCTTCAACGACTCAGAATCGATATATATTTACTGTTGTGGATGAGTTTTCAAGGTTCCCTTTTGCTTTTCCTTGTGCAGATGTATCAGCTGCTACAGTTATTAAATGTCTGACTCAACTTTTTGTCATCTTTGGGATGCCTGCGTATATCCATTCGGATCAGGGAAGTTCTTTTATGTCTTCCCAGTTGAAGGAATGCCTCCAGGGTCGGGGAATTTCTACTAGCAGAACTGCCCCGTATAATCCCCAGGGTAATGGACAGTGCGAACGATACAATGGGGTGATCTGGAAGGCAGTTATGTTGGCTTTGACATCCCGGAACCTTAAGAATACACAGTGGGAAATGATACTGCCTGATGCCCTGCATTCCATTAGATCATTGCTTTCAACGGCTACTAATGTGACCCCCCATGAAAGGCTCTTCAACTATCCGCGGAGATCCTCTACGGGATATTCGGTACCTTCATGGCTTACTATGCAGGGACCTGTGCTGCTCCGACGCCATGTTAGACTGTCAAAGTATGATCCTTTAGTGGAGGAGGTGGAGCTATTGGAGGCAAATTCCCAATATGCTCATATTCGATTCCAAGATGGGAAAGAAAGTACGGTTTCAGTTAAAGACTTAGCTCCTTGTGGTGGCCAGCCCTCTCCTGAGGACATTAACAATAGCCATAATTCAAATAATGTTGATGTCGTCACAGATACTACGAACATTTCCAATCCTATTGCAGACACTTACAATTCTCTCAGTCTGCCCCCGATGGATGTTCATGACCCTCCCAGTCTACCTTCTAATGGGACTTCCAATCCAGAAACCGTTGATAATCGGGATATTGATAGCCTCCCTTAAGAAGATATTTCTGTGTCTCCTGGTGTGGGAGGGCAAGGAACTCCACCAAGGCTAAGAAGGTCGACACGAACAAGATATCCGGTCGACCGATTAAAAATGGACTTTTAAAATAATTAATAATTTAATAGTAAAATTTTAAAATTGTTGAAGGCATTATACATGTATTGCTCTAGTCATAAATAACTAATTGTAAACTGTAAAGGCTACCTAGGTTGAAGTATATTTTAAAAGGAGGGGTGAATGTGGTGATTATTCTTGTTTTATAAGAAGCATTGTAATTGGTTGCCTGTTTTCCTGCCTTGAGATATATGCTGTAAACTTATTGGTTAGTTGATTCCATGTGACCTGTGGTGGTCATCTTAAATTCAGTTCTCTACAGTTTGGTTGAGACGGGGTGCTTAACATGTACTGCTGTTTTTTTAAGGTTAATAAAGCCTAGCTTTTGAAAGGCAAGCTACTCTTTATTTCAATGACCAAATAATGTCCAGGTTTAGGGGGTTGGAAGAGAGACGGGGAGGGGGGGCGGAGAAAGACGGGGGAGAGGAGGGAGAGAGAGAGGAGGGAGAGGAGGGAGAGGAGGGAGGGAGGGAGAGGAGGGAGGGAGGGAGAGGAGGGAGGGAGAGGAGGGAGAGGAGGGAGGGAGAGGAGGGAGGGAGAGGAGAGGAAGGAGGGAGAGGAGAGGAGGGAGGGAGGGAGGGAGAGGAGGGAGGGAGGGAGGGAGAGAGGGAGGGAGGGAGGGAGGGAGAGGAGGGAGGGAGGGAGAGGAGGGAGGGAGAGAGAGGAGGGAGGGAGGGAGAGGGAGGAGGGAGGGAGAGGAGGGAGGAGGGAGAGGAGGGAGGGAGAGGAGGAGGAGGGGGAGGGAGGGAGGGAGAGGAGGGAGGGAGGGAGAGGAGGAGGGAGGGAGGGAGGGAGAGGAGGGGGGAGGGAGGGAGGGGAGGGAGAGGAGGGAGGGAGAGGAGGGAGGAGAGAGGAGGGAGGAGGGAGGGAGAGGAGGGAGGGAGGGAGGGAGAGGGGGAGAGGAGAGGGGGAGAGGAGGGGGAGAGGAAGGAGGGAGAGGAGGGAGGGAGGGAGGGAGAGGAGGGAGGGAGAGGAGGGAGGGAGAGGGAGGAGGGAGGGAGAGGAGGAGGGAGGGAGAGGAGGGAGGGAGAGGAGGGAGGAGAGGAGGGAGGGAGAGGAGGGAGAGGAGGGAGGGAGGGAGAGGAGGGAGGGAGAGGAGGGAGGGAGAGGAGGGAGGGAGGGAGAGGAGGGAGGGAGGGAGAGGAGGAGGGAGGGAGGGAGGGAGGGAGGGAGAGGAGGGGGGAGGGAGGGAGAGGAGGGGGGAGGGAGAGGAGGGGGGAGGGAGGGAGAGGAGGGAGAGGAGGGAGGGAGGGAGAGGAGGGAGGGGGAGGAGGGAGGGAGAGGAGGGAGGGAGGGAGGGAGAGGGGGAGAGGAGGGAGGGAGAGGGGGAGAGGAGAGGGGGAGAGGAGGGGGAGAGAAGGAGGGAGAGGAGGGAGGGAGGGAGAGGAGGGAGGGAGGGAGGGAGAGGAGGGAGGGAGGGGAGGAGGGGGAGGAGGGAGGGAGGGGGAGGAGGGGAGGAGGGAGGGGGAGGAGGGAGGGAGAGGAGGGAGGGAGAGGAAGGAGGGAGGGAGGGAGAGGAAGGAAGGAGGGAGGGAGAGGAAGGAGGGAGGGAAGGAGAGGAGGGAGAGGAGGGAGGAGGGAGGGAGAGGAGGGGAGGGAGGGGAGGGGAGGGAGAGGAGGGGGGGAGGGGAGGGGAGGGAGAGGAGGGAGGGGAGAGGAGGGAGGGGAGGGAGGGAGAGGAGGAGAGAGGAGGGAGGAGAGGAGGAGGGAGGGAGGGAGAGGAGGGAGAGGAGGGAGGGAGAGGAGAGGAGGGAGAGGAGGGAGGGAGAGGAGGGAGGGAGGAGGGAGAGGAGGGACGGGAAAGGAAGGAGGGAGAGAGGGAGGGAGAGGAGGGAGGGAGAGGAGGGAGAGAGAGGAGGGAGAGGAGGGAGGGAGAGGAGGGAGGGAGAGGAGAAGGGAGAGGAGGGAGAGAGAGGAGGAAGAGGAGGGAGGGAGAGGAGGAGAGGGAGGGAGGGAGAGGAGGGGGAGGAGGGAGGGAGAGGAGGGAGGGGAGGGAGAGGAGGGAGGGAGGGAGAGGAGGGAGGGAGAGGAGGGAGGAGAGAGGAGGGAGGAGGGAGGGAGAGGAGGGAGGGAGGGAGGGAGAGGGGGAGAGGAGGGGGAGAGGAAGGAGGGAGAGGAGGGAGGGAGGGAGGGAGAGGAGGGAGGGAGAGGAGGGAGGGAGAGGGAGGGAGGGAGAGGAGGGAGGAGGGAGAGGAGGGAGGGAGGGAGAGGAGGGAGGGAGGGAGAGGAGGGAGGAGAGGAGGGAGGGAGAGGAGGGAGAGGAGGGAGGGAGGGAGAGGAGGGAGGGAGAGGAGGGAGGAGAGGAGGAGGGAGGGAGGGAGAGGAGGGAGGGAGGGAGAGGAGGGAGGGAGGAGAGGAGGAGGGAGGGAGGGAGGGAGGGAGAGGAGGAGGGAGGAGGGAGAGGAGGGAGGGAGGGA
The DNA here is from genome assembly GCF_052327205.1 of Somniosus microcephalus. NCBI lineage: Eukaryota > Metazoa > Chordata > Chondrichthyes > Squaliformes > Somniosidae > Somniosus > Somniosus microcephalus. The sequence goes on along the minus strand of NC_140994.1, from coordinate 82,582,441 downwards.
GAGGAGGGGGGAGGGAGGGAGAGGAGGGGGGAGGGAGAGGAGGGGGGAGGGAGGGAGAGGAGGGAGGGGAGGGAGGGAGGGAGAGGAGGGAGGGGGAGGAGGGAGGGAGAGGAGGGAGGGAGGGAGGGAGAGGGAGAGGGGGAGAGGAGGGAGGGAGAGGGAGGAGAGGAGAGGGGGAGAGGAGGGGGAGAGGAAGGAGGGAGAGGAGGGAGGGAGGGAGAGGAGGGAGGGAGAGGAGGGAGGGAGGAGAGGAGGGAGGGAGGGAGGGAGAGGAGGGAGGGAGAGGAGGGAGGGAGCGGAGGAGGGAGGGAGAGGAGGAGGAGGGAGGGAGGGAGAGGAGGAGGGAGGGAGGGAGAGGAGGGAGGGGAGGAGGGAGGGGGAGGAGGGAGGGAGAGGAGGGAGGGAGAGGAAGAGGGAGGGAGGGAGAGGAAGGGAAGGAGGGAGGAGACGGAAGGAGGGAGGGAAGGAGAGGAGGGAGAGGAGGGAGGAGGGAGGAGAGGAGGGAGGGAGAGGAGGGGAGGGAGGGGAGGGGAGGGAGAGGAGGGGAGGGAGGGGAGGGGAGGGAGAGGAGGGGAGGGAGAGGAGGGAGGGGAGGGAGGGAGAGGAGGGAGGGAGGGAGAGGAGGAGGGAGGAGGGAGAGGAGGAGGGAGGGAGGGAGAGGAGGGAGAGGAGGGAGGGAGAGGAGAGGAGGGAGAGGAGGGAGAGGAGGGAGGGAGAGGAGGGAGGGAGAGGAGGGAGAGGAGGGAGGAAAGGAAGGAGGGAGAGGAGGGAGGGAGAGGAGGGAGGAGGAGGAGGGAGAGAGAGGAGGGAGAGGAGGGAGGGAGAGGAGGGAGGGAGAGGAGATAGGGAGAGGAGGGAGAGAGAGGAGGAAGAGGAGGGAGGGAGAGGAGGGAGGGAGGGAGAGGAGGGAGGGAGAGGAGGGAGGGAGGGAGAGGAGGGAGATGGAGGGAGGGAGAGGAGGGAGGGAGAGGAGGGAGGGGAGGAGGGAGGGAGGGAGAGGAGGGAGGTAGAGGAGGGAGGAGAGGAGGGAGGAGGGGAGGAGGAGGGAGAGGAGGGAGGGAGGGAGAGGAGGGAGGAAGGGAGGGAGAGGAGGGAGGGAGAGGAGGGAGGGAGAGGAGGGAGGGAGGGAGAGGAGGGAGGGGAGAGGAGGGAGGGAGGGAGAGGAGGGAGAGGAGAGGAGGGGAGGGGAGGGAGAGGAGGGAGGGAGAGGAGGGAGGGAGGGAGGGAGGGAGAGGAGGGAGGGAGGGGAGGGAGGGAGGGGAGGAGGGAGGGGAGGGAGGGAGGGGGGAGGGAGAGGAGGGAGGGGGAGGGAGGGAGGGAGAGGAGGAGGGAGGGGGGAGGAGGGAGGGGGAGGAGGGAGGGGAGGAGGGAGAGGGAGGGGAGGGAGGGAGAGGAGGGAGGGAGAGGATGGGAGGGGGAGAGGAGGGAGGGAGGGAGAGGGAGGAGGGAGGGAGGGAGGGGAGGAGGGAGGGAGGGGAGGGAGAGGAGGAGGGAGAGGAGGGAGGAAGGGAGAGGAGGGAGGGAGGAAGGAGGAGGAGGGAGAGGAGGGAGGGAGAGGAGAGAGGGAGAGGAGGGAGGGGAGGAGGGAGGGGGAGGAGGGAGGGAGGGAGGAGGGAGGGGGGGAGGAGGGAGGGGGAGGAGGGAGGGGGAGGGAGGGGAGGGAGAAGGGAGGGGAGGGAGGGAGGGAGAAGAGAGAGGAGGGAGGGAGAGGTGGGAGGGAGGGAGAGGGAGGAGGGAGGGAGGGAGGGGAGGGAGAGGAGGAGGAGAGGGAGGGAGGAGGAGGAGAGGAGGAAGAGGAAGGGAGAGGAGGGGGGAGGAAGGGAGAGGAGGGAGGGAGGGAGGAAGGGAGAGGAGGGAGGGAGGAGAGGAAGGGAGGGAGCGGAGGGAGGGAGAGAAGGGAGGGAGGGAAGAGGAGGGATGGGAAGGTAGGGAGGAGAGGAGGGAGAGAGGAGGACGGAGGAGTGAAGAGAGGGAGAGGAGGCGGAGGAAGAGGAGGGGCAGGGAGAGAGGAAGGAGGATGGAGAGGAGGGAAGGCAGAGGGGAGGGAGGGGGAGGGAGGAGAGGAGAGGAGAGGAGGGAGGGAGGAGAGGAGGCAGGGAGAGGAGGGAGGGGAGGGAGAGGAGGGGAGGGAGAGAGAGGAGGGAGGGAGAGGAGGGAGGGAGAGGAGGGAGGGAGGGGTGGAGAGGAGGAGGGAGGGGAGGGAGGGAGGAAGGGAGAGGAGGGAAGGAGGGAGGAGGGAGAGAGGAGGAGCGGGAGGAGAGAGGACGGGGAGAGAAGGAGGGAGGGAGAGAGGTAGGAGCGAGGGAGGGAGAGAGGAGGGAGTGGAGGGGAGGGAGTGGAGAGAAGAGAGTAGGGGGAGGGA